>NC_063446.1:17266192-17589490 GCF_020379485.1 Brassica napus
TTTTTTTTGTGAGTTCTACATATTGACTGATCAGGTCATCAAACAATGGTTATAAAACTGCAAAGGCTCATCAGAATTACAGCTCAGCGCCCTATCCTCGTTTCCAAGATCCCTGCAAGAATGAACAGAAGTAAATAAGTTGGTGCCCCCTACAAGCTACGCTATGCTAGTGCAGAAAGAAACACTAATATCAAAAATACTATAATTCAAGGTTAACTGTGAGTTTAACCAGCACATAACCAATTTGAGGGATAGTCCACGTACAAAATAGCAAAGAATCAGATTTCCATATATAAGATTCCCAGCAAATCATTTCATCACTCCAATTAGTAACAACACTAACTAGATTTCTGATTACCTTACGCTAGTGATTCAAAACGAAACACGAGTACACCTCTCTAACCTACTATATACAGCATGGAGAAGGAGAGACAATAGAACACCTCTCTAAGCCATTGTTTTCCTTCTTTTTTGGATCAGCTCTTTTTGATTTTCTCTTTTTTTAAAAAGAAAAAAAACTCTAACTTGTTATAAATCCAATGGTGAATGTCCATAACTAGGCCCGGCCCAATACATAGAAGATAGAGAGATGGCCGAAATCCTAGAGAGAGGAGAGAAAGAGAGAGCCGACTTTAGAGAGAGAAAGGTGGCCACACATACAAGACTAGGAGAAAAGGAAACCCTATTTCCTTTTCCTTATAAATTTATGTTTTACTAGTTTTCCTAAATCTAGATGGATTAGGATATATACTCTTTCCATTTATCTTTATCTTGTAATCCTTATATAAGAAACCTCCATTGATCATTAATAATAACACAGAAATATTCAGTCTCTAAACTCGCTAATTACAACACGTTATCAGCACGATAGACTCCCAAAATCCTGAGAAAGAAAATCGCCAATCCCTAACCCTAACCTAAAATCCGTCACACATAAACCCTAAATCCGGCGCAACTTAAAATCGATCGATCTCTCAAACCCTGAGGATCCAGACAACGATACACATATCATCGTGAAGCCCTTGACGAGACGAATCCATCAGCACAAACGGTTCGTCGATCCGATCTCAGACGCGCCCTCACGCTCAGCTACAATACGCGTCGCCGTTTTACTTTTGGAACCCTAATCCGACTACCTCAGCACACATCCGCGACCAGACGCCAAACCGTCCGAGACAACTCGCGACCCGATAAGGAGCCAACGTCCGTCCACGTGCAGATAGAGGTTCAACTCACTTGGTGGTCCGGTTCAACCCTGCAAAATAAAGGTAATTCGAAATCTGAAAACAAGAATCGAATCTGGTTGTTTTGTAAAGATTGAAACCCTAAAATATAATATCTAAAACTAATAGCCATAGGTTAATAGATCAATCCCCTATGAGTAAATCGAAGCTCTATAAGTTCGATATAAACCCTAAAAACGAGATTGATCCATTGATCAATTAAAATCAGAACCTTAAAGGTTTTTGAATCTCAAATCAAATCTCTTTGATCAAAGATCAAAGTTTTTCGAAATCCCTAAAACCCTAATTCGAAAACTATTAAAAACATTGATTAATTGAGATTAAAATTGATCACCTTGAAATCAAAATTGTTTGATTAATAAAATGAAAACCCTAAAACCCTAAATTGAAAATTGATTTTGAAATTGAATGAATATTGATTGATAATATGAGATTTTAGGTTTGATAGATTGATTGATAGATCTAATTAAAATCTTAAGGCCTTGAAACCCTTAATCTCGATTATTCCTAAAGGCCCTGAAACTTTAAATCTCACATTACTTGAAAGATTGATTTAAAGTTTAGGAATATTTACATATTGAATGAGAGTTAGGTTGCTAGATTGCTTGATTCTAAAATCTAATATTACCAACCTTGAAATTGGTAAAACCTAAGAGATATGCAACTAAATGCATCTAGATTGATAATCTCATTTAGTATGATTGAATGCATTTAAATTGATTATCTTGCTTGCATTATATGGCCGTGTGGCCTTGCTTGATTGAGAGTCGTGTGGCTTAGTGCATATCTAAGTGGCCGTGTGGCCTAGTATCCGGATGGTCATATGACCCGGATTGCATTATGATCCAATCTCTAGGATTGTTGTATCACACTAATATGGCCATGTGGCCTAAGCATCACATTGCAAAGCCGTGTGGCCTAAACATCATAGACAGACTTATGAAATCACATGCACTGATTATTTAAATTGGTTGCAAGAATTCTAAATCATGAATTGATTGATGATTTCAGATGTCGAGATTTGAGCGTTCGGATTATGCTGACCTAGATATCTCTGGAAGATATTATCCAGAATGGGAAATGAACACTTCAATTGCCCTGAAGTCTAGAGGACTCGGGAAATGTATCATTGAAGGCAATGATGAAATTGAAAGTGAAAAGCATAGAGCCATAACAATTATGCGCTATCATCTCACTGAGGAACTGAGAAATCAGTATGAAAATATTGAGGATCCTTATGATTTTTGGATAAAGCTAAAATCCATATACTTAATGGAATTATGGCGAAAAGCCATGAATGATTGGAAGATTCTCAGGTTCCAGGATTTTAAATCCGTGGAAGAATATAATTCTGCTCTAATGAAAATAGCTCATAGTCTTGAACTATGTGATGAAGTGGTTACAGATAATGATTTACTGTATAAAACATATTCCACATTCCATCAAAAGGATCAGTTGCTATTACATAAGGCTAAAGGTTTCACAACCTATAATGACCTATTGTCATACCTATTGGCAACTGAGTAAAGAAAGCAGAAAGTTAAAGATACCATTTACAGATTTGAGAAACTTCAGAAAAGATACATTGAGCAACGAAACAGTGAGATGAGACCTCCTGAAGTCAATGAGGCTAAGAATGATAAGGAGGAATCCAAGGAAGCCGTGTGGAAAAATATAGATTGTGAGGCCGGCTTATACATTGACTTAAGAAAGATCTCGACATGATAATTTTATTTTAAGTATATGATTTTGTGATTTGCTTTTAAACCTATTTGATGTTTCACGCTTTTATATATACAAAAGAGTTTGTTTTGATTTTATTATATCTTGCCTGATCTTACTTGAACATATGTATGTTTTTATTGATAAAGAGTTGTCTAAAGGGCATAATATCAAGTAAGAAATCGTAAAAGGGGTATAGTAAGCCTAGTAAAGAAACTATGGCTAAGGCATTGCCTATAAGGCATTATACACACCCAATGATATGTGACCCATTGAGTTATAAATGGTTTCCAAATAGAAACAATGGGCAAAGAAGGAAACAAGTTCTTTCGGATTTAAAGAAAGAGAAAAAAAAAACGCTTAAGACCTTATAAGAAAGTGGTCGAGACTATACCTATGATCTCTACTGATTTAAACTATGCCAAAGATCACGAGAGGCAAGAGCCGTGGTGATCATATTGAGATACACCACGAAAATTATACACTATATGGCATGATAGGATTAGCCATCCTAGTCTAAAACTTGATGCAAAGATTAATATTGAAAAGGCACAAAGAGTTATCCCATAAAAGATCTCACGTTGTGAAACATGTACACAAAGGGAAACTCATTAAGGCTTTATTGTCCTAAGCACCACAAAATTATAGTATGTTCATGAGGGGGAGAGAGGATAAAACCCTAAATCCATGATCACACTACAAATTCGTGAAGCATGGTATAGAACCATGTTATAAACGACTTGGCCGTGACTTGGCCGTGAATTGGCCGTGACTTGGCCGTGAATTGGCCGTGACTTGGCCGTATAGTGCAGGCTTGACCGCACACAATCCATTACCTATAAAGGTTCGGCCAAGTAAGCTATTACCTATAAAGGTTCAGCCATGTAAAGCCATTATCTATAAGGATAAGATTATAAAGTCTATAAGCTTGGGGACATTATGAATTTACATGTATAGAATGATAATATGCATCAGGCCATATAAGTGAGCATAGATATTCTCATCTCAGATTATATACGGGTCATAAAACCAGACATACACCATCTTAAGAGATTTTGAATAAACCACCACATACATATGTGTGCCGTCTAAGATGGAATCTCAGAAGAGGATTGGGAATATATAAGAATAAGAACTTTCTCCACAAATTCAAAAGAACCGTGAGCCAAAATATGGGTGATCAAAATAGTGGCCAGGTACGGATTGCATGAAACAAATGAATCCGGATATTCAATATTAAAGGAGAAAGATTATAAGCTGGATAAAGAAAGATTAAAAAGTAAAAAAAATGATAAGAATGGTTTTAACCATCATTGTCTTGGAATAGATCCTCGGACTAGAGATTATGATTTAAGACGTCCAAAGAAAGATTATACAAAGTTAGATCATCGAGATGCCAGACACTGACCCGAAAAAGAATGACTAACCAGCTTAGCACCAAACAAAATCTAATGTCCTAGAAGAGACATAGTCAAGTTGCTATAGAGTCTATACAAGATAGACCAAGTGTTCTATAAGATAAAGGAATCTCAGATAGAAAAGAATGGTGCATAGAATACAGATCCGAGATTATAAGAGAAACCATACCAGACATTGAGAAAAGGCTGCGCAGCTACACATCTAAGGTACCAAACCATGTAGTCTTGGGACGCCAAAGCTACTAGGTAACAAAGGTCCTAGATAACGAAATCTCAAAGTGATTAGATCATGTCTAGAACATAATGGAACCACATATGAAGGTGTCGACACACACATGAATGTTATATAAAAGATGCATAAGAGAATAGCACTTGAACATAAAGAGATAAGCGAGGATCATAAACCCACGAATGAGTACTCATACAATCATAAAGATCATACAATCAGAAAGATAAACGTGGAGGTTCAAAGTATCTAAAGGAGAGATGGGCGTATTGGCCTTATACATATACAGAAACGCCATCTGATAAAACCAGTGAAATAGATGGATCTTGTGAGATAAAGAAACCGTGAGAAAAGGCACATGATCACGAGGTCTAGAGTGTTCATGTTTCCTAATAACAGCATTAGATCATAGCTTGTTACACAAGGTACTCACAGAGATCAAAGGAACAGATTATAAGGAGATGAACTCCTATGTGGTGGTTGCTTCTACAAAATTTCGAAATTAACAAAAGGTCTGGTCATAAGAAAATAGATACAATGATGTAGTAAAGCAGCATATGGATCACTGAATAAGATGAAAGAACAGCTTCGTTCCTAAGATGATTCATGGACTGAAAAGCAGTTGCATATAGTATGTAAAATAAATTGATCACGACATGATCTTGGAGTTGTATAAAAGAAAATCCAATAACAGTCCATATATTTATAAAGATTCGATATTCCTTGTGCTTATACTAAACCTAAAAGAGGTTAGAAGACTGATACAGAACAAATCTGTAGGCGTCTGGCCCTTATTCTTCTTGATCACGAGCAAGTAGAAAAGATCAACCATCAGGTTGCAATCCGACATCAGATCCCTTAAGGATCCAGCATAGCAGAATAGTTTACTGCTGCTGTATGACTTACTCCCACAAGGCTTTGTCGTGAGGATAAGAGGAGATGTTTAATCTATCCTTCCCTGTCGGATATAAAGTATTGTAGTCCATAAGCTCGTGAAAGCCGAGATTCATGACCTAATAATGTATACTTAGCGTGTGATATGATCCACAGCAACTGAGGTCATGAGACGCCATCATCATTATTAAGATAGGAATGAAAAAGAATAATGAGTACGGCATTACCTAAGGCAAAAGAGACCAATGTCCACATATGAGATCCATGAGTGTGTTCGGCCAAAGAGCCATAACTTAATAAGAGATTATAAAACTCACAGCAATGATCATTGATCTTGAACACTCATGAGAAAAATAGTACAAATGTATAGACGAGGTATATGACCCGGACATGGATCGGCCAGATTGAAACATGGTCGAATGGTAACCATAAATCGCCAAAGTAAAGAGTTTGACAGTAGACAAACACGTCTAGACCATGGACACATGCAAATACGATTTGCAAAGACCAAATAGTGATCTCCGAGAACAATATGGTTCATATTGTTTAAACCACATTCTTTACCGGGACACTCGATGTCAAGAGACATGAGAAACGACCTAAGAGGTCAAAGTGGTCTAGTTACGGCTTAGTAATGAAACTAGCTGATTACTCCCATCCTATATATACATGAAAGATCACGCATCAAATGCGTAGAATGTAGAAACCTACAGTGAGGTTCACATCAAGGGGAGTAGTGCGTGTTGTACTCTTTTTCCTTCATCATGGTTTTGTCCCACTGGGTTTTCCTGATAAGGTTTTAATGAAGCAATATGAAGCGTTCTACAAATCATGTATGGTTATGGCATCCAAGGGAGAGTGTTATAAATCCAATAGTGAATGTCCATAACTAGGTCCGGCCCAATACATAGAAGATAGAGAGATGGCGGAAACCCTAGAGAGATGAGAGAAAGAGAGAGCCGACTTTAGAGAGAGAGAAAGGCGGCCACACATACAAGACCAGGAGAAAAGTAAACCGTATTTCTTTTTCTTTATAAATTTATGTTTTACTAGTTTTCCTAAATTTAGATGGATTAAGATATGTACTTTTTCCATTTATCTTTATCTTGTAATTCTTATATAAGAAACCCCCATTGATCATTAATAATAATACAGAAATATTCACTCTCTAAACTCTCTAATTACAACATAACTCTGTTTTTTTTTTTTCTAATTACAACAGGCCAAGCTGGTCTTTGTCAGTAAACCAGTAAATACAATTTCACATGTATCAAGCAAATATACACAAAACCCAATTTTTATTTTAATATTCATAAGTTTGCTATTAGAGATTATTAATCGGGATATCTTTTTTGGCGTAATCATAAACAGCACTTCAAACTTAATTTCTCTGGTTTTTTACCGCCAAACCACTGAGAAACACAACACAAAGCAGTATGAGTCTAGGATTAGCCAGATCGAGAGGAAGAGGAAACTCGATTTCTCTTGATAAATTCATCGAATGCAGGAAAAATCTCTCAAAACCATCGCCAAGACTCTGGCCTGACGATCCTCGACCTCAAACAACACATCTCGACGAAACAGGAGAACCCATCGTGGAAATTCATCATCCCTTGCTCCAAAAGCTTGAATCTTTAAGATCCTTGAACGAGTTTGATCAAGTCTATGCCCAGGTTGTAGTCTCTGGGCTCCTTCAACACTCTCTTGTCTCAGGACGTGTGATCAAAAAGCTCTGCACGTGTTTTCACTCGGTTTCACGAGCTGCTTCAGTTTTCGATTCCATCCATGAACCTGACGCATTTTTGGGTAACACTATTCTGAGATGTTTATTGACTTCAAGACAACCGTTGGGTGCGTTGAGGTTTTACTACGAGAAAATGGTGGCTAGATGCGTTTTGCAGAACCATTACACGTTTCCGTTGATGGCAAAGGTGTGTGCGGAGATTGGGTTTGTAAAAGATGGGGAAAAGATTCATGCTTTGGTTTCGAAGAAAGGGTTTGATTTAGATTTGTTTGTGAGGAACTCTCTGATTCATATGTACTCTGTTTTTGGGCGGATACAAGATGCACACAAGGTGTTCAATGGTGGGTATATATTGGATTTAGTTAGTTGGAATTTGATGATCGATGGATATGTCAAGAATGGTGAAGTAGATATTGCACGCAAGCTGTTCGACGTAATGCCTGAAAGAGATGTTTTCACGTGGAACTCCGTGCTTTGCGGTTACGCGAGAGTTAAAGATATGGAGGAAGCTCGGTATTTTTTTGAGGCTATGCCTGCTCCAGATGCTGTTTCTTGGAACTGTATGATTGATGGTTATGCAGCAGCAGGGGATGTTGTGATGGCGCGCGTGTTTTTTGATAGAATGCCGAGAAGAAATGTTGTTTGTTGGAATACTATTTTAGCTCTTTATGTGAGGAACAAGAACTATACAGAATGTCTTAGACTTTACGAGGAGATGGTGGATAAAGGAGATGGATTTAAGCCAAACAAAGCGTCTATTACAAGCGTCTTGACAGCTTGTGGAAAGTTAGGCCGGGTTGATATAGGGAAGAGGATACATTTATATGTAACCAGCAATGGTATTAAACCTGATATGCTTCTCTCGACTGCTTTGCTTACAATGTATGCTAAATGTGGTGTTATGGATATGGCTAGAGAGGTCTTTGATGGGATGAGAGAGAGAAGCATTGTGTCGTGGAACTCTATGATCATGGGATATGGCATGAATGGGGATGGAGAGAAAGCGGTAGAGATGGTTCTAGATTTGGAAAAGCATGGAAACGTTGAACCCAATGGTGCTACTTTAGTTTGCGTGTTGTCTGCTTGTGTAAGTGCAGGGATGGTTTTAGAAGGCTGGTGGGTTTATGATCGATTAACCAGAATCTATAACGTTGAACCTAAAGTGGAGCACCATGGCTGCTTGGTTAATCTCCTTGCTCTAGCAGGTTTGACCAAAGACTCAGAAGAGCTTAAAGGAAAGGAGTCTCAGTCTGTTATTTGGACAATCTCGAATCTCGACATTGGAGAAAGCTTGGCGAAGCGGCTCATGAGATTACAACCAAGTGAAGTGGGACCATATGTGTTACTATCATATGTATATGCTAATGATGGAAAGTGGGAGGAAGTGGAGAAAGTGAGAAGGATGATGGATGATGCAAAGCTATGTAGAATAAGGAAAGAAAGTAGTAACTCAAGTTGCATTACAAAGATTTTGTACTCGATGTTGTGTGAGATAGGCTTGGAACTGAAGATTTTGACGCAGCCAATTGCAATTTGAGTCTTAAGAGCATGGCAAAGGAGAAAGAAGGCTTCACAAGCTATTAACAACAGTAGTAGTATTTGGTTGAGAAAAGATTTTCTGACTGTATTAAAACTTCTCTTTCACAGATTCTAATCACTGGTTATCTCATTTATAAATCTAGAACTCAAATTCACTAAACTATATAAAAAAAATAATACAGAACGGAAATTCTATAAGAAACACACATGAGATTCTTACAATGAATCACAGAGGGAGAAGAGAGTAAAATTTATGATTTACATATACGCTGCATCACCTAGTAAACACGGCCAACATAATAATTTCTGGTTATACTTTTTCTTATTCTTGTCAGAACCTGGAACTTTTCTATCCGTTAAGTGTTTTCTTAGAAATAATTAATTCTAAAAATTTGTTAGACAATAGGATTTTTCATGTTGAGCTCTAAAACTACTTTTCCAATGAAAAAAGCAGATAAACGAAGATACCATACCTATGATAAAGTTACAAGATAATCAAGGTCTTAACTAAACAACAAATGCTCTAGACTGTTTCAATAACCTTATGTCATGGAGATCTCAATAGAATAATGCTCTGCAAAGTAATTTTGCTAAATCAATGTTGCACCAATTTTAGCAATACACTAAGCAATATTTTGATTTAACAAATATTTTGTTTTATAATTTCTTGTTTTTAGATTTCTTTTAAATGTAGTTAATAAACATTGCGATGATTAAATATTGTTCCAAAATCAAAATATTTCTGTAGTTTATATTTAAGGTTAAAATATGTAACTTTAAATTTGTATTCAGATTCTGAATGATATTTGTTATAATATAAAGTGTTAAAATAAGATTTTTGTGAAAGGGAAAATATGTATATTGTACAAACTAAACTATACAGGTTTGGAATTGTTGTTAGCTTTGCAACTGGTAAATTTGTGGATGTTTTTTGGCCTCAATTTTCCGTTTTTTTTTGCGCAGCGCAACACAGCGCCGAGTTGTTGAAACTTATATGCTGATTAAGGTAAACCTTGTTCGATTGCCATTTCTCCTCTGTTGGCAGTTTGTGCGATTGCATCTGTAAAGTTTCCGACTTTTCTAGGTTAGTCGTCGATCTCAAAACCCTAAGAACACTATTTAGTCGGAAAGCAAGTGTGAAGATGGATGATATTCATTTGGAGATGGACAATAATCCAGTGGGAGTTCAAGACGAGATCGGAGTAGCGGAGCCATGTGTTGGGATGGAGTTCGATTCGGAGAAAGAAGCCAAATCATTCTACGACGAGTACGCTAGGCAGCTCTCCTTCACTTCCAAACCCCTTACTGTTACCACAGATTCTTCTTGTGCTCGTGAATTCGTATGCAGCAGCAAAAGGTCGAGACGAAGGCCTGCTGAAATCTGCGATGCAATGCTTAGGATAGAGCTCAAAGGTGGTGTGGATAATAACAACAAATGGGTTGTCACCAAGTTCGTCAAAGAGCACAGCCATGGACTAGCAACTCCCACCACGCTCCACTGTCTTCGCCCTCGCAGGCATTTCGCGAGTTCCGACAACTCTAATGTGCCTAGCGGTATGATGTATGTTTCCATGGACGGGACCCGAGCTAGAGTTGCTTCTAAGGATTCCAAGAGAACGCTCGGGCGTGACGCGGGTAACCTCTTGGAGTATTTCAAGAGGATGCAGGCGGAGAACCCTGGCTTCTTCTACGCGGTTCAGCTTGATGATGATAGTAATCAGATGACTAATGTTTTCTGGGCTGATTCTAGGTCTAGGATTGCTTATACTCGCTTTGGCGACACCGTTACGCTGGATACGAGGTACAGGTGGAGTCAGTTTCTTGTTCCTTTTGCGCCCTTTACTGGTGTGAACCATCATGGTCAGGCTATCCTTTTCGGCTGTGCGCTGATTCTTGACCACTCCGAGGCTTCCTTTACCTGGCTCTTCAAGACTTTTCTAACCGCCATGAGAGATCACCCTCCTCTCTCTTTGGTGACTGATCAAGATAGAGCCATACAGGTCGCTGCTGCTCAGGTGTTTCCCGGTGCTCGTCACTGTATTAACAAGTGGGATGTGCTTAGCGAAGGTCAGGAAAAGCTGGCTCATGTCTGTCTCGCCTATCCTAGCTTTCAGGTGGAGCTGTATAACTGTATCAACTTCACCGAGACGATAGAGGAGTTTGACTCATCTTGGAGTTCCATCATTGAAAAGTATGACTTAGGAAGACATGAATGGCTTTCTTCTATATATAACGCTCGAGCTCAGTGGGTACCTGTTTTTTTCCGGGATTCATTCTTTGCTGCAGTCTTCCCTGCACAAGGTTCTTTTTTTGATGGGTATGTGAATCAGCAGACAACACTTCCCATGTTCTTTAGGCTCTACGAGAGGGCTATGGAGAGCTGGTTTGAGATGGAGATTGAAGCCGATCTTGACACTGTCAACACCCCTCCAATCCTGAAGACTCCATCGCCCATGGAGAGCCAGGCTGCAAATCTGTATACACGGAGAATCTTTGAGAAGTTTCAGGCAGAGTTGGTGGAGACATTTGCTTACACTGCAAACAGAATTGATGATGATGGTACTACCACCACTTTTAGGGTTGCGAAATTTGAAAATGACAACAAAGCTTATATGGTGTCCTTTTGCTACCCGGAAATGAGAGCAAACTGCAGCTGTCAAATGTTTGAGCATTCCGGCATACTCTGCCGACACGTTCTGACAGTGTTTACTGTCACAAATATACTCACTTTGCCACCGCATTATATCCTGGGAAGGTGGACTAGAAATGCCAAGAGCCTTGCAGAGATGGATGAGCATGTTAGTGATGGCTTGTTACACCGCTACAACCATTTATGCCGTGAGGCCATCAAGTATGCTGAGGAAGGTGCGGCTACACCTGAGACTTATAATATTGCTTTTGGAGCACTAAGAGAAGGTGGAAAGAAGGTTTCAGCTGCCAGGAAAAGTGTTGGTAGAGCTGCACCTCCTAGCTCACACGGTGGTGATGCAAAGACCTCGCTATCAGCATCTGACTCAACCCCTCTGCTGTGGCCCCGTCAGGATGAAATGACACGCAGATTTAAACTTAACGATGGTGGGGCCAGAGCTCAATCTGTTGCTGATTTGAATCTGCCGCGTTTGGCACCAGTGTCCCTTCACCGAGATGATGGTGCTCCTGAGAACATGGTACCCAGAGTAAACCGTTTCACAGAGTCATTTGTTTTATTCTGTCGGTGCTGGGTTATAATCTGACTTGCTTTGTCTTGCAGGTAGCTCTTCCATGTCTTAAGTCAATGACTTGGGGGATGGAGAGTAAAAATACAATGCCGGGTGGCAGAGTTGCGGTTATCAATTTAAAGGTGTGCACTATACCCAGAGTATGGTTTTTGTGTTCATTAATTTTTGATGAAACGATATTAGATATCTGTAAGAATCAGAATGCTGAAGATTTGAACAGTTGACATTGGCCTTCGTGGCAAGCTAAATATGCATTATTGATAAAGTATAGGGACATCAAATTTGTGACCGCATAAGTGAGGATTTCTTTTTCACGATGTGTTACAGTTGCACGATTACAGAAAGTTTCCCTCAGCGGATATGGAGGTCAAGTTTCAGCTATCTAGCGTTACACTTGAACCTATGTTAAGGTCTATGGCTTACATCAGCGAACAACTCTCAGCTCCAGCGAATAGAGTTGCTGTCATCAATTTGAAGGTATGCTTCTTATACTTCTATAGGTCGGTTCTCAACTAGTCTTCACTTGCTCAGTCGGAAGTCTATCTGTATGTCACTTTCAAGTAAAGACTATAGAATCAGTACTTATCTGAATATGTAAAAGTGCTCTTTTGGAACCCACTTGAATTTAAGCAACAACAAAAACAGCTCGAGAATTTTGTTTCACCACTGCATAGGGACTCATGTTCATGAAAGGCTGTAGTAGCCATCTTCTTTCATGATGCATTCATTATTCATGGGATAACAAAATTACTGTCTTGTCTCTCTTTGGTAGTTAGCGAGACTTGATTGAAATAAAGAGTTTCAACTGAGTGAAAAAAATACGTTTTTTGTTTAATCTTATACTCCAGCTGCAAGATACTGAGACAACAACAGGAGAATCAGAGGTCAAGTTTCAGGTGTCCCGGGATACACTAGGGGCAATGTTGAGATCAATGGCCTATATCCGTGAGCAGCTCTCTGTTGTTGTAAGCAAACACTCCCTTTTATTTACTTACAAACCATATTTGCTACTTATCAAGACTTTAAACTGTAACTTCGCATTTGCAGGGAGATCAACCGACAGAACCACAAGGGAAGAAGCAACGCAAGTGATGTTGAAAGGGAGAAGCAACCACGGAAACCTTTTCTAAAAGAACTTTTTAAACGTAGGAAGATTCCTCATTAGGAATCGTTTGTTCAATCTTTGTGATTGATGTTGTACGATACAACGTGTAATATGTGCAAATGTGGAGAAACAGGTGGGGGCATTGAGTCTTGAATCAAGCCAGGTTTTGAATTGTATATATCCTTTTTCAGACATTGATGAACCCATCCGCTTGAATGCAACATTAGATTTGATTGATGGTCACAGTGAATTATTTTTTTCTGTTTCAAAAAAGAAAGCTGCATTGAGGAACAAAATAAAGATCCAAGTCGATGGGTTCTTCTGCCACAAACAAACACTGACTATGAATTTTTTTTTTTCAAAGACCGGAAATTATGGTGAAGTGTGATTGTTTGTTAGGATTGCGTGTTTAGTTAAATGTTGTTTCAGTTAATCGTTAGACTATCGTTAAATGTGTTCTGGTTGCTTGTTAGGACTTGCATACTAGATTGTATTGTTTTATTCGATTACTCGGTTTTGTGTAAAAGAGTCATTTTATCGGAAAATGAAGTTTTCCTCGTGATTAGGTGTCGTATGATTCGATGTAAGTGGTGGGCGGTTCGATTCTACCTAGCCTCACTATATGGTTGGATTAATTGGTGGGAAGACTCGGAGAGACATGATTGTAGCCAATGGCCGAGTACAATCCTATGGGATAGAGATGACGTGACCAGATAGGACCAGAACAGCTAGTCGATGGCTAATTGTCATGTGCTTTTGTTGTATTTGATTTTGATTCTTGAGTTATGTTTTGGGTTACTGGGGGAATCGATCACCTCGTTAGAGCGAGCTGTAACATACTGAGCAATTAGAGCTCATTAATTGCTGTAAACTCGTTTTGTTTGCAGTTAACCAGTAGTTGTGCGCAAGGAATGTTTGGCGAGCCGGTGTAGTTTTTGTTGCCTTTGTAAAATGTAGATTTTTGGTTAATATGTTTTATTTTTAGGATTTTGCCCAGGCTTCAAAACACTCTTGTATTTATGAAACATTGTTGTAATCCAAATTGTTATAATAATTATTATTTTTATATTTATATATATATATATATATACATATATACTAGGTGGATGTCCGTGATTTCGCGGGTTCGAATGTTTTGCAACAATATATTTATTATAATGTTTCAAATCAAAATATGTTTTTATCATTATGTGTTTTTTGTTAAATATTTTTCTAAGAATGATTGTTTTCTAAAAAAAATAAATATGACTATTTTAAATATTTTTTGATATTTTGTATTGATAATTGTACTAAAATTAGTTATATATGATATTCATGATTCTGTTTTTAATAAAATTACTTAAGTTTTGAAGGTATATTATACTGAAACTTTTGAAATATTTTATAAGCTTGTATAAATGACTTAAAACCTCTTATCATAATTTAAAACATATGATGAGCTAAGATAAATAATTTTATAAATGTATTTATAATTTTTATAAATGAGTTATAAAGCGTGTATAAATTTTATTAGACATTAATAGTTATTATAATACTTTATATACAAATATAAGGCTTTATATAAGAATATAAAATCATTATATCAATTTTAATAAAAACATTGTTTATTATTTTATGTAGTTTACAAATATATAAAAATTGATCAAACATTATTATTCTTTCTACAGTTTCAACAAATAGTTACCATAAATAATTATTTGTAATATTATGTAGATTTTTGACAAGTGATATTAACTTTTTATAGACTAATTTTTTTCTATTAAATCTAATTAAAAACAATTAAAAATTAAAAATTATCGACCAATCAATTTATAATAATTTTTCAAGATTTCATAAATGATCGATAGAAAAGCAAAAATCTCTTAAGTGACTTCTCAATTAATATATAGTAGGATAGTAGGATGAGATTTGTAAAAAAAAAATTATAAAGTAATTTATAACTTATAAGCTCTTATAGATGACTTACAAACTTTTATGATAATTTAAAATATATAATAAGCCAAGATAAATAACTTGATAAATGTTCTTATAGATGATTTATAAAGCATATAATATGAACTTTAGAAGATGTTAATGGTTATTATGATAATTTATATAAAATATAATGCTTTTAAATAACAATATAAAATCAATATATTGATTTATATAAAATCATTATATTGATTTATATAAACTGTTTGTCGTTTATTATTTTATGTATTTTAAAAATATATAACAATTGATCTATATTAAATAATATCGACCAATCAATTTATAACATTTTTTTAGGATTACATGTATGATCGACACATAAGAAAAAGTCTCCTAAGTCACTTCTCAATTAATATAAAGCCCTGTTCGGGAACGCGCTAGGCGCTAATCGGACGGTTGGGTTGGGCCTAGCGCCTAAAGAGAAAATCAAGGATTAATCGGAAATTATGCGGGGCGGAATTTTTAGATTGTTTACTGTGTTATAAAACATGTTAATCTTTAATTGTGTATAACATTAATACATTTTCATGTTTAAGATTGTATAAAACACACAAATAGAATATATAAACTTAATATAGTGTATTTTCATAAAAATTATGAATATAAATGATATTTATAAAATTTTAGATCAAATAAAAAATAAAAATATTATTAAAAAAAAAAATAATAATAATAATAATAAAAAAAAAAATAGATTAGGCGGCTAGGCGGTCATTTAGGCGGCTAGGCGGTCATTTAGGCGGTCTAGGCGGAAAAAATCGGATATCCGATTTTTTAAACCGATTTGGCATAAATCGGGGCGGAAGAGTGACGCGTAGCGCCTAGGCGGCTAGGCGGCCGATTTTTAGAACAGGGATATAAAGTAGGATAGTAGAATGAGATTTTAAAATAAATTTTATAAATTAATTTATAAGCTCTCATAAATGACATACAAACTCTTATAATAATTTAAAATATACAATAACTAAGATAAATAATTTGATAAATATTTTTATAAATGATTTATAAAGCATGTAATATGAACTTTAGAAGATGTTAATGGTTATTATGATAATTTACACAAAATATAATGCTTTTAAATAAGAATATAAAATAATTATATTAATTTATATAAACAGTTTGTCGTTTATTATTTTATGTATATTATAAATATTGAAAATGATCAATTTATTTCTCTTTCTATAATTTAAACATTTAGTTACCATAAATCATTATTTGTAATATTATGTAAACTATTTAGCAAGTGATATTAATTGGTTATAGACTTAACTTTTTTTCAGATCTAAATAAAATAAATAAAAATTAAAATCATCGACCAATCAAATTATAACAATTTTGTAAGAGTTCACTTATGATCGACACGTAAGCAAAAATCACTAAAGTGACTTCTGAATTAATATATAGTAGGATGATTTATAAAGCATATAATATGAACTTTAGAAGATGTTAATAGTTATTATGATAATTTACACAAAATATAATTCTTTTAAATAAGAATATAAAATAATTATATTAATTTATATAAACAGTTTGTCATTTATTATTTTATGTATTTTATAAATATAGAAAATGATCAATTCATTTCTCTTTCTATAATTTAAACAACTAGTCACCATAAATCATTATTTGTAATATTATGTAAATTATTTGGTAAGTGATATTAATTGGTTATAGACTTAACGTTTTTTAGATCTAAATAAAATAAATAAAAATTAAAAATCATTGACCAATCGAATTATAACAATTTTATAAGAGGTCACCTATGATCGACACGTAAGCAAAAGTCACTAAAGTGAGTTCTCAATTAATATATAGTAGGATGATTTATAAAGCATGTAAACTTTAGAAGATGTTAATAGTTATTATGACAATTTACACAAAATATAATGCTTTTTATAAGAATTTAAAACAATTATATTAATTTATATAAATAGGTTGTCGTTTATTATTTTATGTATTTTATAACTATAGAAAATGATCAATTCATTTCTCTTTCTATAATTTAAACAATTAGTTACCATAAATTATTATTTTTATTATTATGTAAATTATTTGGCAAGTGATATTAATTGGTTATAGACTTATTTTTTTCAGATATAAATGAAAATTAAAAATTATCGACCAATCAAATTATAACAATTTTGTAAGAGTTCATCTATGATCGACACGTAAGCAAAAATCACTAAAGTGACTTCTCAATTAATATATATTATGATATAACTTGGGCTAATGCCATGTGCCAAAAACTAATTTGGTTAGTCACTACAACACAAATCCGGGATCCCAAATCCCTCAAGATCACACGTTGAGGCGGGCGTTCGGATATCCGTTCAGTTCGGGTCTATTCTGATTTCCGGGTTCAAAGATTTCAGTCTCATTCGGGTATTTCTAAATTTCGGTTCGGATTCGGTTCGGATCTTTGCGGGTTCGGATAACCTATTTAAATTATTTTAAAAAATTTTAAATTCATTATATACTTTAAATTTCTCAAAATCTATAAAAAAATAATATATTACATATAAATTAGAATAGCATATGTCAAAATACCTAAAATTAACATATAAATTGGTTTTGTTTGAATATTTGGATTGAGAATCAATAGATATTTTAAGTATTGTTGGTGTTTTGAGTATACTTTAACTACTTTAAACATGTACTTTTGACTATTTGTATATATTTATAAGTATTTTGGACAACTTAAAAGTATTTTATATATTAAATCTAAAAATAATTAATATATATAGGTATATAAATCAATTTCAGATGTAATTGGGTACCCGAAATACTTCGGTTCGGATCGGGTTCGGTTCGGTTCTCTAAATACCAAAATTTTGAACTCATTCGGATATTTAATAAATTTCAGTTCGGATTCGATACTACTTTTTCGGATCGGGTTCGGGATCCGGTTTTTTGCCCAGCCCTCAAAGCCTCCTATTTCTAAAAGCCTGGAAAATGTAAAGGACAATAGTTTCTCTCGACTCTTACACAATAAGGATTTCATTTTTGGGCTTTTTAACGGTCCAAACAAAAACCACATGAAAGGATCCCTAAGAAGTTATGCCATGTTCGTATTATTCAGAGACCTGCTGTATGACTCCGTTCGAGCAAAGTGCATAGGTTATCTGTCGAATTCACCATAAATCGAGATAGGGGCAAACTTTTGGAAATAATTAATCCATGAAGTCATTCACTGCAAGAAAACAGCGACATGTATGTCGTTGGAATAACGATATTCCGACGACATACCGACGAAACAAGTCCTCGGAAATAACTCATCGGAATTTTTTCTTTCCTCGGAAATCCCTCGGAATTTTCCCACGGAATTCCGAGGAAACAAATTTCCGAAGACATTCCGAGGACAACTAGTTCGTCGGAAAGCTCCTCGGAATATACCGAGGGAGAACGTTGTCGGGATATTTCCTCGGAACTTCGTCGATCGATGCGTTTTTGGACATATATCCATCGATCGATCCGTTTATAAAAAAATGTTCGGAATATTCCGAGGAACATGTCCCTCGGTATAAACGGATCGATCGATGGTTATATGTCCAAAAACGCATCGATCGATCGAGTATATCAAGTGTTCCTCGGAATTTCCTCGGTATTTCATTTCCTCGGAATGTAAAAAATATTAATTTTTTTTAAAAAATAAAATTTTTGAAATTTAAATTTGAAATTATAAAATTAAAATTAAAATTGTAATCATATTAATTAATATTCAAAGTTTCACAAATAAAAATAAAATATTCCGAGTTTTTGGAAAAAAAAAAACTACGGGTCTGGCATGTCCGGAAACACCTCGTTCGGGTACATCCTCTGCATCATCTCCATCATTTGCTGGTTCAGCCCTCCTCTGTGCCTCATAGCCCGCCTGTTGAGCCGCAATCTGGGTCTCCAACAAAGATATGCGATCATCCTTACCATGTTTGACCCCGTACCACCACGACCACGACGCTGTCGAGGCCGGGTCTGATCATCATGAGAGCTGTAAATTAAAAAATATATATTTAATAAATATAGAAATATATAAATTATTTTTTTTATATAAAAAAAAAATTTTTATATAAAAAAATCCCAAATAATAGTTTTTAATCATTCTAAAAAGATTTATAGATATTAAAAATGTTTAATAAATATATTAAAATAGTTCTAATAAACAAAAAATAGTTTTAGTAAATAAAAAATCCCAAATAATAGTTTTTAATCACAAAAGAAGTTTTATAGATATTAAAAATGTTTTGTAAAATCAAAAAAATCGAATTTATATACAAAAAACATTTTGTAAAATCCAAAAAATCAAATTTATATACAAAAATCGTTTTGTAAAATACAAAAATCGATTTTATATACAAAAATCGATTTTATAAATACAAAAAAAAAATAAAAAAATTATAAAAAAATTCTAAATCAATTCAACAAAACAAATTATTCAACCAAATCACAATTCTAAACCTATTATACAACCAAATCACAATCCTAACCAATCACCCTAACAAAAATCTATCAAAACTACACAAAAACCTAACAAAATAGAACCTAAGAGAGTGAGATAGGGTCCTTACATGATTTGTGTAAGAGAAGGGGGAGATCGCCGGAGATATCGTCGAAATTCAGGGAGAAATCGCCGGAGAGAAGAGAGGAGTCGCGCAGAGGAAGAAGAGAGAAATGGGGAAGAAGAAGGGGCTCGTGGTTATAAAACCTAGGGTCTGACGGACATTATCCGTCGGAATTCTAATTTCAATTTTTGCGAAATATTTGTCCGGTAAAATGAAAATATTCCGAGGAAATACCGAGGAACTAGTGTTTGGGGTTTCAAAACATCAATTTTTTTTGCCGTATTTCATTTCTTATACAATTGTAATGCATACCATTGAGGATTCTTTGTATAGATGAGCATATACCATGAAATAACAAATTTCAAAACGAATTGAAAGTATTCCCTTTACCGTTCATTAAAGTGTATAAGTGTTTCTCTTATGTTGTGGGATTTCGTTCATACAATCGGAAAAGTGTTTATTATAAGGTAAGGAACAAATTTTTGACTTCATAATGAACGTAAGACACTTAATAAGGGTTATATAGGTGTTATTCAAACCGCAAAACGTTGTTTTCGGTTTAAAAACCCTATTTCCTCGGAATTTCCTCGGAATATTCCGAGGAAATACCGAGGAACTAGTGTTTGGGGTTTCAAAACATCAATTTTTTTTGCCGTATTTCATTTCTTATACAATTGTAATGCATACCATTGAGGATTCTTTGTATAGATGAGCATAAACCATGAAATAACAAATTTCAAAACGAATTGAAAGTATTTCCTTTACCGTTCATTAAAGTGTATAAGTGTTTCTCTTATGTTGTGGGATTTCGTTCATACAATCGGAAAAGTGTTTATTATTGGGTAATGAACAAATTTTTGATTTCATAATGAACGTAAGACACTTAATAAGGGTTATAGAGGTGTTATTCAAACCGCAAAACGTTGTTTTCGGTTTAAAAACCCTATTTCCTCGGAATTTCTTCGGAATATTCCGAGGAAATTCCGAGGAAACCCTTTTCTTCCCTAGTGTTTGGGATTTCAAAACATCATTTTTTTTATAAACGGATCGATCGATGGATATATGTTCAAAAACGCATCGATCGATCGAGTATATCAAATGTTCCTCGGAATTTCCTCGGAATATTCCGAGGCTTTTCCGAGGAAACAGGGTTTGGGGTAACAAAGTGATCGATCGATCCCACAATGGATCGATCGATCACTAAGATGGACCAAAGCGTAACAATGTGATCGATCGATTAGATTATCCCATCGATCGATGTGGATATCCAATAGATCGAATGAACAAAATCTCGAACGATTTTTTATAAACGGATTGATCGATGGATATATGTCCAAAAACGCATCGATCGATCACTAAGATGGACCAAAGCGTAACAATGTGATCGATCGATTAGATTATCCGATCGATCGATGTGGATATCCAATAGATCGAATGAACAAAATCTCAAACGTTTTTTTATAAACGGATCGATCGATGGATATATGTCCAAAAACGCATCGATCGATCACTAAGATGGACCAAAGCGTAACAATGTGATCGATCGATTAGATTATCCGATCGATCGATGTGGATATCCAATAGATCGAATGAACAAAGTCTCGAACGTTTTTTTATAAACGGATCGATCGATGGATATATGTTCAAAAACACATCGATCTATCGAGTATATCAAGTGTTCCTCGGAATTTCCTCGGTATTTCTTTATAAAAAAAAAAATCAATTGTAGTTTGTTTCCGAGTCATCATCGTCGGAATTTGCTCGGAATTTTGTAAAATCCCCCAACGGCTCTCCAACGGCTATAATATTTCCTCGGAATTCATCGGTTTTTTCCGAGGCACACATTTTTCCTCGGAATTTCATAAGAATATTCCGATGGATTGATATTTCCTCGGAATTCCGTCGGTATATTCCGAGGAAATTTCGAGAAAGCCAAATTTTGGGTTTCCTCGGAATATCCTCGGAAATTCCTCGGGAAATTCCGAAGATTTCATTTTCCGTCGGAATGTCCGTTAGAATACCGCTGTTTTCTTGTAGTGATTCCTGTTGCTTCCAAGTCGGACGACAGCCTTCAATTCCAGCCTAGATGAATTTCGGTTCCTGGTCAGGGGTTTTCCATGGCTTCTGGTAAAATGAAAAACTTCTATTAAAAGAAAATGTTTCCATATTTTGGGATATGAAAGGATGTAACCCAATTTTTCACTAAGAAAAAACCTATAAAAGGGCGACCCAAATTCTAGAATAAGGCATCACAATAGTACAGAGGTAGACGGTTAGAACTAGGGTTTCTTATCCAATATGTTGTAGTCTCAACTCTCATGATCAATAGTGAACTATTTTGATCATTGATCATGTTCTTTATTGTTTACGTCCTGTTTCGTAGCATCACAGAGAGCATGCACAAATTTACCCTAACAGCTTGGATGAGCTGCACCATTCAGAGAGAGTTGCACAATAACTTAGAGTTTTCGTAAAGTTTATATATGCTTAAAGTGACAAATACAGAATCAATCAAACTGCTTAAGTTTCTATAATATTTTTTGACGGGTAGGGTCTCGGCTTTGAGGTTTCCGGCGTGATTCATGAATTACGTCAGAACAATTACAGCTTAGACACACAAAAAATCAGACAATTAAAAGAGAAAAACTTTTACTTGATAATTCAAGGTGGTGGGATCATGTATAGACCAGAACAACTAAAGCAGACTCGAAGCTACACTCTTTATGAAAATTTGAACACGAACAACCTCAAGGTAATTCGATGTGATGACCGAACAAACATCCTCGTAAGAAGGGTTATTTGTGATCTCTTGAGAACACCCGACTTCGGTCTGAGTCACTCATGTCTTCTGGAACCCTCTGCCTCTGGTAAGCTAATTCGAAGCTCCAAAAAAAACCATCATCGAATTGAGCAAACTGGTTTCTCATTTGGAGTTTTGTTGTGAAGGCTTTGTGCGATTGGAGAAACCATTGATCGTGGTTTTAGGTTAGAGTACATGCTGTATGATTTTGAAAATGACAAAAATGTCATTAATAAAAAACTCTAGGAATAGTTATAATTTCTAAATTTTAATGATATTGTAATATACCACATGAGAATAAGGTTACATCTTTATTGTGATTTTGTTTTAATTTACTCCATGCGTTCTTTAATGATAGATTTTTTAGAAAAAAATTTGTTTTAAAAAGATGTATTTGTTGTGTTTTCTATGAAAAAATTGTGAAATTACTACTGGTTAAAAGTTATTGAAAATTGAAAATTACAGAAAACGATACATTTATTATGGTAGTTTAATGTGTTTTCTTAATATATGTGAAAATACTAAAAAATCAATATTTTAGTAACGTATTGAGTATTATATAGGTATAGATATTACAAAATCGATTTCTTCTCTTTGAGCTGGCAGCCGTTTGACATGGGAGCTTCTCTGGTTGCGTGAAGAGGTTCAATTATATACTCTGTTTGACTCTTTCAACATAACATAGCTCTAAGCATCGTTTTTTTGTTTATTGATGAACTGCGTTTTAAATGCATCTCAAACTTGAACAAAAAAGAAGTTTTCAACATATCATCATCAAATAAGTTCGGTAAAAGAAAAAAATATCATCAAATAAGTTTCAATTTGGAATCTTCTTCATTTCACAAATACGTGCCATCCAATTACAAATTCACAATGTATGATTTTATAGATTAAAATTTTCCAAAAATACGCAAATCAAACAACCAAAAATATTTAAAAGTACATAAAAATCCTACGATCCAAAATGGCTTCTGTACTTTTTTTTTGTTTTATAAATCACCAAAGGTCCACGTCATGGCTACACTTGCCCGACACAATTCTGGATGGTGCCGCCAATTTATCAACCGTAACATCGCAGTTAACATTAACGGTTATCGTCCACGTCTTAACGGAACCAATCTTAATCTTCACAGGCGCTCTAATTTTCAGTTTAAACGGAAAACTTTTCCTGCTCAGATCGTTACGCATCTCCTTTCGTATACCACTAGTTAACTGGATTTTCGATCCCGCCAACACCGTCTTAACCACCGTTACATTCTTAGCCGGCTGATAAAACACCGGCAAGGCACCGTTACAGAGATCCACATCTTCGTAGAAAACATCCACCGTACTTCCTTTCTCATAGTAGATCCCGATTTTCCCGTTACCGTTACGTGACATAAACGTGACATTGAATATGGGTGAATTTGGAGACGGCGACAACAGATTGATGCCCGAGACTGAGAATCCTTCGACGGAGTATTTTGGAGCTTCAGGACGGAAGAAAAGGTAGATAACCGCGAGGGAGATACCGGCGAGGACGATGAGAATGAAAATCGCGGCGAGGACGGAGCAGAAGCAGCACCTGCAGCGACTTCGATGGACTTTCTTCTGAGAAAGGTGTTGGAAGCGGTGTGCGTTTTCTGGAGGAGGAACATGGTAGATCTGATCCTTGGGGACTTGGATGACGTAGGTCGCTGGTTTTCTTGGAAACTCGCCGGAGCTGAAATTGTCTGAGAATTGACCGCTCACTGGAGGTGAATCGGCGGGATATACTCTTTCAGCCATTTAAGAGAGAGACACTAACTGACAAACAACTGAAGACTAACAAGGAAAAACAGGAAGTGAACGAAACCGAATTTGAAAATGATAAAAACGCACAAAACTGTGTTTAGTACAGAAGCGTTTATGGGGACATAAATGCAAGTATTTAAGCGGCAGAAACCGCGTAGAGAAAAAATAGATCGCGTGAAGGGTCCACATGAAATCCTTTGTTTGAAAAAAAAATATTTTTATTTTATTTTTACGATTAGCAAATAAATCAAGCCGTGATTAGTGATGAGTCTGTCCATAGATTTTCTTTCTAATATAGAATTATAAAATAAACATTCTTTTACTAACCAATAAATTTTTGAATATAATATCTCAGACAATTTATGTAGTTCCTAAATTTATATGATGCAGTTTTGTTGCCTATTTTTTCTTTATTTAATATAACCAGAGGCAAGCGCGGGGTTAAAGAAATTAATCTCTGGTTATAGCCTCCGCGCAAGCGCGGAACCGGATATGTTATTGATGCATTGTGTAGTCTTATATATGGTATTTTGTTTTTTTTTTAACTTTTGTTTTTTCCTGTTGTATATAATCTATATTACAATAGATTGATTAGGTTGATATAAGAATAACCAGTGATTTCTTATGTGTTGATATTTCATATCTTATGTGTGGACGTCTAAAAGAGTTTCCGATTTATCTTCATGAATTTGACATCTAGCAACATTTTTCCCATGAATATGTCGGACAGAGACCCACACATCCGCTGAGATTCAACATCTGATACGCTGACTAATTGCCATCCTCATTAGCTATCTAGTAAATCCGCAAGTTGTGCAAGTATAAGAAAATAATTATCTACCACAGTTTAAAAACCCCAAACAATAGTGAAACCTTTTATTAGACATAGAGCAAGAGAATATAAATAAGGTCGAGGCAAGATCTTTTAACATAAATATAAAATGAATCTCCATGAGCTCTTCTCAGGTCTATGCGAACTCTCTTAGTCCGTCCAAGAAGTTGTGTTTCTTTTTCATTAGTTGTTCTTGTAGTTATCGGATGTGTAAACGATTTTGTTCACCTCCTCTTTGAAACTACCAATGTGTTCTAATTCGGATTTGAAGTCTGGGAAATTAGTGAATCCCTCCTTGGCATACAAGTCTTACTGGAAAACTTCGGAAAGTATAACAAACAACAAAGAAAAGTTGTATTAATCAAGTTTTCAGTGGGACTATGAAATTCTATCAATTTAAAGAGTTTCAATGATATGCGACATTGAATAGAGCGGTTTAGAGTGTAATGGTTTATCATCAGAGGTGAGAGTTAAGCGATGAAGTGGGAGAACCCTAGGCCCTAGCTCAGAGACGGTGAAAAAGAATAGACGATTAGGAGGCTTCTTTGGGTATGTATGACGCATCAGCCTTACCTTTTAAGGTTTATGTAGAAACTGGGTGCAATATGCCACGAGTTAATTAAAATGACGCAACAACTATTAATTCATTACACATTCTTGTTTGAAAACTCACCGTAGAGGACTGTAAAATCGCCGGAGAAACGTAACGGAGAAACGTAACTCGGGCACCAACAGTGACAATTCGGTCCGAAAATCGGGATTCTTTAAGAAAATTAATTTTTACTCGTTTCATCCTATAATCGAGTAGTATATATAAAGATTCATGATGTTTTCATGAAAATGACAAAAAAACGAAGAAAATGATGTATAACTCGTGAAAATTATGAGCCACCGGAGTCAATATTGCAGAAAAATTAGAAGTCTAAAGAGGAAGACGACTTGTAAAAGTCATAATTGCCTTTAATTAAACTTAATCATAAAAACATGCAAAACACACATGGTTTCTATTCGAATCCGGGTTGTTAGCCTTTTTAAAGATGTGTAAACCGTTGCACTAAGCGATATTTACTGTAAGTTTTACGAATAGATAATATATTAAAACAAAAGCATAAAGATGGATCTCACCAAAATAAATGAAATGCCGAGGTGGACAATTTAAGGAGAGAACAAAAACTCAATCATTATAATATAGAAAATTAATTATAACTGAAACTAAAAACATGTGATTATTAAGATGTATGTTATGTACTGTAGATAAATGATTAATATTGTTTTATGAAATAGTTATTATCCATCTATATATAAAAAAAAGTTTCATTCACTCCTAGGCCATCTACATCAGATTTCATGTCACTAAGCCAGAGTCTGTGGTTGCGACACGTGTCACGGTCAATCAAAATTTAATGTTTCATTTATTCTTGAGTTTAATGGGTTTTATGTGTTTACTACAATCCAAATACATCTTTTCCAAAAAATTGTATACGAAACCTAAGGAAAGTGGTTGTCGTGCAACAATTGCCGTTCAGCCAACTGTCAACAGAATTCACAAAATATTATAAAATATATTTATTTATATAAAGTAAAATTCGCAGAATATTATAAAATATAAATACATTTATAGATTTTTTGTATAAAACTGAATAAACCAAAAATCGACGGTACATAAACCGAACCAAATCAAAATAGATATGGTTTTAATATGGTAGCTATGTTTTGTAAACCAAAATACAAAAAAAAACTGAAAAAACCGAACCAAAACTGAACTGATATCCAGATTAGACACCCACGTATGCCCCTAGATATATTCGGATTATTGTATTACATATGAATGTTTTATCTATCTATTACAATAAAGTTATGTATGTACTCGCAGGACAGATATGCCACCCGGATAAACATTATTTTTAGAAACGTCATGATGTCTAATAATTAATTTTATGTGGAGATCACATTGTCATTGTGGACTTCACGTTAGGCTTGTTGTTTCTATGGAATTTCTTTATTTTTAGGCTTTGACTAAACAAAACTAGTTATATCTTTATAATAGTCATTGATTTACTTACAACTACTCCACATTTGTCTTAAGAACATAATATGAAATAAGTAACTTTATGAAGAGTTCTTATTCTTTTCAATTTAGTTCATGGTTTAAATATTAAGTCGTAAAAGTAATTTTTTTGAAAAAACAAAGAGATCTACTACCCTCCCTTCCTGGTAGGTAATCTCGCGCACAAACAAGTTATTACGAGCCGAGTCTTTATGATCACTCTTTGGGAAACATGCGCAACGGAATATTTGATGTGTTCTCCACACTTATGTGAACCTGTGAAAATATTTCGAAAGTATCAGATATAGTATAAGCAGAAACTAAATGAACCAATAACTTTTACGTGGAAAACTTCTTTAATGTAAAAAAGAAAAATCATGGAACAGTAGTCTACTCAATAATACATTGTATAAATGGGTATGAATACAATCACATCTTCCATGTTCAACACGGAACAGATCTAGAGACTCTATTTACAAAGAATTATCTCCACACACGATACAACAACAAGAACAAGAAGAGAGCAACACAAAAACTTCAAAACATGCAGCCAAAAAACGACCTCAGCTCACAAAAATTCCGGCAACCAGAGACTAATCCCAAAATACAAATCCACGATGAAAAATTCAACAACACATTTGCAAATTTCGGCTAAATCAGAGAAGTTTTCACTGTCGGATTTACCAAACACTCAAGACAATACTACTGAAGAACTGTAAAAACCAGTATCACTAAAACCCAAATAACAGAAAATCCAGTGGTTGAAATTCAAATCCATTCGGTAAACTCTAACCCACTGAGTGAAAAAGATCACACAAACTATCAGCCAGATCAGAATCCATTTAACCCTCCAAAACCTACTTTGACAAACTCAGATAAATTATGTCTTCTTCCCTCCCTTTCTCTCTTTTGTCTTAAAAATCTTCTTAAATACTTTTTATTTTCTTTTGTTTACTAAGTGTTAACCACACAAATTATATTAATAATTTTTTTTTTGTATTGTCTCACTAACCTTAAAGTCCCAATACTAATCTCATTGAACAATACCATTGGTTTAAGCCCAAGTTTGGTTCTCTCCAACCAAACCCATTGGATTTATCAACTTTAAGGAACCAACAAACTTCCGTCGGACTAGGTGGAGGAAGCAGCGATTCCGGCTATCGCTCCGCAAACCTCAAGCTTCCCCCTCAGTAATGTCTTTGTCATCATATCAGCTCTTATGCATGAACTTTCTCAAGTTCCACTATTTTTGAAGCAACCAGATCATGTATCCAATGATACCTCCTATGAATATGCAGAACATGAAATACATCAAACTACCAACTGTAGAAGCATATGGAACTCTCGCCATATCTTCCTTCTATCCGTATGTCTTTGGACTCGTTGACTCAATATTAAGTGTGCATCAAGAGGAGTTCTCAACACTTTAGATTGTTCATGTGAAACCGTTTAAGTACATTTTCAATGTATTTTTTTCAGAGACAAGTGACTCAACTTCTCACCTCTATCTTTAACAATTTTCATACCGCGAATCTGTTTCGCATGACCCATATCTTTCATGGTAAATAACACGGCAAGCTACCCTTTCAGCTTTTTAATTTTGTCCATATTTTTTTCCACAATTAACATATCATCCACATACAACAACAAGATGATATAATCATCTTCACCAAACACCTTCACAAATACACAATGGTCTGAATCAATCTATGCATAACCATAATCCCCCATAACTGACATGAACTACATGTACCACTGCCTCAGTACTTGCTTCAATCGTTTTCTTCAAGCAGAAAACCAAATCCTCTATGCCCTTGTACCATGTAGATCTCTTCCTTCAAATCATCATGAAGAAAAGGAGTCTTCACATCCATTTTCTCAACCTCTTGTTTAAGGCTCCCTGCCAATCCAAGCACAACCCGAATGGATGACTTCTTTACAACAGGAGAAATTTTTTTTATCATAATCAATCCCTATCTTTAGGCTGCAAGCTTTCACAACCAATCTAGCCTTGTATCGAGGTGGCAAAGTGGCATCCTCGTGCTTAATTCTGTACACCCATTTATTAAGCAGCGCTTTCTAGCCCTTAGGTAATTCCACCAACTTGAATGTATGATTCTCATCAAAAGAATATATGTCCTCATTCATGGAGACAAACCATATATCATTGTGTTCATCCTCCAAAGCTTTCACAATCTCCCTCATCAATAAGTAACACATACTCACTAGGGTCATACCTTATTGACAGTTCAAAACCTCTCAAATCTTCTAAAAAATAATAGGTTGGTTCTCAGTAGCTGGTGTCTCACCATGATCGTCACCATGATCACCACTACAATCTTGATGTGCGAGAGCATTTTTTCAGAGTGTATCATCTTGAACCTCAACCTCGACCTCACCGTGGACTGATGTAGAAGGAATAGCCTCTGAATCGATCAAACTTTCATAAACCTGAATTGGATTTCTGGATTTGTCAATGCCCTTTATCGTTCGATCTTCCATGAACAAAACATCTCAACTCCTTACGAGCTTATTCTCAACGGATCATAAAACTTGTACCTGAACTCAACTTGACCATAACCAATGAACACACACGCCGTGACTTCATCTCAAGCTTAGATCTCTCATCATAAGAAACAACTTTACCAGTCCAAACTCTCTTTGAATATCACCTCTAATTGAGCACTCTGTAACAAATTTAGCACACGAATAACCATGTTCAATGCTTCTCCCCAAAAAGTCATCGCTAAGCCTGGCTGTGAGATCAAACATCTCATACTCTCAACAATCATTTTGTTCATCCTTTCAGCCGAATCATTCAACTATGAAGTCTTATGTGGCATCAACTGATACCTTATACCATGCTCTTTGCAATAAGCACCAAATAGTCTTGAATACTCGTCACCATTATCACTGCAGATACACTTAATCTGCTTCCCCGTTTGCCTCTCAACTTATGCCACAAAGTTATTGAAGTATAAAGAAATTTATCCTTCGTCCTCATGTCAGAAAACATATTAATAACAAATAAAAACTAAAACACATCGAAAATGTAAAAAATCATCAAAGTTAAACTAAACAAATACGGACAAACCACTAGTATCTATAAAATAAGTAAATAAACAATTGAGTGGCTTTCTAAGAATGGCCATAGGAATATATTTTCATAAATTGAATAATTTTTTACATAGAAAAATTAAAATTTTGGAAATATTAAACAAAATTTAGTATTTTAGAGCTCAGTTGTCGATATTTACAAAAGATAAAAGTTAATCAATATATAAAATCATTTTTTATAAAGTATAAATTTAAAATATTTTATAAAGTGTATATTTATAACATTTTATAAAATACACTTCATATAAAATTGTATTGATAATAATTTGCAAAGACGAGAGTCTCACAGTTGTTGGCAGATTCAATTTGACTTAGTTTCCTTCGTGACCTGTTTTTAAGTAACAGACCCTAAAACATGGTGGATGATCCATGACCATGACCATGCGAACGGAGCGTGATTGACGGCTACAACTCTCTTATTATTTCAAGGCTGTAGATGATCGTAACTCGGGGGGGGGGGGGGGGGGGGGGGGGGGGGTCTCTTCCTTGACGCGGTGGTTGCTTTGTGGTCTAACCGGTTCCTTCTGGATATGATTGCTGGAATACAAATTCTAGAATGTAAAAAACTGAATAATTGTAAAGCATTTGAAAAAACACGCAAAATATTTATACATGAATTTGGATATTGTTATGAAAGATTAGCCGCAAACGTTGAAAAATATAAAAGATGTGGGGCCCGCTGCACTATTTGCACAGTGAATTTCTCTTCTATATAAACGATCGTTTCGATCGATTGTAAACACACAATTCCTTCTTCTTCTAATAACACATCCTCTTTTGTTATCAGTGTTATCTTCTCCTACGGGTATAAAATTTTGCCCTTATTTAAATTTCTTCGATACAATAAAATTCTAGTTTTTTTATAACACGTTATCAGCACGATCACTCTGCGATTCGGTAAAATTTATTTGTATCATTTATACCCTGTTATAATGGTCGGTATACCGCCTCTACTATTATTTATATCATGTTATAATGGCCGGAATACCGCCTATATTATTTATTAGTAATTTAATTAATTTAATGGTCGGCCGAGCCGCCTTATATCCTGTTTATTATTTATTGGTCGGCCGAGCCGCCTTATATCCTGTTTATTATTTATTGGTCGGCTGAGCCGCCTTATATTCTGTTTATTACTAATTGGTCGGCCGAGCTGCCGTATAATTTATTTATTACTCTGCATTGATCGGCTGAGCCGTCCCATGATTTGTTGTCATAACATAAATATTTTATTGTCATAATTTTTCACTTTTATGAAATTTTATAGATTTGATTGACCGTTTAATACGATATTTTCAGACTAATTTTTGGTGCACTCGATTTAACCCCAACGGTCACAAAGAATTTTTTTCAAAAATTTCCCCTTTCTCCAACGGTTATGAACAGTATTTTTTCACCTATAAATACAACTCATTTTCACTCCATTTCATCATCCAAAACATTTCATCTTCTCTCAAAAATTTCAAATCGCTCTCCTCCGATTTTTCATTTCAAGAAAGATGATTCGCGCACTTTTGTTTTTATGTGCCATTTTTATTTGTGTTTCTATTTATGGTTTATTCGTTGGAGAATTTACTCCGAGTGAATTTAAGATGAATATCGGTTTAATTTTCTTTACATCGCTTCTCCTTGTAATTGCTTGTATGATTAATGTAAACGGTTTTTAATTATGAAGTTCTAATAAAATTATTATTTTGTGTTTTAGAATTACAAATGGCAAACATCGAGAAACTCCAGTTCCCGGCCCTGAAAATAACTGGCGAAAATTACGTCGGGTGGGTCACAAACGTGAAACCATATCTGGTGATGAAAAAGATAACCGAAACAATTGTAATCGGTAACAAATCACCACCCGAACATATAGCCGAAGCGATAATCTTCCTGAAGAAGCATTTAGATGAAAGTCTAACGCACGACTATGCAAACGTCGAGGACCCAGCTGAACTGTGGCAAACTTTAAAAGAAAGGTTCGATAACCAGAGACAAATCAACCTTCCTCACGCTCTAGAAGAGTGGAAAAATCTGAGGTTCCAAGATTTTCAAAAGGTTGAGGATTACAATTCCGCTGTCCTGCGGATAGTTGCACTCCTGAAGTATTGTGGTAATCCTGTCTCTGAGGCAGAAATGATGAATAAAACATACATCACTTTCCACAAACAGCTTCACTTCTTACCCGAAATTTACAGAAAATGCGGGTACACGAGATTTTCTGAATTGATGGTTGCGCTCATGTTAGCTGAAAAGAACAATGAGCTCTTAATCAAAAACCACAATTCCCGGCCTACGGGAGCCAAAGCATTCCCTGAAGTGAATGCTACGGCGATAGAAAATTCGGAAAGAAGAAACCATGCCAATCGAGGTCATGGCCGCCGTTTCAACAACAAACGTGGAAAAACTTACAATCCCAAATGGAGGGGATCTAATAAGTGGGTTAGACCCGGGCAAGTTTCCAAGGGTAAAGAAACTCAAGAGGATACCACCCAGAAGCGTGAGACAGTGTGTTACAGATGTGGTTGTAAAGGACATTGGTCCCGTACCTGTCGTACTCCTTCACATCTCTGTAAGTTATATCAAGAGTCCACGAAAGGAAAGGCTAAAGAGGTGAACCTCACGGAAAATGTTGAAGGGACCTCATACCTTGAATCCTCCGACTTCGCTAATGAGCTGGACTAGATTACTCCTGAAGAGAATCGAAATGCCTATGATAAGAGTATTGAATAGTTTTCAGTATTACCATGTATAATTATTATATTTCATGTTTTAAACAAATAATGATGTTTTTAACGTCATCTTATTGTATAATTATTGTGTCTTTTTTTCTTTATATGAATGAATTTTATGTTTCTTTTATATTTATGACAATTTCAGAAATGGATCATAATGCTAATGGAGCAAAATCCAAGAAACGGATTCGTGAAATATGCATACCAGATAGTGGAACAACGCACACTATTCTGAGACAAAAGAGATATTTCTCTAATATAAAACCGACAAGAATTGTCGTCAATACAATATCAGGTCCTGCAGACGTGATTGAAGGAACTGGTAAAGCAAACTTTACTTTACCGAATGGAACAAAATTTTCCATAAATAATGCTCTATATTCTCCAAGTTCTAAAAGGAATTTGTTGAGTTTTAAAGACATATATCTTCACGGATATGATACTCAGTCTGCAACTGAGGATGGAAAGAAATACATGTATGTAACTTCTGAGAAATGTGGCAGAAAACACATATTAGAAAAGTTTCCAGAACTTCCTTCGGGACTACATCATACTTATATCGATGAGATCGAATCAAATCTTTTAGTAAAACAGAACCCAGAAGAGTTCACATTATGGCATGATCGCCTTGGCCATCCAGGCACTACAATGATGCGTAAAATCATAGAAAGTTCACATGGTCATCCACTGAAAATCCAGGAGATTTCTCAAGGGAATAAAATGACATGTGTTGCATGTTCTCTAGGAAAATTGATCGTAAGGCCATCGCCAACCAAAATCGATAAAGAATCACCAAAGTTCCTTGAAAGAATTCAAGGCGATATATGTGGACCTATACACCCACCTTGTGGACCATTCCACTATTTTATGGTATTAATTGACGCATCCAGTAGATGGTCACACGTTTGTCTATTATCATCTCGAAATGTGGCATTTGCGAGATTTCTAACTCAGATAATCAAACTGCGAGCGCAGTTTCCTGATTATACTATTAAAAGAGTTAGACTAGACAACGCTGGTGAATTCACATCCCAAGCATTCAATGACTATTGTATGGTAATGGGAATTGAAGTTGAACATTCGGTTGCTCATGTTCATACGCAAAATGGTTTGGCTGAATCTTTAATTAAGCGTCTGCAATTGATTGCAAGACCATTGATCATGAGATCAAAACTTCCAACCTCTGTATGGGGACATGCCATTTTGCATGCAGAAGCACTCATTCGGATCAGACCGAGTGCATACCATAAGTATTCCCCACTACAGTTAGCGTTTGGTCGAGAACCAAACATTTCCCACTTTAGAATCTTTGGTTGTGCGGTATATGTGCCTGTAGCACCACCACAACGTACAAAGATGGGACCACAAAGAAGATTGGGAATATATGTTGGTTTTGATTCCCCATCAATTATAAGATACCTAGAACCACAGACTGGTGACGTCTTTACAGCACGTTTTGCTGATTGTCATTTTGACGAAAATGTATTCCCAGTTCTAGGGGGAGAAAACAAAAATGTTGGAAGTGATATAAAATGGAGTGTACCATCATTGTTATATCTTGATCCTCCCACTAAAGAGTCAGAACTAGAAGTTCGACGAATTATGCATTTACAGAGTATAGCTAACCAGCTACCTGATGCATTTGTAGATACCAAGACGGTAACTAAATCTCATATACCAGCTGCAAATGCTCCTGCTCGTATCAAAATGCCAAATGAACAAGAAAAGGAGGATGACACACGAGAGCCAAAAACACGCCTGAAGCGTGGTAGACCTGTTGGTTCTAAGGATAAGAATCCTAGGAAACAGAAAAAAGCTGAAATATATGATGCACCCAAAATAGCAGAAAATATTTTGGAGGAAATAAATGATAAGGATTCTGATGAATCAGAGCATCATGAATCAGAGCATCATGAATCGAAAGATAATCATGAGATTTCTATTAATTACATCCATAATAAAAGGATATGGAATAGAAATGAACAAAATGACCTTGATGATGCTTTCTCATATATTGTGTCAAGTGAAATAAATGAAGAAATCGATGATCCATAACCAAAATCTGTCTATGAATGCCAAAAGAGACATGATTGGAAACAATGGAAAAATGCAATACAAGCTGAACTTGATTCGCTTAATAAACGAAAAGTATTTGGATCTATTGTGCTCACACCTGCAGATGTGAGACCAGTTGGGTACAAATGGGTTTTCGTTCGAAAGCGAAATGAGAAAAATGAGATTACGAGATACAAAGCTCGTCTAGTGGCTCAAGGTTTTTCTCAAAGACCTGGAATCGATTATGAAGAAACGTATTCTCCAGTTATGGATGCCATTACATTTAGATTCCTGATGAGTCTAGCAGCTGATAAAAATCTAGAGATGCGTCTCATGGATGTTGTTACAGCTTATCTATATGGATCATTAGATACTGATATCTACATGAAAGTTCCTGATGGATTTAAAATGCCAGAAGCATTAAGTTCCAAACCTAAAGAGTTATGTGCAATAAAATTGCAAAGATCATTATATGGGTTAAAGCAATCTGGACGTATGTGGTATAATCGTCTCAGTGATCATTTAACAAAAGAAGGATATGTGAATGATCCTATATGCCCATGTGTTTTCATCAAGAAAACAATATCCGGATTTGTAATAATCGCGGTATATGTTGATGATCTTAACATTATCGGAACTCAAAAGAGAAATACAAAAGGCATCAGACTATCTCAAAGGAGAATTTGAGATGAAAGATCTAGGACAGACACAGTATTGTCTTGGCCTACAAATAGAACATTCACAAAATGGTATATTTGTGCATCAATCCACATACACTAAAAGAGTGTTGAAACGATTTAACATGGATAAATCAACTCCTCTTAGCACCCCGATGGTCGTTAGGTCACTTAATATTGAAAGTGATCCATTTCGACCACCTGAGGAGAAAGAAGAGATACTTGGTCCGGAAGTACCATATCTAAGTGCAATTGGAGCGCTGATGTACCTTGCAAATTGTACACGGCCTGATATATCATTTGCTGTGAATCTTTTGGCAAGATTCAGCTCATCTCCAACCCGAAGACATTGGAATGGGATCAAACATGTTTTTCGTTACCTCCAAGGGACCATTGATTTAGGCTTATTTTATCCTAAAAGTTCAAAAGGTCAAATGGTTGGTTTTGCAGATGCAGGATATCTTTCAGATCCACACAAAGCCCGATCGCAAACAGGATACGTTTTTACGATCGGAGGCACTGCTATATCTTGGCGTTCCCAGAAACAAACGCTCGTGGCTACTTCTTCAAATCATGCTGAGATCATTGCACTCCATGAAGCAAGTAGAGAATGTGTATGGCTGAGATCAATGAGCCGACACATCTGTTCAAGCAGCGGGATTGGCGAAAATACGGAGCCAACTATTTTATATGAAGATAATGCAGCATGTGTTGCTCAAACAAAGGACGGATATATCAAAAGCGATAGAACGAAGCATATTCATCCGAAGTTCTTCTCATACACTCAAGAGCTCGTGAAGAAGAAAGAGATTGAAGTAAGATATGTCCAATCATGCGACAATGCAGCTGACCTCTTCACAAAATCACTTCCGACTTCGATATTCAGAAAACATGTTCGTAACATTGGAATGCGTCATCAGAAGGATCTATGACTGCTCATTCGAGGGGGAGCTTACGTAGTTGTACTCTTTTTACCTTACTATGGTTTTTCCCATTGGGTTTTCCTAGAAAGGTTTTTAACGAGGCAACATAGACGTTAAGCGAGAGTGGATAGTGACACCGGTCCCCAAGGGGGAGTGTTATGAAAGATTAGCCGCAAACGTTGAAAAATATAAAAGATGTGGGGCCCGCTGCACTATTTGCACAGTGAATTTCTCTTCTATATAAACGATCGTTTCGATCGATTGTAAACACACCATTCCTTCTTCTTCTAATCACACATCCTCTCTTGTTATCAGTGTTATCTTCTCCTACGGGTATAAAATTTTGTCCTTATTTAAATTTCTTCGATACAATAAAATTCTAGTTTTTTATAACAGATATAAACTTCATGTAGTGTGACGTTTACTTGAGATTCCAAAGTTTCGGGATACAACTGAATATGTTTCCATTTCCAATTACTCAAGATCATAACTTATCGAACCTTTTTTTGTGTTGCAACCTCAGACAAAACAAAAAAATGAAAAGAGAAATAAAGGAATCTGAAGGGATTTTCTTGCCTGCATCATTTAGTATGAATGAGAGGAAATTTTTTAATATAAATATATTGACAAATAATGTTATACTAATATAGAATTAATAATAGTTATTATGGAGAAGAGTGGTTGTAAAAAGTTTCAATTAAATCCAAAAAATTACTTGCATTCATGTAGAGGTTTTTAGCTAGAGCATACTTAATAAGGCATTGACCATACAAAATTAAAATTTACTCTATAAAAATCTTCTTAAACTGTAAGATCATCAAATGAGGCCCGAGACTCGAGTGTGGTCCGGTAACTCTTTTCTCCAATACACTTTAATGTAAGACTTTTGAACCTTATTAAGAGTTATCCGCTATGAATAAGTGAATTCGCCTTAATATTACAATGTTAAAACATTGATAGTTTTTATATTTATTTAAATTCTAAAGCTTTACAATTTTTTCAACTCACCTATTTCCTTTTGAGTTTGAAAGGGAAAAGGAATATGGTTCCCGACATTATAATAATGTCGAGACAAGGCTTGCAGACTTTTTAGTCGACTAACTGGCGTTCCTCGACTCGCGATGGGGGCTCACGATGAAAACCCACCGAATTTGATTTTTCCAATATTCAATTTATGGAAAGACGCCTACACGAAACCTATACGAAGGAGCAAACAAACTACTTTTATTTGAGTGCACATGGATCCTCGTCACCATCAGCCTCTTCATAAAACTTTTTGTGTCGAAGAGACGAAGGTTCCCGCGGTTCAGAATGAATAACTCGTGGAACCTTCTACTCTCCTTTATCAGTATCATTTCGTTGGAACTCTTCTTTTTGAGCATATGGGTTGGTTCGAATCAATGTGGAATTATTACCTCACGCTTATTCTATGTTTTCTCCTTGGTTGATGGTAGTCAATATCTGAAAGGAAGCTTAAGGAAAGGCTTTAGTATTCTTTCTTCAAAGGCGTTCCCTGAACAACTACGGCTATATAATCGTGTGGTTTCTGGAAATTTAAAACCCGATCTCCTCCATAAATTCTCCGATTCAAATGGTCCATGTTTGAGCATGATGAATCACTTCATGCCGACCTCTTGCTAATAAAGTTTCCGACCTCATATAAGAATGGAAAACTTGAGCCTAGAAGTCAAGTATCTGCTTGGGATCATATCTTCTTAGAACTATTCTGGATGTACAATTCTATTTTGAACTATATTTCTCATTTAGTACAACTCCGATTTTGACAAGTATATACACTAATGCATAGTTCTTACAGCGATGACATTGTGCTTAGCATTCAGTGTTTCCGATAGATATCTTCGTCGAAAAATTCACCGGGCAACGATCATAGTCCACTTCGTCAAAATCGAGTTCAACAAGTTTTTTCACTTCTTGCCTCTCTACATATTCTATAAATATTGAGATATCCAGAGTCATAAGAGCTGGAATATGAGGAATATAATTCATGCTACCTCGAACAAAAAAAAGCTTTATAGGTGGATTTTGAAAAGAGTTGTACTTGTTCCCAATTTAGTATGGTTTTGCTTTAAGATGAAGTCGAGGGAAGTAATCGGCTTCTCTTGTAGGTTAAAATACATCTATCGAATGAAACTTAATAAAAGTATTAAATTAAATTCAGTTTAGTTATTACACAGTCTAATGCATTTATGATAGTAGAGACTGATGCATCAGAAATAGGGTATGGTGTTATCCTAAAACAAAAAATTTCAAAATCAACAAAAGAGTATATATTTTGTTTTCATTCAGGACACAATTTAACCGACATATATTCCGCACTTTGAAAGTGCGGAACAAAATTAATATTTTGTTTGTTTGCCTAATTGTGTCATACAACACAATGCGGAGAGAGAAAGTTTCAAAATAGCATTGAATGTAATCTTTATTTTTATATGATGGATTTATAATTATATGACATGTTAAAATGTTTTTATTAAATAAAATGACTACTTTTGAAATTTTTAATTTAGAATGAGGTTTAGAAGTATTATGCTTGCATCTACTTTAAATTACATTATGCCATATGTAAAAAAAAGGATCTAATACTAAACTTAAAAATATAGTTTTACCACATATATATATATATATTCAAGCCGAGAAACTATGGAAATGTTTTGGAAAAAAAAAACAGAAAACTTACTACTAGTATATCATAATAAAATATCAATAATATAATAAGTAAACATAATTTTCCAACGGTTTCTTGTATATTTTATAAGACTTTGTGTGGGACATTTTAATAATGACCATAGTAATATATTTTCATAAGTTGAATACTTTTATACATATTTACAAAAAATAATAATAAGACAATTTGGAATAAATTAATCAGAAGTTTAATATTTTAGTACTCAGTTGTCCATATTTCCAGAGGATAAAAGTTATTCAATCTATAACACCAATTCTTTTGTAAAATATATATTTAATTTTTTTATAAATATATATTTGTAAAATTTTATAAAATACACTTCATATACAGATGTATTGTGATATTAATTTACAAAGGCGAGAGTCCACAGTTATTGGCAGATTCAGTTTGACTTACTTTTCCCCCATGAACTTGTTTTTAAGGACAAAACTTAAACCATGGTGGATGAACCACGACCATGCGATCGGAGCGTGATTGACGGCTACATCTCTCTTATAGTTTCAAGGTTGTAGAAGATCGTTACTCTGTTGGTTCTCTTCCATGATGGGGTGGTATCTTTGCGGTCTAACAGGTTCTTTTTGGATAAGATTATAAGACTGAAAATTCTATAATAGAACAAACTGAATATTTTTAAAGAATTTGATAAACACATATTAATACAAGAATTTGGAAATAAAATGAGTTTGCAAAGCCGAGACACTCTTTCCTTAATTCTATAAACTTTTTGTAGTGTGACGTTTACATGACCTTCCAAAGTTTAGGATAGAACTGAATATGTTTTCATCTTCCATCACTGAATAACATAACTTATTGATCCTTTTTGTGTTGTAACTTGTAACCTCAGGCAAAACAAAAAATGAAAAGAGAAAGAAAGGAGTCTGAAGGGATTTTCTTGCTGGCATCATTAGTATTAATGAGAGTAAAATCTTAATCCATATTGAGTATATAGACAATAATGTTATACTAAGACATCATTAATAATATTTAAACCAACTAATAATTGGTCACATCCTCTTGTTATTATGGATATGAGTGGTATAAAAAGGTCTCATTAAATCCGAAAACCTATTTGCATTCACGAGGAGATTTTTTTATCTAGAGCTATTTAATTATGCATTGACCATATACAAAATTAAAATTGACTGTATGAAAATCTTCTTTAGTGTGTAAGCTCATCAACTGAAGCAAGAGACTAGAGTATGGTCTGATACATATTTTCTCCAATACAGTTTAATGCATTTATATAAGACTTTTGAAACTTGTTAAGAGTTATTCGTTATATATAAGAGGATTAACCTTAATTTTAAAGTCCACTTAGTCAAAATCGAGTTCCACCAGTTTTCTCACTTCTGCCTCTCAACATCTTCTATAAAAACATTGAAACAGCAAGAGTCATAACAGCTGGAATAGAGTCCATGCTTCCTCAAATAAAACTGCTTTATAGGTGGCTCTTGAAAAGAGTCAGATATGTTCCCATATTTAGCATGGTTTTGCTTTAGGATGAAGTCGAAGGGAGTTCTTATGGATGTTAGAAATTTCCTAACATGAGGAATTGCCTCCTCTTTGTAGGATAAAATACGTCTATCAAATGTAACTTAATACTCTCCCGTTTTTTATCATACGATGTTTTGGAGTTGGCACATATATATATAGTTTAATAAAATACTTGGATAAGACATACGCTTTGCGCGGATTGAGTTATATTATTAAAATATTAAACATATTGTACTGACAAATTTGTGTATACAAATTTTGATTGTTTATATAATCATCTATATGTTGGACATATACATTTGGATATTTTATTTTACTAACTTATCAGTAAATAAAATTTATATATTTTCGATTTTGAAGTTACACAAATTTTCAGAATATCAGATTTTTACTTTCTTTTTGACAACATAAGATGAAAAAAAATGAAATATTAAAAGACAATTAAAATTGGATTAGGCTTATAATTTAAAATATAATTTGGTTATGGATCACATTAAGACAACATAAAAATTTGTAGCCCGGCTTTTATTATACTTAAGGTCCAAATATAGAAAGATGATGGTAGTATTTGTTTGTAATTGATACTTTGTATAGGATGAAAGTTAGGTTAACATGATATATATCACTAACTATTATGAAAGGTCATTATTAATGTTTTCCTAGACTACGAAAAAAATTAGGCATGTGCCAAAGCTTTTTCTTAGTCTTCAATATAAAATTTTCATAATTTAAGTTCTAAATAATTGGTGTTGCAAGGAAAAAAATTTGATATATAAGTTCGTTTGGTAATAACAAAAAAACTTAATTTATGTATTACTCTTTATATAAATTTCTGTTAGTGAGGAAGACCTGAGAACCTAACAATATTCTTCTTTTTTTCTTCTGTTAACAAAACAATTTTGAATAAATGCATCTCTTTGCTATAAATAAAAAAAAATCAACACTTAAAAAATCATTACTTTCCGATTTACAACAAAAGCATGCAATATTTAGGCCATAATATATAGCAAACTTTGATTTGAATTTATGTCCAAGTAATACGGATTAAGAATATATCTTACACTTTTTAACCTTGAACCATTTAAAGAAAGTTTCATTTAATGAGATCACCGAATATTCATTTAATGAGATCGTTGAATATTGAGTTCATCATATCATATACATTTATGTTTGGATTAATATAAGTTTTCCTAACAATTGGATTTTGGACTTACTAATTTTTCAACTGATTCTTATACTTCCATGTAAGCCAAATTGACATCTCAATTCAGTGATACCTAAGCAATTTTTTTTTAATTAATACAAACTTAAGGTTACAACTTTTTAATGTTTTTCTATTAATATATAGGGGATTTGATTTTGTATAATTTTAAACAAAAAAATATTAAATATCTAACTAATAACAATTCAACTAATTTGAAAACAATCTGCAGAATATACAAAGTCATATTACGTGAGAGTTAATAAATTTTACATTGAAAAACAAAAACGACATGTAACTCGAAACAAAAATATTTTTCTAAAATGTGAATCTAATGAAAGGAGTATATAAAAATCAAAGATGAAAAATGAATGTCGTGTAAAAAATGGATTCTTTTTTGATAACTTTCTTCTGATGCAAGTAATTCTTTCTTTTCTCTATAATTTTTTTATTCCATAATTTAAGATAGAAAAAGCTAAAATATAGGGCCGAAATAGAATCCTTGTCGACCAAAAAGAAGGAAAAATTCATCGAAGGGGACCAGATCTTCCATCAGACTGGCGAATAATTAAAAGGATTAATAAAAAAAAATATGAGTTAGAGAAAAAAAAACAAAAAAGAGGTGTGTGAACAAAGCTCATGCGTATACAATGAAGTTAACTGAAGTTTTGTGGTTCATGCAAATATGAAACTCACGCTAATGTTCATGCTCCTTGCAATATATATACATAAAGCAAACAAACCCATTCAAGCACAAACCAAGTTAACCACAAAAGTAAAAGAAAAATGGGGATAAGAACTATTTGGGCATTATTAATGATGATGATGATAATTGAAGTAGAGTCGAGTCTTCACAGAGTAGGCGGTGGAAAATACAATTGGAAACCCGATGTTAACTTCTCCGATTGGGCCAACCACCAACGCTTCTACTCCGGCGACTGGCTCTGTTAGTTTATATAACATTACTTCATTCTTTTTTTCAATTTCCTAAATTATTTTCTTTGAACAAAAAAAAAATAACCACAAAACCAAATTAATTAGTAGGTCAAATATTTTAAACTTAAGAAATATATACACCATTTCATATTATTTAAGTTTTGAGGGGTCATTATTTTATCTTTTTAAGACTTAGTGTTCAAGATTTAAATCCATTTTAGAGTAATGTTTTTGTATCTGAGGGTTGAGTTTTAGATAATTTATTAAATTCTTTCTTTTAAAATATGATTTATTTTGCTGATTTAGGTGAAAGTTTGGTTGATATCGATTTAGAGTTTGGTTGATATCGATTTAGAGTTTGGTTGGTCCATTTTTTTTATTTGTATATGAATTATGGTAAATTTTAATCTAATTTCTCATCTAAAATTGGTAGATTTTGGGTTCGATCGGACCCGTCACAACATCCTCCAAGTAAACAAGAGTAGCTACGAGCAGTGCATCGATAATGATTTTATATTCAACGTGACAAGAGGAGGACGAGATGTGTTTCAACTTCTTCAACCAAAGCCTTATTACTTTATTTGCGGTAGAGGTTATTGCCTCAAAGGAATGAAGCTCTCCGTTAACGTCCTTCCTCAGCCGCCGCCTTCAACTACGACCGTTCCCATCATTCCCGCCTCAACCGCCAACACTCTCATAATAGACTCAAACGCTTTCACCGCTATTGCTACCACCATTCTCACGGTCTTCATTTATAAAGCTTTATACTTCGACTAGGCTAGGTGGCTATTTCGTTTCTTTGTTGAATTGGATTTTGGTGATATGTGACTATTTCGTTTCTTTTTTTAAATGGATTTTGTTGCTTTAAATTGAAACTAAAGGTCAATTTCTAACATGTTCATTACATTATCTCTTTATGTTCTAGTTGATTAAATCTAGTGAATCATTTTAGATAGAATCTTAGTATTATATAGAGAATATATTGTCTCTCACCTCTTATTGACACGTCATCAGTTCGAATGCTGAGCAGCTGCCACTTGTCATTTCTCCTCTAAACTCTGTCTTTCATTAAATTAAATTTTGTTTCAATCCTTTGAGCCAGACCACGATTTACGTCTTCTTCATTTGCACACCGGAATTTAGGGTTTACCAGTCTCCTCAATCTCCGACATCGGTGCCGTTCACATACACACTCAGACAAACAACAATGGAGTTTGGAGTGACTGGGTTGCTAAAATGGACGGCCTTCAATGGTGTCTTTTTGTCTTCCGTCGTAAGCAAGCGTAATGTTCACAGTTACAGATTCATCTCCTTTATTGCCTTATTAAGGCCATCGACCCACAACAATGCGATCTGTTGCAACTCTGTCTTCTCCAAGGCGGTGTATACAGCTATAAAAATGTTAGCCTTCTTCACTTGATAATCATTCTCTCAATCTGTAAAAACAACAAAGCAAACTTATTTCCTTCTAAAGGCTAACTCCTCTGATCTTAAGTCAGATCGTTGTCCTTCCACCGTTGAGGTCAAGTTGCTCAGATTCTGGGAAGAAGTCAAGCGTGGTGGCGAACTAATCCCCATCCAACCAGTTTAGTAGAAACAATAGCATGTTCGTGGAAAAGAACATAAAACATTCCTGATAGCTTCAGGTCTTCGTTACGCCGAGTGGAGACCAATCTTGAAGCTCAAGACCGGTGGATGCTGTGTGGATCAAAACAAGTATCAATCAGTGAAGATCACAATAAATCAAGAATCAAAGAGACACAATCCTGAATGATTGGGACTCTAACACCCATCGCTCATTGAGAACGAAGAGCACGCCGTAAAGCAACCCAGTTACAAACCCTCTAAACCCTATTCTCTCAATCACTCCAGTAGACAAGCAGAACACAGCCGCGGAGCAGAGGCCGGCGAATCCAGTGGTGGAGACAAATAGTGCGATGCTCAAAGAGACACGAGCGCGGCGGCAGAAGTTTGGATCCGAGAGGTGACGGAGGCCGATGGTGAATTGGAGAGGAGAATCTGAGGTTGGTGAAGATAGGAGAGCGAGTGAGATGGACAAGATGAGCTGTGAGACGTGGATTACGAGGGAAGTGAGGAGGAAGGATATGATGGAAGCAGTGGCGGAGCCCGCACAACCGCCGTTACGCTACATAGGTCGCAGTAATGTCTAGCAATCAAGTTAGCTCTCTAATCACACTACCTCTTCATCAATGCATGTTTTACTTCACCATCAGCCGCATGATTGAGCCTACTTGCAAGCCTGAGGTCAAATCCTTTTCATTTTCACAAACCAGCGCTCATGTACGATCTCTAAGAAACTCTTTTTGATCATGGCCACTGGCGTAGACCAAAGGTGGATTTGACGATCAATACTAGCCCTATGTTGGTTGGAGGTGAGATGCTACGCCATGTTAAGCTTTTTAATATATAGTCTTGAATCTCGATCTAACCTTCTACAGCTTCTTATACTATGTTTTACAAATTCTCTGAGCATCAAACGACGGTCAGTATAGAATGTTGATGATTCTGGTTCCGTATTATATATTTCTGGATTCTGCTGGTTAATAAGTTATGATCTCTGTAGTATGGTCGATGTAAATACAAGGTCGGCTCTCTCTCAACGATACCTCAGGCACTCATTTCTATTTTGACAATGAGTGGCGCAAGCAGTGCTTACCTGCAGATGTAAGCACTCTGATTTTTTCATTAAGAAAAAAACAACATGCAGCTCTAAACTGTCACCTCTTCCTACTGCTAATATTTTGAAAGGTTAGGTTTGTGAGAGTAATGAAGGACCATAAGAGGTTGGAAAGCTGCTACCATGTCTAATGGAGAAAGAGCTACTGTGTATGATTCAGTTGAGGACCATCGCCCATGTTGATGCCAGTAACACTGGAGAGGAAGAAATAGATAAAAAGGCGGGAAGTTCTGCAAAGAAGATACGCAAATACTACACAGTCTAAATCAGGAGGGATTGCATCGCTGGGCACTCTCACCGTTATGTTGCATTGCAGGCTTTTTCAATTTTCACATTACCAATAACTACAACAACTTCTCTCACTGAGAACCATGTTCCGGGTTTTATATTTTTATGCGTATTTCGAATTTCAACTAGACTCTGCATTCTCAAGCTGATAAATTTACTTCATTTTCTTGCATATTCTTTACTTTTGGGTATAATGACGCATGAACTATTTCTTGGCCCTAATTTTTTCATATATTTATTACTCTCATTACGTGTTGAACTCCATTAAGTCAAACCATATATATTAACAATACATCAAATACTCCATAAATAATCTTTGGATTTTTAATGTAAAAACCCCTCAAATATGTTTCATTCGGGTATAAACCCCTCAATTAATGATTCAACGTATAAACTCCTCAATTCAGTTTGTCTAACGAATTGATCCCTACCGTTAACTGTACTGTTTAACACTACGGAGTGTTTTGATTGTTTTGTAAACTATATGATATCTTAATAAAACAACACAACATTAACTTCAAACAGCAAGTAGTTTAAGCTCACGACTTATAACCTCTCTAAATCCCTACAATGTTCTAAAAATCCCCAAATTATTAAGACACAGAGATGACGAACCCTAGTTTCTCAGATTGAGAGATTTTTGAGTTTCAATTGTGAGGTTCAAGACAGGGTGAATTCGACAGAAGCTTAGATCCAATGGGAGGTTCTACCCATTGGAGTCCTAAAAACACATATATGTATATGCACATACACATATATGTGTTTTTGTTTTTAGGAAATGGATAGAACCTCCCATTGGAGGTGCTCTTAGAGACTCCTTTTGTGTTTAGTGTGTCCTGTGTCAAAATTGCAAAACAAAGAGTCAAGGAATCGTGAGGCAAACAGAATTATCTCAGCTTATTTGAGCTTAAGGTCATTAGAACCTTTTTTTGGTGTTTCATTTTGTCTCGGCTAAAGGTCATTTGAGCCTTTTTTAGGTGTTTCGTTTTGATATTAAGACTTATAGATGTTATGAACTGTGTCTTCACTTCTCTCCTGCAATTGAAATCTTTGGACAGGTTTGGTCACTTTTACAGTTCTTGTGATCTTGTACACAACAACATATAGGCTGTAGTGAAAGATGATTCATTTGCATACATACAAGGTTTCAAGCTCATGTTCTCTTTAGAGTACTGAATAGCAATAATTTTGTTTTCTAACATATATGTCTTAGTAGTTAACGATCGACATAAGCAAATGTTAAAAAAAAACAAAACAAAAACAAAAACTATCGACATAAAACACACAAACCACTTGAGCATAACAAGATTTACGGTCGCAAACGAGAAGAAGCAGCATGAGATGAAAAAAAAAAAAAAAAAAAAAAAAAAAGCAGCATGAGATGAATGTTGCCATATCAAACTCGTTTGGGTTCGGTGGACATAACTCAGTCATCGCTTTCTCTGCCTTCAAACCCTGATTTCTTTAGACCCTTTAGATCCTCTGCTCCATCTGTTAGATGACCACCATCTTCTTCTTCGTCGCTTCTTGGTTTACAAGTTTGAGCTCTTACTTCCTTTAAGCTTTTTGTTCTTATTGATCATTGTTATTTTTTGTCAACTCATTTGGTCATTGAGGTGTTGAGAATTAAGATTTTGCTTCTACAAACTCTGTACGGAATGTTGTATCTTAGTTTGTTTTATATTTTCCTAATTTTATAAACAGAAACAATAATTTATAGCAAAAACAGAAAATAAGAAAAAGATATATGAAAGCCGTGATGTTTTTCGGTCATTTAGTGAAATGCTGCGTTTTATACTTAACGACAAATCACAGTTTTTAACGTTATTGTAGTTGGAGGTGTTGATTTGTTAAAAACACTGACTCGAGGGGTATATACATTAAGTCATTAATTGACGGGTTCTACCTGAATGAAACATACTTGAGGGGTTTTTAAAAAACTCATAATCTTTATAGCTAACAATACATCAAATAGTTATGATTTTCTGTAAACTTTGGAGTTTTTTTGGTTTAGCCTAAATTTTGGTGGTCAAAAAAGAAAACAATTGCGGAATTCACTATTTTCACAATTTTGTTGATGTGAGTTTGAAGAAACATATAAAAAAACAAAAATATAATTTTTCTCAAATACACATAAATATTTTTATGCTGCTTACTTATTTTTTAAAAATAATAAATTGGCTTTTCTTTTCGAATTGTTTAAATATTAAACTTAAGAAGAAATGTATTAAAATCTATTAAATTAAAAAAAATAAAATAGTTATATTTTATGAATTGTTTTAATATAGTAACAAATATATACTTTTTTAAATAGTAAAATTAGTAGTAAAAATTATAATAAACTAATTTTTCATTAAAAATATATTAATAAATCACTAAAATTTCATTAAAAATTAAAATATATTTGTTACTTTTCACTGAGTTACTGTTCACGAAGTTACTGTTCAATGATTTACTATTTAGTTTAACAATGTCATTTTTCCAGAATCCTCTTGAAGTCTCTTGAACTCTTTTGAACTCCATGGAACTGTCTAGGGTCAATAAATATATATAAATATATATATTATGTAATTAATATATATATTATAAAATAATATGTAATTAATTATAAGAACTATATTATATCATCCATATATATATTGACATTAAAATGGTTGGTACGGTTAAGAAAAAGCACACGGTTAATGTAATCTAAAACGTAATTTCAAAATAAACATGTGAAAAGAAAGGAATTAATTATTTTGTGTCGAAGATAGAAATTTTAGAATTTTCAAATTTCCAACAGAAAAATAAAAAATAAGGATAAAAGTAATAATAATAATAATAATTAAATGATCACTAAATTATTAGGTATCATGTAAGGTAAAGCTGGAAATCAGTCTAAAGGCATATGTTTCAAATTAATTTTGACCAAAATTTACAAGGGTCAATGAACCCATATTTTACAAGTTGCCTCCGCCCCAGATGGAAGTGGTGGAGAAGAAGAGGCGGCAGATGTATTTGTGAGAGAAAAATGACAGAAACCGACTTATGATTGAACCAAATAAACAACCAAATTGTTAATAATATCATTTACTAACATTCTACAGAACAACTATAATAACTTTGACAAAGAGTTCTTCTAAATGTGAACATCATTCTCTACTATTTTATAAACCCTCATAAGAAAGAATACAATAGTATTAGAAATCATGATCTCATTTTCTTTTGATCGAATCCAATTGATATATGTATTTTATAGTGTTATAAATTTAAAACACTATAAAAGATTACAATTCAATATTAAACAGCAAAAATACTAAGAATTCGATCATTTTTAGTTATATAATGGAAATTTAGTGTAGTTAACATAATCATATTCACACTCAACTCAACGAAATTATATCTTTTCTGAATACCAATCCATGGAATCATGCGCATAGCACACGCCTCCCCTAATAAAATAAATAATTAACTGAATTTCTAGGTGTTTACCAAAACAAAATGGCTTCTTACAGTTTTAAACTTAGAAATTTAACTAGACGCAATTTGTTGGTCAACGGAAAGTTGTTTCACGATTTTGTTGATACGTTTTCGCAGCCATCAGATGATAGGCGACAAATAAACTATAAACCGTTGGATAGACAAATTATTGATACCATCAAAAGTGGGTTTCAGTCTTTATTATTCTCTTTCAATCTTCTTTTTAAAGCTTGTTCAAAAAGATTCTCAATTTTGAAATTTGCAAAATTTTATATTTGAAATTTAAAAGTATCTTTTTTTCAAAAACAAAACTTCAAACTTAACTTCAAAATTATCTGTATTTTATAATATGGTTCTTATATTTTTTATAATTAATTTAAATTTATAAAACTTTTATATAAAACTAGAAAATATATAAAATATTACATATATTAATTCATAAAATTTTACACTAATATATAAAATTATAAATAGATATACATTATTAAATAGTAAACTATGAGCAAAATACCACATAATTTCATAAAATTATTTCCATAGTGTATATATGACCAACTAGTGCATTTCAAAGAAAGACATGACTCTTTTTATTTTTATAAATGGAAAACTATAGAATGAGTTATTATCTAGTTGATGGTGTATGTGTAAAATAGTCCACTATTATTCCAAGAATTCATTATTCACATGGCCCAAATGAAAAAAATTAGAAAGAAACATGTAAAAAAATACTTGGAATGTGCATTTAGAGTATCGCAATCAAGATTTATAATTGTGGCCAAACTAATACTTTTTGGAGTAACATATAACTTCTTGTAAAGCCCTTTATCAAAAAAAAACATATAACTTCTTGTATTATAATATGATAAAAATGACGAATATATTATTGATACAAAAATTAAAGAACAATCGGAATACCCAACGGTAAAAGTCGAGATGGCAAGTGATGATGATATTCAGTTTTAGGAATTTTTAGTTTGACACAAGCAAATTAAAGACCCAGAAGCTCACATTAAATTTTAAAATGTATTAATTGAACACTTGTGGTCCAAGTATATTAATTCTGAAAATTAGTTTTATGTAATCTATTTTCATAATCAGCACGATGTAATTTATTTTTCAGTATTATTACAATGTAGTATATTTCTACTTTTTAAAATTTATCGATTATAATCTTTATTTAAGTTACAATGATCAATAATGAATAATTAATAGTACTAAATTTATTATAAACTGAGTCATTTAGATTTAATAATACAATCATAAAATTTACCAACCATTAAAAATATTTTTATTTTTTCTCTTAATAATAAAATTTACTTTTGTATTATAAGTAAATACAAGATTTTAAAAAGTATCATTTTAGCATGCATTTATATTTTTAATAGTATGAAATGTTAATTGTAACCGACCTAAAATATATACCTAAATATATAGTTAAAAACAAAAATATAAAATGTAAATAAATATTATAAACTAAAATTACAAAACTTTAATAAATATAAAATTTAAAGTGATAAAATAATTATTTATAAATTATCAATAGTCTAAGTTTTGAATTATTAAAATTAAATTTAAAAAAAAAAATATTTTAATGTAAAGTTTAGCGTTAAGATTGAGTGATAACGGAAAATAAAATATAACACCATAAATATTAAATTTGGTTTTATTTCAACTTCACATTTAGTGGTTGACTGTCGTCAATCAATAGGCCTATCAATCAATGTTTGTTTTAAATTAATTGTTATAGAAGAAAAGGAGAAAAAAAGAAGATGAAACGGTGAAACTTTAATCTTTAAATCCGCCACCAGCATAGCATCTTCCTTTCTCTCTCGCTCTTTCTCATCTACGGACTCCAGTGATCAATGTGTCTTTTCTCTACATTTGATCTTCATTTGACTTTTCTTCTTTCCTCGTTCATCTTTCAAAACCGAGGCTTCGACAAAAACAATCATCACTTCCTTATCTTCTTTCTTTAAAACCCTCTGCAAACAAAAGCTATAGAGAGAGACCACTTTTGGTGCTCTCTATTTGCAACTCTTTCAGGCAACACTCTTGGTCTTTAGCTGCTCTTATTGTTTCTGTTTATGTTGATGCTTTTTCAATGTTTTCCAGATTTTTGGGTTTAATTGTTATCTAAGTGCAGATGAGATAATTACTTTCTAGACTCTTTCAGTTTAGTTTGATGTCTTCTTGTCAAATCAACTAAAAAGTTCTTTTTGTTGTTGATATTTTAGTTTTTTTTTTTTTTTCTAGGTCAATGAGCTGATTAATTAGTTTTGAATTTAGTCTGCAATTAATTAAGGCTTCTCTTGTTCTGTTTACTTTATAAATCTGATTGTATACTTAATTGACTTATAGGAAGATAAAATAAATACTAATAATTATTTTTCAGGTAACAGAAGTGGATTGGATCTGGTGTGGTGTGATAGAGAGAGATGATGATGTTTAACGAGATGGGCATGTATGGAAACATGGATTTCTTCTCTTCGACATCTCTTGGAGAAACGGATGTGTGTCCATTTCCAAAAGATCATCCAGTGGTTGAAGATGATTACACAGACGATGAGGTGGATGTTGATGAGCTGGAGAGAAGGATGTGGAGAGACAAAATGCGTCTAAAACGCCTCAAGGAGCAGCAGAGCAAGTGTAAAGAAGGAGTGGACGCGTCGAAGCAGCAGAGACAGTCACAAGAGCAAGCTAGGAGGAAGAAAATGTCGAGAGCTCAAGATGGGATCTTGAAATACATGTTGAAGATGATGGAAGTTTGTAAAGCTCAAGGCTTTGTTTACGGTATCATCCCTGAGAAAGGCAAACCAGTGACCGGTGCTTCTGACAATCTGAGGGAGTGGTGGAAAGATAAAGTCAGGTTTGACCGTAATGGTCCAGCCGCCATTGCCAAGTACCAAGCAGAGAACAATATTGCTGGAGGGAGTAATGATTGTAATAGTTTTGTTGGACCAACACCACACACACTTCAGGAGCTTCAAGACACAACTCTTGGATCGCTTTTGTCGGCGCTGATGCAACACTGTGATCCTCCGCAGAGACGGTTTCCTTTGGAGAAAGGTGTTCCACCGCCGTGGTGGCCTAATGGGAGAGAAGAGTGGTGGCCTCTGCTTAGTCTGCCTAGTGATCAAGCTTCTCCTCCTTATAAGAAGCCTCATGATTTGAAGAAAGCTTGGAAAGTCGGTGTTTTGACTGCCGTTATCAAGCACATGTCGCCTGATATTGCGAAAATCCGTAAGCTTGTGAGGCAATCGAAATGCTTGCAGGATAAGATGACAGCGAAAGAGAGTGCCACTTGGCTTGCCATTATCAACCAAGAAGAGGTTGTGGCTCGGGAGCTTTATCCCGAGTCATGTCTTCCTCTTTCTTCTAAGTCTGTGGGAAGTGGATCTCTTCTCATCAATGATTGTAGTGAGTATGATGTTGAATGTTTTGACAAGGAACAGCAACAGAGTTTTGATGTGGAAGAGCTCAAACCTGAGATAGTGGTGAGTATGAATCGTCCAACAAGCTTTGGGATTTGTAGAATGCAGCAGTTTCCTGTAAAGGAAGAAGTCGTGGCCACCGTGGGAAACTTGAAGAGGAAGCAGAACAATGATCTGAATGTGTTGATGATGATGGAGAGACCAGGTTTCACTTGTGAGAATGGTCAGTGTCCTCACAGCAAAATCAATCTTGGTTTCCAGGACAGGAGCTCAAGGGACAATCACCAAATGGTTTGTCCATATAGAGATAATCGTTTAGCGTATGGAGTGAGGCCAGTAGTTGTATCGCAACAGTCACAACCCTTTCCTCAGCCAGTCCAACCCATCGACCTATCAGGCTATGGAGTTCCGAAAAATGGGCAAAAGATGATCACTGAGCTAATGGCTATGTATGACAGAAATGTCCAGAGCAGCCAAGCTTCAAATCAAAGCATGATCATTGATTCAACAGCAGCTCAGAATTATCAAGAACAACAGCTTTGTTTCAACCGCAATCAGATGTTTATGCAACAAGGGAACAGTGAGATTAACAATCAGTCTCAGATGGTGTTTGATTCGACCTCGTTTGATATTTCATCATTCGATTACAAAAATGACTGGCAAGCCGGAGTTATGGAAGGAATGGGGAAGCAGCAGCAAGATGTATCAATATGGTTCTGAGTTTAATCTCTTCTCTGCAACATTCTTTCTTATTAACTGTATAATTAAACTCCATGTTACTTAACTTCTTGGAGTTTATATTCTATTGGCACCAACGCTCATCTATATTGTTGATGATGATGAAGCCATCTTCTTTCTTTTTTTTGTGTGTGTGTGAAGTCATTGAGTCAGCTTATGTTTAATAAACTCATTATCATTTGGTCATCTTTGTCAATGCTATTTGAAAACAATGACAATTGAGCTGTAAGCTGTTTGAATCTTGGTTTTAAGTCCCATGAAAACTCGTATAATAAACATGAAAACAAGATAAAAATATATGTAACTTTTTGAAAGAAATAATAACTTTGTTGTATTAACTTTACAAATAAATTAAAATAGGCAGATACATATATTTATGCATGAGTAACCAAAATGAACAGAAAATTCTGTCAATTCTGTTGGTTGTTACTAGTAAAGTCAATTCACAATCAATATTTTAAGAAAAGAACACATGGGTCAGCTATATTGTTAAGGTTATAAAAAGCATATTTTATAATATAAGTTATCTTTTTCATTGCTGTATAATAATTTTTTTTAAGTCAAAACATCCATTAAATAATATTTTTTTAATAAATAAATAAATCAACAGGTAGTGTAAGGTTTAGCTAAGAATTGTCGGCTGCTTCTTCTCCACAGGCAAATTGTAGTATAGTTTTATCCACATTGTAAAACCCCAAAATGGATATTTATAAAATAAGGGTGAGAAAAAGCAAAATGGTGAGACTGGTTTTGGAGGAAGAGAAGACAAACGTGGTTGTCTCCTTTGGTTGTGGACAGCCCATGTGATGTGCTTAGTGAAACCCCACCACTCTTTCAGACTTTTCATCGCCGAATCTGACTACATTCATCCACCCGTTTTGTTTGTTTATTTCTTTTTATTATGCCTTTCATGTGATAGCTAGATGATGCAGAAATAAAGAATCTAATAACCGACTTTTAAATCTTAATTGATTCAATAAACATGGAAAAACAGCAAAATTGCCACACACCAGAAAAATGTCAATGCAAAAATACATTTCTAAAACATGATAGTAGTGTCTTGGCTAAATTTTCGAGAGCAAAAAAGTAGAAATGTGAACCAATCTATTCTACTAAAATAGAAATCACGACTTTTTTCATGTGTAATTTTTAAGTTGGACCACCCTTAAGAAATTTTATTAAATGTATTTTAATAAGACTAATAATATATAGAATCTTTAAACTACTTTAATCATAATATCTTTTAATATCTTTTTATTTAAAATATAAATATATATATTAAAATTTCAAAAAATCTGTTTAAAAAGATTTTAACAAGATCTTAATTTTCAATAATTATATGTATATATTTACACTAACTTGTAATTAGTATTAAAATATTATTATACATTGATATATTCAGTTATCGTTTATAAAATTAAAAAAATATATTCTATTTTATTTTTATCTATTATATAATCAGAATCAATCATATTAAAAGAAAATTATTATGTTCATCTAAATATTTTAACAATATCTTAATTTTCAAAACGTTTATGTAAATATTTTCACTAATTTCGTAATTAGTAATGAAAAATTATTATGCATTAATATATTCAGTTATCGTTTATAAATTAAAAGTTAAAATTATGTCTTACTTGTATCTATTTTATAATCATAATCAATCATGTTAAAATTATTATATTGAACTAGATATGATAAAATTATATTAAAATGATAGATTTATAAATTTTATTTTCGTAAATATAAAATATTTATGTTAAAAATGTAATATGATGACATAACGGCTTAACATTAGCAGAATATATAATACATGTATAAAAACTAACATATCTTACACTTTTGTATATACAATAACATATTATGTAAAATGAATAGACGTAAAAATATTGCTAAAATAAAATCTAGTTTTGAAGGGTAGGTAAAAATTTAACATAAATTGAATACAAAATAATTTTCAAATATGGTCATTTCATACATATATTATTTTGTTTAATAACTAAATGCAAATACAATAAGATAAATATATAATAAGAAACAACAAATACATGTGACACTTTTAAACAATTGGTTATTTTCAACACGTAAAATATAATTATTGTATTTGAAATAGTTATATAAAATTTTAAATAGATGATTAAAATTAAAAATATAAACCATTAATGATCTAAAATAAATATATATACATATAAAACTGAAAATAAGACCCGTGCTAGATATAGTATTTCATTATAAAACGTTTCATAAATCTCAAGTTTACGTTTGAGATGCAAAACTTGTAGCTATTAATTTTTTTTTTTTTGAAAAGTATAGCTATTAAGTATTAGGGAAAATTCTATACAAATACATCAACTAAATTTTTTTAAGTTTTTTAATACTCCACGTCTTTAGCTATTCGATTTAATACTCAAACTATTTTTTTTTTCTCAATTTAATATATTTCCTTTTAAAATTGTTACCATTTTAATATTAAAACTATGTTTATTTTAATCAAAAATATTTATAAGTGTTAAATTTTAAAATATCTCTAAAATTAAAAAAACAATCTTTAAAATGTCAAATTTTATATTAATAATAGAAGTATCTAAATTTTGGATAAAAATTAAAATTTTGAAAATTTATTTTTAATTTACTCTTATACTTCATGAAAAAAACTAAATTTGAAATTTAAACTAAAACTAAAGCTAATATTATATTTTTTAAAGACTACCGACACTTTAATTACGTTTATTCCTAAAAAATAAAAGAAAATTTGGATTCTAAGATTTGTTTTTGAATTTTAGAGATTTTAAAAAAAAAATTGAAACGTAATATTTTTAGATTAAAAATCATAGTTTGATTTTGCTTATTTTAATAAGTGTATTAAATGAGTAAAATAATTAGTTTTGATATTAAGTCAGGTAGGAAAAAATTGAGTACTAAAAGCTTAATGAAATTTAGTTGGAGTATTTTTATGAATTTTATTCAAATTTTATTACTTGTACTTAAAGAGAAAACATGGAATATTTGTAGATAGGATGGTTGGTGCATGGTATGTAGTCTAGGTCTAGCAATAACTTAGTGATGTAAATGCAAGAATTAACATACAGTTATCTCTACAGAGATATAAGTATTTAATAGGATTTCTAAAAGTGAATTTATAAATATTTTTTAAACTATACATTCAACGAGATCAAGATACCCTTGAGTTATTGTACTAGTCTCACACATCATAAAATCGAATACAAAACCTTAGAACCTCTAATTTTTACTTTTTGTGTTTTCACTTATTTTAGAAAGTTATGAAACCACATTTATGCTTAGAATACAACTCTGAGTGATAACCCTAATACATAGGTTATTCTAGGTTGTTCAATCATAGATCACAAACTGTTAAGTCAAGGAATTTTTTGATCTGGTTCAGAGTGATTGATTGTTCATATTCAATCACGAGTTGTTGGGGTTGTTTGAATTCTCTGACAATTCTTTTTCTGATCATCTCACTTGAATCGATTCAAACCTGCAATGAAACTGATTTGTTTTAAACACTAAGTGTTTGTTTATGTAGAACTTAGTTACTGTCTTTTTTTTTCCTGTGTCTCAGGTAACCATGGCAGGAGAACATGAAGAAAGAATCATCACTGCTAATAAACTGTTGCTTGAAACAATGACTGTCAGAATGAAAAAATGATGGATTCCATATTTTATTCCTCTCGCCAAGAGATAGATTAATCCATGAATCAAAGGCAGAGGAAATCGAGATAAGAAGACCCTTGTTTGAGACAGAGCAGTTCTGTTATTAGCAATGAAACTCCTCAACAAAGAAGGTTTGAACGAGACAAGTGGAACACTGAACGAGACAAACAATTTGAGAAAAAAACTATATTATTCACCCTCGGTTCATAAACAATTTGACATTAGGAGATCATGTCCGACCAGTGAATTTGGTTCATCTAGCAAGACACCAACTGTTTCAGAAAGGAGAAGACAATCTCTAAACCGGCTATGGATGTTGGACAATTCTGTGATAAAATAAAGAAATAGTTTTCACAAGTGTTTAAAGATTGGGAGGAACAAATCAGAAATACCAGAGCAACACGTCCATCCTTAGGAGTACCAAACCAAGAGCCACTCACTGCCATCTAAGAATACAAAATCGCAGAACCGGAATCAGCACGCCTATCCAAGTGGATCAACCCGAAGTACCAATTACTATCATTCAGAAAGAAAAGCAACACCTTATAGACGTCCTGGTTACTTTAAAACAAGACATGGTACAGGAGGAGACACCCAAGGAACTACAAACAATTTGTGGAGTGAAGCATCTAACTGTCTTTGATCCATGTAATTTCCAAAAGACATTCTCGGGTACTTTTCTGATCGATCCTTTTGTTTGGAAACAAAGTAAGGAGCAGTGAAGCTGTTGAGGCATGAAAAAGGTGTGAAACATGTGATAATTGATCCTGGAGGAAATGTCTGGAATCACAGAATCAAGATCAAATTGATTGAAAAGAATAGAGCAGTAGAAACATTTGATTTTTGGAGATCTCTCATTTTCTGAAGATAAGGTGTTGCACATCTCATCTCAGCAAGTGTTTCTTTATGAAACCAATTGTATAATGTTACTGAGTACGTCCTGAGAAATGTAGCCAATTTTCCAAAACATATCAATTTTGGTCGATCCCGAGAAATGTTTATATCTGAGTTGGTTGAAAGGTTGCATACTATTTGAGGAAACATGGAGAATATATCAAGTCTACTACTCACCCATGGTGAACACTATGTTCAAGCCAAGGTCAGTTGGGGTCGTATATATTTGGAAGGTGGTCGAAACACTTACATTATCAACCATATGGAGCTATGGAAACCACCAGATTTGCATCAGTTCATGCGCAGAGATCATAAAACCATGAGTGTAATTGAAAATTTCACCAGAGGAAATTTAGTATTGATTAAAGGAACATGATAAGAACTCATGCTTTCATCTCAAATCAAGGAAAACCCGCTAAATAAAATCAGTTTTCAGCAAACTCCAAAGCATCGAAGTAAATATCTACACTCCAAGAAACCTATTAAGCCTAACTTGCTTTCTTTGGCTACATGTCAAACTCTTTTGAGGACTCCACTTTTCTAAAAGAAGGATTATAATGATGATCAGAGTACCAACAATGAATCTCTGGTTGAATTGGAGTCGGAGCAAGCAAACCTCGTAAGCTGTCTAGCAGCCAACTTTGACCTAGGATAATTATATACCATAAAATAGATAAAAATGATTGTTTAGATTTACATACCATAAAATAATTGTAAATAAACAAAAGTAATTGCATTGACTTATTTGCTTGCACCAATTTAATTATATATATAATAGTTGGTTACTCAATTATTCAATATATATTTATTTTATTTATAATATATATAAGAATGTAAAAATAATATATATATATATATATATATAACGTCCATTTCGCGCAAAGCGCGGTTTTTAAACTAGTTGGATTAGTAAAAAAAATATTAAGGCAACAGACAAAGATGGCTAAAATAAATATTCTGAATCATAATTTTTTTTGGTTTCATTTGTACCTACGTGTGTTAAAAATATTTTACATCAAAACTATGTATGTTCACAATATGATTAATACACACATGTTGATGGTAAAAATAAAAATAAAATCAATAAATTGTGAGAGAATAATAATAAGAAATAAATAAATTTATAAAATCACTGAAATACCTTACTATTTTTAAATTGTTTCTTTCTACCCATACCATAATACCTACTGAAAAAATAATTATGAGAAAAATGACACAAAAAATTATTATGAATATAAGAAAAGAAAATCATAAATTTCTTACCACTAATAACTTAATACCATATATTTATAAATATATTTGGCATTATTGTCGACAAAATAAAATTTTCATATAATTGTGATAATTTATTTTCTCTCTAACTTAAAATTTTACAAATGTATTACTAAGACATAAAATATTATATTTATCTTAATATTGCTACTACATTACTGTCCAAATTCAAACTATCTAATATTTGTCTAAAAAATAAAATTTACGTATACAAATTTTTTATTTTTTAAATTTAATTAAAAAAAGATTCTATTATATTTAACTAAGATATAAGATTTTCGGTAGAAAGTGAAAATGGAACAATTAGAAGATAAATATTTAATATGTGGTTTTGATTAAGGCTGTAAAAATTGTTCCGGTGATCTTTCTATCATTAAATGTCTAACTGGTGACCATTATAGAAATATTAGGGATGAGTAGGGAAAAAATGTTAGAGAAACCAAAAAGAAGATTATTTCTTATCACTTTTAAGACATCTTATATGATGATTCTGGTGATGAAATTTATCACGATTCTGGTTTTTATCCATCGATTCATTTATGGTAGTTTTCTATTATTCTATTTTTCATGAAGAATGCGCGAAATCTGGGTCCGGTGGTGGTGAGTGTTCATCGTAATATGGATATTCATGTTCTGCGTTCTTTTCAAACATCACTTACGGCATGTCCGGAGCATTACCACTCAGTACATAATTTTGTATTTACCAACCGAAACTCTGTTACATGGCTGTTTTAGTGAATTCTGATCTCGGTGCCGGTGTAAGACAGTTTCCTGGCTGTTCCACTCTCACATTTTTCATCTCCGTGGTGAAAATATCTCACTGCGATGTCAGTTTAACAAGATATGTCAAATTTTGATTGGAGTATTGCTTGTTTATCGCTGTAAATGGTGTTTGGGTATAAATATTTGGGATCCAGGAAAACTATCAGAATTGTTAAAGACAACACATTTTTTTTTTTTGGTAAAAAGACAACACATGTTGAGATCATGAGTAGAAGATCAAGCTCATAAACAAATGAAGCTTTTAAATTATATATTTCGGATACAATATATTTGATATCAATGTAATATCTGGACTATTGTTGAAACCATAGAAACCACCATGGAAAAAAACGTCATTCTGGAATGGAAGATGTGTTCTCTTTGTTGTAAGGCGATACTCTCTTTTGATCGTTGCAAGTTGGTCATCCCAGTTTTTTATTTTTCACTACTAGAGAATACATATATACAGTACAACATCTATAAATTAATAATTTTTATAAATTAATAAATTTCACCCGTTTCAATTCGAGCCGATTCAAAATTTGACACAAATTGATAAAATAATAAGATAATATTTTTTTTAAAAAAATCTATGTAAATATATGGTCCCATTAAAATGATAAATTAATAATTTATATGTATACATATTTTATATAAGTAAGACCTATTATTATATTGTTTGTTTTATATTCACAAATGAATTATTTTTATATTTTTTTAACATTTAATAGATTTTTGATGAGATTTAGTAATGTTATATCTAAAACCAAATTTAAATTATATGCAATATCTTATTATATACATCAAATAATATAATAAAATTTATATAAATGTCAAATTTTAAAAAATAAAATTTATTGTCTATGCACTAAAATCAAATATTTTTCTTATCTTAAAATAAATATATCTTAAAATAAAAAATCTAAATCAGAAAATTTTGTAAATTAATATTTTTATAAATTAATAAATTTCAAAGTATCAATATTATTAATTTAATTAGAGGTTTTAAATTTATTCATTTATTGTCATAAAAAAATCTCAAAAGAGGTATAAACGGAGGAGAAGTCGGGCCCAATAACAAAAATCCTAAACCACACCGTCTTGTTCCAGAAAAACCCTTTTGCCCTACTTCTCCGATCGAAAATTCTACTCTGCTTAGCCTTCGATGTCTGTCCGTGACTAGCTTAATCTTCGAATCCCGTGTTGGTTTCTTCTTCATCTGGTCGTCATGGCTTCAGGTCTTGTTTTTGTTTACTTTTTTTTCTTACAATCTTCGACTGTGAACCGTTCAGGGTTCGGGGAGTTCCCAAAAATAAGAGTTAAGGTTTTAAAATTGATTTAGTCTTTTTTTTTTTTTGTAAAAATTGGTAGATGCTGATATGGAGGACTATGGATTCGAGTATTCGGACGATGAACCGGAGGAACAAGACGTTGACATTGAGAACCAGTATTACACCGCCAAAGGTATGGTTGAGGATGAGCCCGAAGATGCACTTTCTGAGTTTGCTAAGGTTGTTAAGATGGAACCAGACAAGGCCGAGTGGTAAGATCCCAAGAGAATACTACTCATTGTGTTGGCAAGAGTTGAAATTGGGTCTATTTATTTTTGTCAGGGGTTTCAAAGCGCTTAAGCAGACCGTGAAGATTTACTATCGACTCGGTAAATACAAAGAGATGATGGATGCCTACAGAGAGATGCTTACATATATCAAGTCAGCAGTGACCAGGAACTACAGCGAGAAGTGTATAAACAATATCATGGATTTCGTCTCTGGATCTGCTAGCCAGAACACTGGCCTGCTTCAAGAGTTTTACCAGACCACCTTGAAAGCCCTTGAAGAGGCCAAGAATGAGGTTTGGGAAACTGTTTTTTCCTTTTTTGTATATGCTACTACCGTTTCTTGTTCTTATTTGTTTGGAGATTCTTTCGCAGCGACTCTGGTTCAAGACGAATCTAAAGCTCTGCAACATCTGGTTTGACATTGGTGAATACAGACGGATGACTAAGGTATAAGCTTGGTTTAGTTTCATTATGCTTAATATGTACAATAACATCATATTTTATTGTTTGCCAGATCCTGAAGGAACTACATAAATCTTGTCAAAAGGAAGATGGAACTGATGATCAGAAGAAAGGAAGTCAGCTGCTTGAGGTCTATGCGATTGAAATTCAGATCTACACTGAAACAAAGGACAACAAAAAGCTCAAGGTTTCGACTTCTTACCTTTTATTGTTGCATATACTCTTCTTGTCTTTTGTGACCAAGATTCATTTTGAATGAATGCAGCAACTATACCAGAAAGCACTTGCTATCAAATCTGCTATACCTCATCCTAGGATCATGGGCATAATCCGTGAGTGTGGTGGCAAAATGCACATGGCAGAACGTCAGTGGGCAGAAGCCGCCACAGACTTCTTTGAGGCTTTCAAAAACTATGATGAAGCTGGCAACCAAAGGCGCATTCAGTGCTTAAAGTATGTCTCCTTATTACCTTCTCCTCTCTTTATCCTTTCCTATCTCATATCCTGATTGTTACTATATATATATAATATGTGATGAACAAAGCAAAACAGTATTGTTTGGCTTTGCGAAGGTATCTTGTTCTTGCAAATATGCTGATGGAATCAGAAGTGAATCCATTTGACGGTCAAGAGGCGAAGCCGTAAGTCCATTCCCCTAAAGTTATTATCATTATTTGTGAATCCCATTTGTTTCATATATAATTTGGCTGTATTCTACAGGTACAAAAACGACCCTGAGATCTTGGCAATGACGAATCTGATAGCAGCATATCAACGAAACGAAATTATAGAGTTTGAGAAAATACTTAAGGTAGTAAAGTTGAAGTACTATTATTCCTTCACTTATAGATAGAAGGGATCGTTACTCATGGAATGGTTTTGGAATGATGCAGAATAACCGGAGGACGATAATGGATGATCCATTCATCAGAAACTACATGGAAGATCTGCTGAAGAAGGTGAGAACACAGGTGTTGCTGAAGCTGATAAAGCCGTACACGAAGATCAAGATTCCGTTTATATCAAAGGAGCTGAACGTGCCGGAGAAGGACGTGACGGAGTTGCTGGTGTCGCTGATACTGGACAGCCGAATCGATGGTCACATTGATGAAATCAACCGTTACTTGCTGAGAGGTGACAGTGCTAATGGAAGGAAGCTTCACAAGGCGGTTGATAAATGGAACACACAACTCAAGTCGCTTTCTATGAGTATCACCAACCGAGTTTATTAAATTTCCCTCCACCTCTCTTTTGGATAGTCGTCGCGGTTTAACCTTTTCTGGTTTGATGTATTATTTTGTACTTAGCTGGATTTGACTGATGAGTTACTATGTTATTCTTAAAATTCAGTTTTCCTAAATCTTACTCTTGTTAGAAACTTATAACCCTCGAGTGGCTGCTATAAAACAGCGGATTCTCTATCTGAATATTAATGATCAGTCCGCTATTTGGAAAGAAGTTGTGGACTAAACTCTAGACAATAAAATAATCTACGAAATAATTACTGTCACGTCAGACTATTTGATTCATGAGTGGATTGCCACGACAGACTGTTTTGACTATGTTTACCATAATAGGTTACTTCATGTTCATGTATGTATAATATATTTTTTGGTGTATTAATTTGAGAATTCATGTGTATGTTTTTATAGGACTGTTGGGTTGTGTTGATGTATGAATTAACTGTTTTCCTTACATTGTAGTGTGTGGATCAAGGTTTGTTTTCTCTTGAGACAAGGTTTGATCAACTTCGAGGTTATGAGAACACTTTTAGTTCTAATTCGACTTCAAAAAATTAAAACTAGCCAAAGATGATAAGTTAGATGGTTTCTTGTGCTAATTTTGAAGTTTTCTGAAACATGATAACTATTCTGATATTGATAGTAATAATTTTTCTTTTTGGAACTAAAGCTTTTGAAAGGGAGTTTACTCTTGAAGGTATTAAGAAGACTGATAACATATTGGATTTTGTTTTGAAAAAGAGAGGAAGTTGTTAGCCAAACGTATGGTTAACATATTGTATAATGATGACAATTCTTTTTTTTTTCGTTGCTGCAGCAGAAAGAAGTTTTTCAGAGGTGAAACTTATAAATTTTTATCTATGATCGAGTACGAGAGACTTAATGGATTGTCAATGTTATCGATCGAAAGGAATATTGCTGAAAAGCTTAATTATAAAAACTTGATGAATGAGTTTGCGGGAAGAAAATCAAGAAAGATCATATTTCAGCAATAATGTAATGCTGTTTGATGTTTTAAAATGATTTTGCTTAACACTTCTCTTTTTATTTATTTTAAAACAGTTAATATGAAAATTTACGAACCAGTCGTTTTTTTCCTTCGCTTCTAGCTACTAAAATGTCAAAACCGGCTCTTAGTATGTGTAAAATACATAAACTATGAATGCTTAGCTCATATCTGTTTAGTTGAATAATAACTAAGTTCGATTTACCTTAAGATATTCAGACACTCTATAATTGGTAATCCCCAAAAAAGTACCAACCTATTGCATACATTCACCTCTTCCGATTCACACAAGTGGACGTTTTCTTCCGGTGTTAATATCACATCTTCTCCAACTTTTTCTGGCTCTTCATGACAAAACTGTTTTCTTTTACTAGGACGTTTTGCACCATCCATTTTCTTCTCTTCATCTTTATTCTCAGTCTTTCTTTTGCTCTCACTGCCACTTTTACACTCATTCTTATTTGTAGCCCTAGGCGTTCGGGTACCCGTTGGCATTCGGATCGGGTATTTCGGGTTTTTGGATTTTCGGGTTTACGCTTCTAGGTCCCATACTAAAATTTTATTAGTACGGATCGGGTTCGGATAATAACACTTCGGGTTCGGTTCAAAATTGTATTGCATCATAAAACCCATAAAATAATCATATATCTTTTGGATTCGGGTTATATCGGTTCGGTTCGGATATAACCAAAGTAAAAAATAAAATTTTTGAAGTAAAACATAAAGAACATCATCTAAATTAAATAAAAATTAATCTATCACATATAAAATTGATAAAATAACAATAAAATGTTAAATCAAGCATGAAATAAAACATCATTTGTAAACAATATGTATTGTCTTATAGAGAGTAGACTTTTTATTTCAATGAGCAAATTATAAAATATTTATTGATAACTAATTGTGTACTTAAAGCATTTATTAGAATTTTAATATTTATTATATATATAATATTACCAGAAATATTGAATTTAATAATTGGAATACTTATATATATTTCAAAATATTTATATTGACTATTAATTTTGGATTTTTCGGGTTACCCGTTCGGGTTCGGTTAATAACACTTCGGGTTCGGATATTTTTTGTACCACCCTACAAGACCCGTTCGGGTATTTTTACGTTTCGGGTCGGATAACGGGTCGGGTTCGGTTCGGATTTCGGGTTCCGGATTTTACGCCTAGGCCTACTTATTTGTGTTCTGATTCACATCCAATTTCTGTTCATCCTCATCAATGTTTATATTACCATCCTTCATATTTTCTACAGTTTCATCTTCTAAAACATCATCAAGTTTAGGAGTTTCAGTAAAATTGAATTGGCTTGAGATTTGTTAATGCTTCTTCTCTTTTCTTTTTTTCTTTCTTTTTCGGCACCTCCCATCTCTTTTCTAATTCTTTCATGATCCATCTTTCTGAAACGATTAAAAAAGTAATTGGCTACGCAATGAATAAACACATATAAATAATCATGATTAGAGAAATCTATAGAAAATATGAAATCAAAAGAATTATACTACTATATAATTGACTACTTTTTTTTATATCAGCCACACACATACATAGATATAATAAGGTGTTAACTTTTTTTTTTTAACATATAATGTGTCAACTCTTATATATATATGAATTGAAACAAAAAGAGTTAACAGGTGACAATAAGTTGTATTTTTAGATTTAATGATAAGGTGTTATCACCAAATTTATCTTCACACCACCTATTAAATAGGACATAACTTATTAGAACAATAACAAAAAAAGTCATTGTATATAATATAGTGGACTATCCATTAATTTAATGTTTACAAATAAATTATTATTTTTATTTAAATAAAAGCTACAGAATTTCCTAATATTATTTGAAATAAATATATCAATTCATAACATTGAATAACAAATATTTGATTAAAAATTGTGTATCCTTCATCATTTTTTTATTTTATATTACTAAAATAAAGTAACCATCACAAAATTATATAATAAAAGTTAAGATTTTGTGTATATGTTATATTTTAAATAATTATAAGTTACTAAAATTGTTAAAAGTCTCATGCTAATTTATTGTGACCAATGGTTTAGAAATTTTATTATTAAAAAATACAGTGATTTTAAAACTATATGAGTTGAAAGCCTTATTAAATAGATATCAAACTGAAATATACTATTTAACTATTTTTAATATCATTTAAATTTAATTATATACTGTATAAAAATCCACAAAAATTTTAATATCAAAATTTTAAAAATATATATCATATTCTAATTGATAAAATTGTCAATACTTTTACAATTTAAATTTGATCAAACCATAAAATTTAACAATTCTTTTATAAATTTGTACAGAGTTATAAAAGTATGAAATAATAAAATTACCACGATTAATTAAGAAGAAGAGGAGATGACCATTCAGTTTACAATTTCAGAAAAAAAATCCATTTAAGTTACATGAATTAGGAAAATGGTGTCAATTAAGGATAGAGTTAAACAGGGTTAGTGGGAGTTAGATTTATATAAAGTGTATTATTTTAAAAGTTGATATATTTGTTAAATTTAGAAAGAGTTGTAGAGAGTTTTTGTATATTGTGAAAATCTATTTAAATAAATTACTATAATAGTTTTAAGAATATAAGTGATTTATGTAGTATTCCCCAAATCTTGTTTCATGAATTAATTGATTAACAATAGATTTTAGTGAGAATGTAAGAATCTATTAATCAATAACACTAGACTAGAAAATTCTAAAATCGTTACAAATATAATTCCCACTAACATCCCTTAGAGTGTCACCGCGACGGTAGTAAAAAAATGTTAGTAAGTTAGGTTAACCAAAATTTCCTTTTCGTTTACTTAATTAAACTTTATCGTAAACTGAAAATACATTTGTTGAAACTTGGAAGAATTTAAGGGCCGGTTCTGCAATTACTTTTAAATTTTATAGGTGAAGAAGAGCCAGTAAAAAGATTAGTAATCTCTCTGAATTAACTGATAAGTAGATGATTGAACTGGTGAGTTTCTCACGGAGAACTCGTCTAGTAAAAAGCGTAGACAAAAATGTGCACAGGAACTACTACTTAGCACAAAAAGACAGCGAGGACCAATCAATCAAATTTTCTTTTCTCGGCAATCAAATGAGCAACTCTCTCGGTTGTGTACTCTGTTTTTCTTTTTAGATGTAAAATTTAATTAAACATGACAATTTATGGGGTTTTTTTCTTTGAACAAACATGACAATTTATGTGTATATATTTAGTTATATAAATTAAACTAATGTAGTTTGTGCCCTGTAACTTAGTGGTTTTTGTTAGTCCTCCCTCTCAATGAATGCAAACCAGCATAATACATAACAGCATAAATTAATGCATTTCCTACCGCAGTTTACACGATTTTATTCATACCATAACATTTAATCATTCCAAACGTGATTGTTTATTTCCAGTTATTAAATGATAGTGCTATTAGAAAAAGAAAAACTAATAACTTAAAGTAGCATTGAGTAACTGAACCATTTATTTGCAATACATGAAAAGTCAAAGTTCAGACTCTTAGACCAAATCGCCTCTGCCTCTGCTGATACCATGTCAAGGCCTTGAGATACTCAGCTTCGCCAAAGTCAGGCCATAGAACATTAGGAAAGTAGAGCTCAGTATAAGCTGATTGCCATAAGAAGAAGTTACTGATCCTTTGCTCTCCGCTGGTTCTGATCAATAGATCAGGGTTTGGATACTCACTACAGCTTGTCATTAACTCTTTGTCAATCATCCTTTCGTCGAGATCCTCGACTTGGATGAGCCCATTTTTAGTCTTTTCAGCAAGACGTTTGCACGCCTGTAAGATATCAAACCTTCCACTATAGTCTATCGCCATAATAAGATGCTTCTCTTTGTAGCTTTTTGTAGCTTCTTCTACTTCCTGTATCAAACCTAGAAGCGACTCGGGCATATTGGTCCGTCTCCCGATAACGGATATCTTGACTTTATATCTAAAAGCCAAACGGGAAAGTTAACATATAACAGTTCAAAAATTATCAAAACTACTGGTTGAGTACCTGTCGTAGTAAGCCATTTCAGACTTGAAGTTTTTCTCAAACATGGCCATCAAGAAGTTAACTTCACCCTGAAATGATGGAATATAAGAAAATCGTGAAATTTATGGAAAAATAAATAATCAATCGCTCATTATTTGTTTTTGTAAAGCTTACATCGGGCCTTCCCCAATTTTCAGTGGAGAAAGCAAAGAGTGAGATAGTGTTTATCCCTATAGCGAAACAGTCCATAACATGCTCCAATAATCTTCTTGCTCCGGCTTCGTGACCTTCCGATACCCTAAGTCCTCTTTTATTCGCCCAACGTCTATTTCCGTCCAATATAATCGCCACATGCTTGGGCATTCTCCCTCGCTTTTCTTTCCCTTCGATTGTACCACTACAAAATAATTAGTGTGAACAAAATTGGTTAAAACATTCATATAACATGTTGTCGAAGTAAATTAGGAACCAGTTGGACAAAATATATGTATATTGCTTATAGTCTACTGGTATGTGCTAATTATAATGCCGTTGCCATGTCATTAATCATATTCAATCCAGTTGTACTGTGCGCGTACATAGTTTTGTTAGGTTGGTTGGTTGATGACACACGCACTTGGCTTCTATGGAATTCACACTAATTATGTTGTATGTTCTAAGCTTACTTATTTTGAGATTAGCTAAGAGAAACCATTCCTTAATGTACAGAACAGAACTATGAAAATTGTCATGTAAAACGTATGATAATTAGAGCCACACTACCTCTCTTCTTCATCATTGTATTGAGAAGTTGCGGTTTTGATGAATATGATGGCTTTTTTTAAGAAGAGGGGAACACTTGGACGCCGAAAGATAAAGAGACAAGGGATGAGAATAAGAGCAAGACAAGTGAAGAAAATAGAGAGTAGAGACAACATTTTTTTTTGTTCTCAATATCTTATCAATTACTCGTCTATTTATAGATGCTTGAATGGTCGTATTCGAAGACGCACACATGATCAATGCTACGCAAAGACCGATCATACGTCACACGAAAGTAATTGAAATCTCGTAACCGACAGATCTTACAACACATGAAATTCGCTAATGGTTTTGTCACCTAGTTACATATTTAATTTAAGACGTTTCTGTGAGCTCAGATTTTTAAACTCTAGATCAGTCTAACCTTTGCATTAATTAAATCAATAGTCTCGTAAATGTGTCCCCAAAGACCTAATGTCGCAACATTATATTAACATCTGTGGAAGCTAATCGCATACATACAGTCATGCTTTAACATTTTTCTTTGCTTTTTTTTCTGTACGTCATGAATTAACGAATCTATTGCATATCCAAATCACTAAATGCATTGCGTGCTGTCTGGCCAGCTTTAAACCTGATAGCCTACTAAATCCATTCAGAAATAGGGTTTGCGTTTGTGGTGACTTGTTTACGTGGGTAAAAACGGTCAAGTCAGGGGTTACTGGTTATACTAGCCACGTGAAATATGTTTTTCAGACAAAATATGTTAGTAAATTAAGGGACAATATGTTAAAAAAACAAAGTTAGATACTAAAATCCATCCAAAAGTAGCATTTGTGGTTACTTGTTTACGGAGTTATCTAAAAGAAAAAAGTTCGAGCTATAAATAACTATAGAAAATGTATTTTTTCAAAAAAAAAAAACTATAGAAAATGTATGTTTCATTGATACTAAGGTTAAAGGCAACCGATGAATACAAAGAGTATGAATGTAATGAGACTATAGTTTAGCTATGGAGAAGATTGGATCCCTTTCTCTTGGCTTGTCCTCTTCCCTTTATAGGTCTTTGAGGTGAATCGTAACGGTGATTTCCGGCGTCACTACGATGGTTTTGCTTTGAGATATCCGTTGCAGAAAGATCATATTAACGAGTAATTCCATTGATCATAAAAATACCTTCAGAATTGCAATCTAAATCTGAGAATCATATGTATTATTTGATGATTATAAATTACTTTTCAGTGATCAAGCAACAACTAAACTGTGAATAGTACAATGATTATATCTGTCATTTCGTGATGTGTTAAAAGAAATACAGAGAGCTTTAAATTTGTTGAATTTGGCATGTTGTTGCCCCCTGGCTGGGTGGCCCAAACGAAATAAATGTCAGGTAAAGGGAAGAATGCACATGGTACATGTTGTTTCCATATCTGGTCGGTGATGTAATATTTATAAATGATATAAAAGGGTGGAGATTTTCGTATTAATAGTTAAGAATAAACAAGCTCGGTCAATTACAAGAACTAAAGATACTCGTCTAAACAGTTCGTCTCAACAAGTATCTTTCTATTTTATGGTCTGAGGTCGTCTGGGCCGAGCTCGCCTAGTGGTCGAGGTCGTCCAAGACTTTGTCTGTGATGAAGAGGCGATGTTCTCCTTTTCTGTACTTTCTGTACTTTTCTGAACGTCATTTCAACGAGTCTGACGTCTTCTATTTATAATGACGTACGTTTTGTCTTCTAGCGAAATCATCAATTATTGCTTAACGGGCCGGGCCTGATTTTGGGCTTAATTTTTAATGGGCATGTGCTAAGCCCATCTCCAACAATTCCCCCCGGGAATTGTCGGGAAATAGGGCAACATATTTTTCCTTTCCTATGTAAGTGATGGTTGAGTTTCTTTTTTTTTTTAAGTTCTTGTCCCCCATTTAGAAGCAATGTATAATTTTTTGCTCCTTTTATTACTTTTGTGCGGTCCTTTGCCTTCTTTATTTATTATTATTTTCTTTCTTGGTTCCTCCTTGCCGACATTGCTTCTCCTCTCTCTTCTTCAAAAAGAAAACAAATCTGGTTGTTTGTCGTGAGAAGGTCCGTGATGGGACAAAAATCTCTTATAGACCAAATGGTAAAAAATCTAGAGCATCCAAAAAAATCTACATGGACCAATTAAATGGAAATGGCGATTTTGTCATTAATGAAAGAGTAATATGAGCCATTGGATTGTCACATCTATGTTTTAATCTTGGCCATACAACTTCACACATGTCTAATTCTCCCTCCTTCTCTTTCTTTAATCTCAGCCACTCACATCCACACAATCTTCCTTATCTCATTCTCTCATTCGAGTTGGTAAAACTAGTATAACTCGTAAAACTAAACATTTTAAAAAATTATATAATTAGTATACAAATGTTATAATTTACACATGAAATAAAAAAATAAATATTCTAATTGGTATATGATGACAAAAATGTCATCTAATTCATTTAAGATTTTTCAATTTTTTGTTAAATTATCGCATTACACATTTAATTTTATATTATATATTTTATACTTTTAAGGTTATTAACTATATTAGCCATATTTTTATGATAATCAAACATCGAACATATTTTATAAAGCTATGATGTGAAAATATTGGTACAACCCTTATAACTAGACATATAAACAATATATATATAACTTTTATTATATATTAGACGAGTATTACTAGTATAACTAGTACAACTTCGACGTTTCAGAAATTAACAAAACCAATTTGGTATTTCATATGAGAAAAACAATCATATATCCCAGTTGGTATGTACTCATAAAGTTTCTCTTAATTTAATTTGAAGTTTAAAAAAAAATATAAAAATTATTACACAATTCCATAAGTTTACATGATCTACCTGATACTTTTAATGTTTGTTAACTTGTTTGTCCACATAATTTTTGGAAAACATACATGAAATGTAGTTTTACAAAATTGATGATTTCATTGTAACCGGGCAAAGACTTGTAAACATAAATAAGTGGTACAACTGAGGTAAATGTATTTATTATGTGGTAGAACTAATATTTTATGATTTCACTGCCAAAGTACAACTATGCACAAACTGGTACAACTCAAAAATTAGTACAACTATGTACAGTCGGTACAACTAGAAAACTGGTACAATTACTTGTTATTTTATTTAGTATTATTTTAAATATGCATCATGCTGTAACTTAAATATATCATCCCATTTAAATATGTAAAAATATAAATTATTTGCATCATTTCATTTTACACAAAATTAGTATCAATTTTAAGAAGTTATTCAAAAATATGAATCATTTACAACTGCTGATTTATATCATTTACTAATTAAATGTAATTTAAAAAAAAATATTTGATTAAAATGATTTATTTTGGTAAGTAATTCTTAATTAATATTTTTACCGATTATTTGTATTATTTGTTGCAATTTTGTTTCTTTCTAATAGCTATTATTATCTTGATAAACAAACTAAAATTGTACAATTGTCGATAACAATTGTATTAATACATCACGATTAAAACAATTATTTGCAAAAAAAAATAAAAATCATACATCAAACCCAATCTTTTTCTTCTTTCCGGTGATTCGCATCTTTAGAGCAATGGTTGAAGAATTTTTTGGCTCCGCATCTAGCTTTTTCGCCTCGAAACTAAAAAAATAAAGATGATTTTTTTCCGAAAATCGTACAACTAGTATAACTTATAAACGTATCAATTCCAAATCAAATATTATTAAAAATATATTATTCATATATTTGACACATGCAAGCAGAAGAGATTAGACCAATATGTCTTATCGGTTCTACATCATTCTCTTTTCTAGCATTTTCACATGCTAGAAACAATCAATAAAGGAAATTATACATCTCATAATTAAGTGATGCCATTTTCTTGATGGAGGTATATTACTATTGATAACATTAAAATATTCTCCAAATATGTGTAATGTCTATAGAAAATCATAGTTGATAAATTATTTTAATAAAACTAAAATTATAGTTGAAAGAAAGCAAAATAATAATCTTCTATAGAAATTTTAATAATTAAATAAGTTTTACGATTTTTAAAATAAATAATAAAATAAATTGATAAATTATTTTAGTAAAAAACATGAAAATTAATTTAATTGAAGTTGAGAATAAGTTAAACATTTTAAATACATTTATATTATATGTTCATTTGTTTATTACGGGCGGGTCTACATGCATAAGCACCACTTGCACTTGCCCAAAGACGGGCCTGAACCTACTATAACTTTTTCTGGCTTTGCTAGGGTTGGGCAAAAATTCCGAGAACCCGAAGAACCGAACCAAATACGATCCAAAAAGTAGTACCGTACCCAAACCGAAATTAGTTAAATATCCGAACGGGTTCAAAATTTTGGTATCTAAAGAACCAAAACCGAACCCGATCCAAACCGAAATATTATAGATACCCGAATATATCCAAATTAGAATTATGTACCTGAATATGTTAGCTATTTGTAGATATAATATCCAAAAAAATATCTAAAATGTATAAGATATTTTGAAATTGTCTAAAATATTTAAAAATATATACAAATAGTCAAAAATAAATATCTAAAATAGCTAACTCAAAACACCAAAATACTTAAAATGTCTATTGATTGATTCTCCATCCAAATTTTCAAGCTAAACTAATTTTTAGGTTAAGTATAGGTTTTTTAGCATACATTATTCAAAATTTTATGTTATATATTATTTTTATTTCTAGATTTTGAGAAATTTAAATTATATATGGATTGAAAATTTATTAAAATAATTTAAACGGAGCCAGAATCTTTAAACCCGAAAACACAAAATCCAAATAGATACGAACTGAATCCGAATGGGTACCCGAACGTCCACCCCTAAGCTTTGCAGCCGCTTTCTTTTGCTACGAGAACATAAAGAATGAAGATGCATTTTTTTCCTAAATAGTACACTAGTATAACTAGTAAAACAAAGTCATTATCCAAATTAAATATTATCGAAAAAAAATTATTAACATATTTTGACACATATAAGCAGGAGGATTATACCAATATTTTTATTGGTTCTGCATTATCATCTTCTATAGCACTGACAACAAAAACCAAATATCATCATATTAATTGCAAAGTTGTACTAGTTATATGCATTGTATTTGTACCAGTTATATTAGTTATACTCAATCTATTTGTACTAGTTATACTTGTTTTAGTTATACTAGTAATACTCTGTGTTTTTTTTTATTTTGAATCTAGTGCGTAAAAGATGAAATTTGATTCTGGGTAAGTTATAATTGATTGAATATGATTATGAGTTGATCGATTTGGTATAAGAAAGAGAAAATTAGCGGATAATTGAAAAAATTTTTTGATTTGATTTTAAAAAATAAAAACTATCGATGGAGAAGAAAGGGGGAAGAAGAAGAAGAAGATTTAGGTTAGTTGGGTCGGGTTTCGGATCGGATAATAATGGCATGGGTAAGTAAATATGTTTAAGTCTTTAGGTTTTTTCGTTATTTTACTTAAATTTCTATTTAAATTTAAATACAAAATGAAAAGAAAAAAGCATGGGTCTAAATGAGATTTTTTGGACCCCAAATGGTCCATACTAGCATTTGATCCTCTGTGATGTAAAGAGAGGCTGAGTTCATTTAGAAAAGGGGTTGAGCTCGTCTTATTACTCTTCTCCTCCCTTTTTAAAAAAAAGAAAAAAAAGAAAGCAAATCTGGTTTTGTTTGCCGTGAGGAGGTCTTTGATGTGGGAGAAGAGAGGCTGAGTTTGTTTTGAAAAAGGGTTGAGCTCGCGTTCTGAGGTGTGGGAGGAGAGACTGAACTCGTTTTGGAAAGGGGTTGAGCTCGTCACCCGTAGAAGGTATAAGAAGAGTTCGTCCATGGTGGCGCCGAGCTTGCCGCCTGATGTTCCGTGTTGTTAATGGCGGCTCCGAGCTCGTCGAAGGTGGTTTCGAGCTCGTCTCCTGTTGCTCTGAACCCGTTGATGGCGGCTCCAAGCTTGCCTCTTGATGTCCCGAGCTCGTCGATGGCGAATCTGAGCTCGCCTCTCGACGTCCCGAGCTTGCCAACGGCGGATCTGAGCTCGCCTCTCGACGTCCCGAGCTTGCCAACGGCGGGTCTGAGCTTGCCAACGGTGGTTCTGAGCTCGCCTACTGACGTCCCGAGCTTGCCAACGGCGGGTCTGAGCTCGCCTCTCGACGTCCCGAGCTTGCCAACGGCGGGTCCGAGCTTGCCGACGGTGGCTCTAAGCTCGCCTCCTGACATCCCGAGCTTGCCAACGGCGGGTCTGAGCTCGCCTCCTGACGTCCCAAGCTTGTTCATGGTGACTCCAAACTCATCTCCTGTTGTTACTTCAGGTTTGTTGTTGGTGAAAGAGTGTGGTCGAGATGCAGAGGGCACGAGCTTGCCATTGGTGGGGTCGAGCTCGGCTTTTGTTTCAAGTTCATCAGTTCCTAGTTCGTTCCTAGGTTCGAGCTTGTCGTTTGCTGTTCCGAGCTTGCCGTTATCGATGGAGCTGTGTCACGGTGAGGTGGGGTTGAGCTCGTCGTCTTTTGGTTCGAGCTCGTCTTTCGTTCCGAATTTATCTTCTGTTGTGCTAAATATGTTGTCGGTGATGGAAACGTTGGAGCTGAGTTCGCTGATTGGTATGCCGTCAGATGGGAAGGTTGCTCGTGAGCAGCTGTCTTTGTTAGTTCATAAGATGGAGCTTGCCGATGGCCGCAAGTCGTGGTCGGAGATTGCCGATTCTGTCATTGCTGTTGAGTTAGGTACTCTTACTAGAAGTGAAGCAGAAGACAGGGTAAGCGCGAGTTTGATCGAGGAAGGGACTGGGTTTCTTTTTGATGAACATGGGACTAATTTAGCGGTGGAGCCTGGCGTTGAGGGGTCGAGGTTGTCTTTGACAACGCCTCTTATTGTCCCTAGTTCGTCTTCTTTGGTGAAGAAGACTATGTTAGAAACTGTCCGGAAGTATGAGCAGATGCGGCTGGCGAACTCTTCTCAAACTAAAGAGTCGTCGTCGGAAACTACAAGTTCCTCTGATGATAGTTCGTACTCGAGTTCTCATAGTGAGAAGTCTGTGGATAGTGCTGATGTTGCTGGTGAATATGATAATATTTCTGAAGATGATAAACGAGATGATGACATCGAAAACGTTGATGTTGAGGATGATGGTGCTCTGGAGAGCGCCTATGATGAGTGGAATGGGACCTGTGACGTTAATTTTGGCGAGGAAAGTGATCAAGACGAGTATGCTAGTGACGGTGATCATGCTGCTGTTGGAGATGACGAGATGGGTGACCGAGATGGTGTAGATGGACGTAGTGATTTTAGTGGTGAGTGTGATGACTTTAGTGATGAGCAGGATAGTTTTAGTGGTGAGCAAAGCGGTGTTAGTGGTAGTCTAGGAGCCATTGTTGTAGATGATGGGAGCGATGATACCGATGGAGGCAGTGATCGTCGAGCCGATGTTACCGATATTTTAAGAAAAATAAAACAAGAAAGCGTGGCTGCCTCCCTTGCTGGATCGCTTGATGCCCTTGGTAATCCTTGTGGCTATGGGAAGAAGAAAAAGAGGGTCAGGAAGGCGAGGGAAAGGCCTAGGAGTTTCGTAGGTCCTCTTGTTAATCATCGGGATCCATTGGAGTCGTTTCCTTCTATTTGTTGATGAGGATACGATTAAGTGGATCTCAGCCAACTGTTGCCGTAATGGTGTCATAGAAGCGCGTATTCCTGGCGAGGATGATCGCCCGTGGACGGTTCCGGAAGGGTGGCTTTGTGTTTATGACTTCTGGTTCACCGAGTATCATTTGTGGTTTCCCCTCCCGAGGTTGCTGCTGGCGTATTGTGATGAACATCTTATTGCACTCGCTCAGCTTACTCCTGCTGCTATCCGAAATATAGTTGCAGCTTTGTTCACAGCCGCGGATATTGGTGTTCACATGAGCCTATGCTTGTTTGAACGTATTGCGCATATTACTCGGTGTGATAAAACGGACGGGGCTTTTTATGTGTCTATGAAGGCTGGCTGTGGTGTTGTTGGGGTGAGGAATGAAAAACGTTATGTTGGATTAAGATGTTTTTTTATGTTCGAATTGCGCCTTCGTCGGTCCCTGATGTTTCTGATATGAGTGTCCCTTTTAGGAGTAGTTGGAATCCTTACAATGGTAGTTTAACTCTTATTGGTGTGTTCTTGTTTGACATTCTTATTGATTGTTGTCTTGTTTTGCAGGTCGTCATTTAGTTGGTGTTCCTCTTGCTGCTGGGGATAGTTAGCGCGTGGAATACTTCAAGGAGACGAAGGCTCGGGATTGGACTGTGGTGAGGCGATCGGAGGTTTGGCGGCGCATCCCGTTTATTGACTTAGGTTGAAAATATGCGTTTTTTTTTGGTGAGTTAAATGCTTGTTGGTTTAGATAAGTTACTGGTTTTGTATGGTTTTGTTGGCTCTCTTTTTTTTGTAGCTTGTTGGAGAAAAATAGATTTGAGCGAGATTCTGAGTTTGGTTGATTGTTTTGCTGGAGGTATTGATGATGCTTCTGTTGTTGAGTCTGGTCAGTGTGCCGCTGGTGTGGAACCTTCGGCATCTGCTCGTAGTATTGTTATGGGTCTTATGAGTTCGACAGTTCCTGTACCGTCCGCTGATGTTTCTGAAAAGGAAGTTGTTGTTACGGGCAGTGGAAGTGTTGTGGCGAAAAGGGCTGCCGCTGGTCGTTCACCAAAAGACGTGCCGCCTTCGAAATCTCGCAAAATTGTGAGCTCTGATGTTGAGCTGCCTTTGGTGGTTGAGTCTCCTGCTGCGGAGAAGGCATCTTTTGAGTCATTTGAACATTCGTTCAATGGTTTGGCTTCGGGATGTGGTGATCTTTTCAAGTTGTTTTAATCACATGGTGGCGTTGATGGTTTGCCTTTTGATCAAGTTAGGCGCGGTGAGTGGTATCAGGAGTTCGCTCGTCACTTGGCCATTGTAAGATAATTATTATTTTTCTTCAAAGTTTGTTTGTTTTCTCTTTTTAAAAAATAAAATAAATGAGATTGTGGTTTTGAACTAAAGGAATCTTTTTGTGTTGTTCTGTGCAGGCTACAAAGTTTGCGAATAAATTGGTGGTTAATCAAGATGAAGAGCTTGAAGAGGTGAAGGTCGAGCTCGAAAAAACAAAGGCTGAGCTTGCTTCTATTAAGGATAAGGCTGACGGTTCCGAGGAAATAGCGGCTCTGCGCGGCAAGTATGAGGCTGAGAAGAAAGTGTCCTCAGATGCGTTGGAAGAAGTTGAAAAACTCACTGCAAAGATAGCTTTGGAAGGTGGGCAGGTGAAGAAAAGTCAAGCGGCCGACTTGGAGCGTTTTAAGAAGGAAAAGGAAGTGGCGGGTAGGAGGTATCACAGGGCAGTAATGAGACATGATGATGTGCTTGCTACTTTCAATTCTCGTATGGAAAAGGAGCGGAGGTATGTGGAAAATCAGAAGGTTGTTCGCATAGCTATGTATGGAGTGAATCAGATCATGGGAGTGCTCGATGCTGCCAAGACTTGGAAGAAAGAGGCAACAAGTATTCCTGATGGAAAGGTTAAGCATCTTGAGAATGAATTGGTCCGGAGGAAGGAGAAGGCGAACTTGGTTGTTCGTGTTGAGTTTGAACCCAAGGAACTGGCTGATATCCCAACTGCGGGTCCGAGCTTGCTGACGGCGGGTCTGAGCTCGCCTCCTGTCGCTCCGAATTCGTTCGTTGTGGCTCCAAGCTCATCTCCTGATGTTACTTCGGGTTCACTGTTGGAGAAAGAGTATGGTCGAGATGCGGAGGGCACGAGCTTGCCATTGGTGGGGTCGAGCTCGGCTTTTGTTTCAAGTTCAGTTCCTAGCTCGTTCCTAGGTTCGAGCTTGCCGTTTGCTGTTCCGAGCTTGTCGTTATCGATGGAGCTGTGTCACAGTGAGGTGGGGTTGAGCTTGTGGTCTTTTGGTTTGAGCTCGTCTTTCGTTCCGAATTTATCTTCTGTTGTGCAGAACATGCCGTCTGTGATGGAAACGTCGGAGCTGAGTTCGCTGATTGGTATGCCGTCGGATGGGAAGGTTGCTTGTGAGCAGCTGTCTTTATTAGTTCATAAGATGGAGCTTGCCGATGGCCGCAAGTCGTGGTCGGAGATTGCCGAATCTGTTATTGTTGTTGAGTTAGGTACTCTTACTGGAAGTGAAGCAGAAGATAGGGTAAGCATGAGTTTGATCGAGGAAGGGACTGGGTTTCTTTTTAATGAGCATGGGACTAATTTAGCAGTGGAGCCTGGCGTTGAGGGGTCGAGGTTGTCTTTAGCAACGCCTCTTATTGTCCCTAGTTCGTCATCTTTGATGAAGAAGACTATGTTAGAAACTGTCAGGGAGCATGAGCAGATGCGGCTGGCGAACCTTTCTCAAACTAAAGAGTCGTCGTCGGAAACTACAAGTTCCTCTGATGATAGTTCGTGTTCGAGTTCTCATAGTGAGAAATCTGTGGATAGTGCTGATGTCGCTGGTGAATATGATGACATTTCTGAAGATGTTAAACGAGATGATGACGTTGAAAGCGTTGGTGGTGAGGATGATGGTGCTCTGGGGAGCGTCGATGATGAGTGGAATGGGAACGTTAATGTTGGCGAGGAAAGTGATCAAGACGAGTATGCTAGTGATGGTGATCATGCTGCTGCTGGAGATGATGAGATGGGTGACCGAGATGGTGTCAAATGAACGTAGTGATTTCAGTGGTGAGTGTGATGACTTTAGTGATGAGCAGGATAGTTTTAGTGGTGAGCAAAGCGGTGTTAGTGGTAGACTAGGAGTCATTGTTGTAGATGATGGGAGGGATGATACCGATGGAGGCAGTGATCGTCGAGCCGATGTTACCGATAATTTGAAAAAAAATAAAACAAGAAAGCGTGGCTGCCTCTCTTGCTAGATCGCTTGATGCCTTTGGTAATCTTTGTGGTTATGGGAAGAAGATGAAAAAGAGGGTCCGGAAGGCGCGGGAAAGGCCTAGGAGTTTCGTAGGTCCTCTTGTTAATCATCCGGATGCATCGGAGTCATTTCCTTCTATTGTTGATGAGGATACGATTAAGTGGTTCTCAGCCAACTGTTGCCGTAATGGTGTCATAGACGCGCGTATTCCTGGCGAGGATGAACGTCCGTGGATGGTTCCGGATGGGTGGCTTTGTGTTTACGACTTCTGGTTCACCGAGTACCATTTGTGGTTCCCCCTCCCGAGGTTGCTGCTGGCGTACTGTGATGAACATCTTTTTGCACTCACTCAGCTTGCTCCTGCTGCTATTCGAAACATAGTTGCAGCTTTGTTCACAGCTGCGGATATTGGTGTTCACATGAGCCTATGCTTGTTTGAACGTATTGCGCATATTATTCGGTGTGATAAGACGGATGGAGCTTTTTATGTGTCTATGAAGGCCGGTGTTGTTGGGGAGAGGAAGAGAAAAACGTTATGTTGGATTAAGAAGTTTTTTTATGTTCGAATTGCGCATTCGTCGGTCCCTGATGTTTATGATATGAGTGTCCCTTTTAGGAGTAGTTGGAATCCTTACAATGGTAGTTTAACTCTTATTGATGTGTTCTTGTTTGACATTCTTATTGATTGTTGTCTTGTTTTGCAGGTCGTCCACGGGCGATCATCCTCGCCAGGAATACGCGCTTCAATGACACCATTACGGCAACAGTTGGCTGAGATCCACTTAATCGCATCCTCATCAACAAATAGAAGGAAACGACTCCAATGGATCCCGATGATTAACAAGAGGACATACGAAACTCCTAGGCCTTTCCCTCGCCTTCCTGGCCCTCTTTTTCTTCTTCCCATAGCCACAAGGATTACCGAGGGCATCAAGCGATCCAGCAAAGGAGGCAGCCACACTTTCTTGTTTTATTTTTCTTAAAATATCGGTAACATCGGCTCGACGATCACTGCCTCCATCGGTATCATCCCTCCCATCATCTACAACAATGGCTCCTAGACTACCACTAACACCGCTTTGCTCACCACTAAACCTATCCTGCTCATCACTAAAGTCATCACACTCACCACTAAAATCACTACGTCCATCTACACCATCTCGGTCACCCATCTCGTCATCTCCAACAGCACCATGATCACCGTCACTAGCATACTCGTCTTGATCACTTTCCTCGCCAAAATTAACGTCACAGGTCCCATTCCACTCATCATAGGCGCTCTCCAGAGCACCATCATCCTCAACATCAACGTTTTCGATGTCATCATCTCGTTTATCATCTTCAGAAATATTATCATATTCACCAGCAACATCAGCACTATCCACAGACTTCTCACTATGAGAACTCGAGTACGAACTATCATCAGAGGAACTTGTAGTTTCCGACGACGACTCTTTAGTTTGAGAAGAGTTCGCCAGCCGCATCTGCTCATACTTCCGGACAGTTTCTAACATAGTCTTCTTCACCAAAGAAGACGAACTAGGGACAATAAGAGGCGTTGTCAAAGACAACCTCGACCCCTCAACGCCAGGCTCCACCGCTAAATTAGTCCCATGTTCATCAAAAAGAAACCCAGTCCCTTCCTCGATCAAACTCGCGATTACCCTGTCTTCTGCTTCACTTCTAGTAAGAGTACCTAACTCAACAGCAATGACATAATCGGCAATCTCCGACCACGACTTGCGGCCATCGGCAAGCTCCATCTTATGAACTAACAAAGACAGCTGCTCACGAGCAACCTTCCCATCCGACGGCATACCAATCAGCGAACTCAGCTCCAACGTTTCCATCACCGACAACATATTTAGCACAACAGAAGATAAATTCGGAACGAAAGACGAGCTCGAACCAAAAGACGACGAGCTCAACCCCACCTCACCGTGACACAGCTCCATCGATAACGGCAAGCTCGGAACAGCAAACGACAAGCTCGAACCTAGGAACGAACTAGGAACTGATGAACTTGAAACAAAAGCCGAGCTCGACCCCACCAATGGCAAGCTCGTGCCCTCTGCATCTCGACCACACTCTTTCACCAACAACAAACCTGAAGTAACAACAGGAGATGAGTTTGGAGTCACCATGAACAAGCTTGGGACGTCAGGAGGCGAGCTCAGACCCGCCGTTGGCAAGCTCGGGACGTCAGGAGGCGAGCTTAGAGCCACCGTCGGCAAGCTCGGACCCGCCGTTGGCAAGCTCGGGACGTCGAGAGGCGAGCTCAGACCCGCCGTTGGCAAGCTCGGGACGTCAGTAGGCGAGCTCAGAACCACCGTTGGCAAGCTCAGACCCGCCGTTGGCAAGCTCGGGACGTCGAGAGGCGAGCTCAGATCCGCCGTTGGCAAGCTCGGGACGTCGAGAGGCGAGCTCAGATTCGCCATCGACGAGCTCGGGACATCAAGAGGCAAGCTTGGAGCCGCCATCAACGGGTTCAGAGCAACAGGAGACGAGCTCGAAACCACCGTCGACGAGCTCGGAGCCGCCATTAACAACACGGAACATCAGGCGGCAAGCTCGGCGCCACCATGGACGAACTCTTCTTATACCTTCTACGGGTGACGAGCTCAACCCCTTTCCAAAACGAGTTCAGTCTCTCCTCCCACACCTCAGAACACGAGCTCAACCCTTTTTCAAAACAAACTCAGCCTCTCTTCTCCCACATCAAAGACCTCCTCACGGCAAACAAAACCAGATTTGCTTTCTTTTTTTTTCTTTTTTTTAAAAAGGGAGGAGAAGAGTAATAAGACGAGCTCAACCCCTTTTCTAAATGAACTCAGCCTCTCTTCAGATCACAGACCTTCTCACGACAAACAACCAGATTTGTTTTCTTTTTTTTTTAAAAAAAAAAAGGGAAGAAGAGAGAGGAGAAGCAATGTCGGCAAGGAGGAACCAAGAAAGAAAATAATAATAAATAAAGAAGGCAAATGATCGCACAAAAGTAATAAAAGGAGCAAAAAAAATCACCTTGCTTCCAAATGGGGTACAAGAACTTAAAAAAAAAACTCAACCATCACTTACATAGGAATGAAAAAATATGTTGCCCTATTTCCTGACAATTCCCGAGCCCGACCTGACTTTCTCAGACAGAAGATTCTAGAAGAATTCACCAAGATTCAACACTTGGCGAATTGTGGGGGGGGGGGGAGACAATTGTTGGAGATGGGCTTAGCACATGTCCATTAAGAACTAAGCCCAAAACGTACGTCACTATAAATAGAAGACGTCAGACTCATTGAAAGGACGTTCAGAAAAGTACAGAAAGTACAGAAAAGAAGAACATCGCCTCTTCATCACAGACAAAGTCTCGGACGACCTCGACCACTAGGCGAGCTCGGCCCAGACGACCTCAGACCATAAAATAGAAAGATACTTGTGTAGACAAACTGTTTAGACGAACTTCTTTAGTTCTTGTAATTGACCGAGCTTGTTTATTCTTGACTATTAATACGAAATCTCCACCCCTTTATATCATTTATAAATATTACATCACCGACCAGATATGGAAACAACAGTACAGAGAAGCCTGCGACATAAAGACAAAGAGATGACGGACCATAGGGTAGGAGCCGCGGACCCTGAAGTCCTCAACGGTCCATATACATGCTATGCCTATTATTACGTAGTAGTTGTAGTTACTACGTACTCACTTTCTCTAGCTTTATATTTGGTACTCTCTTTTTTTGTTATCAAAATTTTCGTACTCTTCTTTTTTTTTTTTGAACTAAAGAAGGGTTAAAACCGGGTCTATTAAAGACACTGATCTAACCTCCGGGTGGAGGTACAGTCCACTGATAGACCCTCTCCTGAGCATTCAAAGCAATAGTCCATATCCGTATGACCAACGGGGTTCGAACCAGGGTTCGCCGTATTGGATTTATTCCCTCAAGCGCCACTGGACTACCACCACTGGTTTTTTCGTACTCTTCTTTAAAAGCTAGTTCTTACTTCTTGATTAGTGTCTAGTTATCTTTTAAAAAAATGAGGTTGATTTGTATTAAAATAAATGACACAAAATATTTTACTTCAAACACGAGGTTTAAAAAAAAAAAAGAGCAATCTAGCCCATTCTCTCGATATAATTATTACGACCAGCGGCCTAATTTAGAACTTTATATAGAAATAAATCTCTCCTCTGTAGTTTCTCTTCCTTTGCCCTTCCTCTTTGCGGTTCTAGCTTCAAGTTTTGGCTCCAGCCATTTCGAGTGCGGTGTTTGGGCTTTTTCAGCAGGTTCGTTTCGTCGGCTCCCCCTCGGTCTCCAGCAACAAGTAGCGGTGAACGCAAAAAGACCGGATGGGGTTTCCCTATTCGAACCAGGGCCACGTTATGACTTAGCTACTCTATAGATGTCATGGGAATCGAGGCCATGAGGTGAACACCACGTTTTTGTGATCAACATTAATGGAGAGAACGAGAACTGATTTTCTAAGGATTATAGAAAACGGTGTAGCAGAACGCGTCGGTGCGGTGGTTGAACGAAGCTAGATTGGTTATATTAGAATTAGATTGTTTTGTCCCATTTAAAGTTGTATTCGACATTTGAATTTCCAGTTTCGAGTAGATCAATGAGAGTAAATATTAAAAGTTAAAGTCCTGTCAATGATTATCTCACGTGAACTATGTTTTATGTTACTATACTAAGGCTCAATATGCTGACAAAACAAATTTGAATGCAGCATTTGGAATCTCAAATTCCCAACAAAAATCAAACAATTTATATCACAGGTTGCATTTGGTTAATTTGTTATTTGAGATATCAAGGTGAGCTCTATTATTCCACCACTTACCACATTACGCGGGAACAAACGAAAAACAGTTAATAATGTGGCCACTGCTTCACAAACCTTGGTATTATCACTAATATCACCGGGTATGATAAGTTTATGAATAGTTCGGTTTACTCAAACTCAAGCTTAACATTTTGGAGTTTATTTGGAAGGAATAATAAAAACGAGTGCAGTACATCGGACAATCATATGTATTTGGAAGGTGAATAATAAAAACGAGTGCAGTATCGTGATATGTTCAGAGGGAAATAAAAGAAACATAGAACCTGAAATTTGTTGAATTTTGCATGTTGTGCGCTGGGCAGCACTAACGGAAAAAATGTGAGAGGAAATAATGCACGTGGCACAGGGAAGCCTGCTACATAAAAACAAAGAGCGGACCATAGGGTAGGCGCCCATGACCCTGAGCGGTCGATAACCATGCTATACCTATTAGACTTATGACTACCCTACGAGGTTACGACCTAAGAAGTACTCCCTCTGTTTCATTATAAGTGTCGTTTTAGGTTTCGACACACGAATTAAGGAAACAATTAATTTTGTACATTTCCTATAAAAAAACACTATTACCTATACACCTAACAATATTTCAACCAATAGAAAAATAAATTTTGCATAAAATTAATAAATTTTGCATTGAAAATCGAAAACGACACTTATTTTGTAACAAAAAAAATCTCTAAAACGATACTTAATATGAAACAGAGGCAGTAAGAAGTAAGAACTAACATTTAAAGAACAGTACTTATGACTCCATTTCGTAAGTACTCTTTTTAAAAGAGATAATTGGCGTTCTTATACCCAGAGACAACCATAATTTGCAATCTACCATGATGGTGACCAAAATAATTTCGTTTACAATTTTACCCCTCTAGCCTATAACTCGATTCATATGCACTGTCTGGTAAGTGTCAGTCTAGGGGTCAGAAAATCATGTCTTTATCCAGCAAATAAACCAATTGATTTAACTCTTCTATTTTTTCTGAAAAAACGTAAACATTAGGCAAATAAATCATGTTAGTAATTCCAAAATATGTTTGTTTATTAGTCTCGATTTTAGTATATATTTTTTTTTTCATACATGGTTTGTTACTTAATAAATTGGTACAGACATGATTTGCGAGTTGATATATTTTTTGATAAATTGTTTGTTATCGGATAAATTATTTTGTTACATGGTACATAGACTTGTTGTTATCTGATAAAATATTTGTTACCTGATATATGTTATGTTACCTGCTACATAGACTTCTTGTTATCTGATAAAATATTTGTTATTTGGTATATGTTTTGTTACCTGATATATAATTTGGTATAAAAAAATTGATAGATTGTTTATTACTTGGTACATGTTATGGTAGTTGATATATAATTTGTTATCTAATACATGTTATGTTAGATTATATATAACAATATATCTTAGCGGTAACAAATTACATTAGTTGAAACATTTACGTGTTGTCGTTGTTGTTAAACAGTTTGGAAGATCCCTCAAATATATTCTTTTTTTCATATGCTCGTAATTTTTCTAAATTGAGATTAATAAAGTGAATGTGAAATATAAGAGGAATGTGAATGTGAAAGTATAGGAAGAAATTGAATATAAGAAGAAAGAGAATGTAAGAATATGTAAGAGGAAAGAGAGTGTAAGAATGTGTAAGAAGAAAGAGAGTGTGAAGAAGAGTATTTTTGGAAATCCAAGGTAAGAAATGTAGAGCAATTTACATATATGTCAAATCATGTATAAATTGCTAATTTTGACACCATTTATGTATATTGAGCTAATTCTCTCCTTTTTAAAATGTTAGTTCTTACTTCTTACTACAGATTTTGTCTATATCTTTGTATCTATTCTTGATTTTTGTCTACTGATCTCTAACGAAAGTGAGATTGATTTTTTTTTTTTTTTCCAATTACCCATTCTACTAGATCAAGTTCTTATCGGACAAAAAGTTATTCCAAGAAACACTTTCATCTTTTTTTTTTTTTCTAAAGCAGAAACACTTTCCTCTAACTATGTCTAACCTACATGGAAATGATACACTGTTAATCTTTGCTGTTTTTTTTGCTAATGAATCCGTACAGACATTTCTGCTCCTGGAGATATGAAACAAATTCACACTACAAAACTCCTCCTGCAAAATTTAAAACACATAAATCTCTTAAGCGAAGGCCGGCCAGTCCACCGAGTTTGTAGTCATATATTATTAATATATCCCACATCGGTGGTGATATTCCTTGGGTATTATATATGTGATGTGGCAATCCTCCACTCTTGATCTAGCTTTTGGGTGTGAGTTAGGTTAATCACTAATATGGTATCAGAGCCCATGGTGAAAGTCCAACATAAACAGTGTTTCCTATCTATGGAGTATGTACAAGTGGCCCATATTGTTGTGGTATGTCCGAGATGTAGGGCTTGGGTTGTTTCCCATTGGACCGTTTTCCACCCACATCTCGAGATAAGCTATTAATATATCCCACATCGGTGGTGATATAGTTCCTTGGGCATTATATATGTGATGTGGAAATCCTCTACTCTTGAGTTACTTTTTGGGTGTGAGTTAAGCACATCACTAATATCATATCCACTAATTTGAGCAGTCGGTCTCAAATCGGACGAGTTAACATTGCATATCTCTCAAACACGATGTTAAGAGCAATCTTTCCATAGGACTCCACCCAAATATGAGAGGCTTTTGTTACAACCACATAATCCAAATGATTTAGCACTGATTTGATCCCTACGACTCAAACTGAAGCCACTAAATGTGCTGAATTTTGGCGGAAGATTATCTCATAGATTTTCTATGAGATTTTTCCGCAGAAACTTTCCGAATTTCTTTTTACAGAAAATTGTTTCGTAAAATTTGTCAATTCTTGCAAAAACTTTCCGAAAGAACGTTTTCCGATTTCTCCATGTTTGGATAGAAATCCTTTTGTTTCTTGTCTGAGATGAAATATACGAAGTTTGTTCTCGTATCATTATGCAAATAGGTTTTGCTTATGCCATATTGTTTCTTCGGAGGTTATAGTTGATTTTGACTGACTTTGACCCCAACAAGTTTTAGCACCTGCCTTAGTGAGCTAAGCAGAGGTGATAATGGTATGTGTTTGCAGTTCTATACGAAGCTCTCTAATTCTGTGGAGAATGTAGTCTGGACGAACAACGAAGTGAAGAAAGAAGCTGGAATGGATGTATAATAATATATGTTTTTATCTTTTGAGTCAAGCTGGACTTTTTTTGTTTATGAGGCTTTTGCTTTCCGGCTACTTTTGTAAGGATGATGAGCGAAGGGGAATGAGATTTGGTTTTTATAAAAAAGTGTATATAAAAACTGCAAGATCACTTATATAGTGGTCAATTGCTTGCAGATTCTCTTGCACAAAGCTATTACAATGATGTTAACATATGAAGAAGGCAATGGAGGGTTCTCTTTTGTCTTGAGAACAATGTTTGTCAGAACTAAATATCATCATAATACAACGGTCAAAAGAATGACTCCTAAGCAACAATGTCGATTCCCCTAAACAGAACAAACGAATTCTTTTAATCAAGTAGGTATATAAGAGGATTTAACTCCAACTCACCTCCTTGCTTTGTTTGCTTTAAATATGGTTTCCTTGTAATACTTGAGCTCCTTGATGCTTTCTCTTATATCATCCATGGCTCTGTGATTTTTTTTCATTGCAGGAGCTCTGTTTTTATTAATGCTCAACCCACAAAACACGTTCAAAATATATACGTCTTGATGTCATAAAGAAGGCATTTTATAAGTTTTTAAAAGAAGACATGCACTTCCAAAGACTTAACGCTACTAACATCGACAAGAACGTGAGATAAAAGGGCAGCCAAATTTGGCATGTACTTCTGTGAAACACATACAATCAAAGATGCAACTGTTTAGATTTGAATAGAGAGGAAAAAAATATATCAAAGTTCGAGCTTAACCTTTTAAGAAAAGAAAATCCACGTAGGCCGAGTTTCAAGCTAATTGTGGATTTTCAGAACCAACATGCTTTTTTACGAATTTGATGACCTGTAAACAAGACCAATCTTAGTAAGTTATATAAATAATTAACAAAGGTTGCTGATGATATCCAAATACCTCTTCCTCAACTTGCCTGTGAGGTGTTGTCGTTTTGAGGTCTAGGCTTCAAGTTGGGCTTATGAGATAATCATAACAAGACGCGGGCTGAGAAAAATCAAAGAAAGGTCCAGCTCTATTCCATCGAGCTTAAGGATAAGGTTACGGTTATATAAGCTGGACCCACGAGCTAACACAATCGTCGTCTTTCTCAAGAAACAGAGAAAAGCGAAACAGAGAGAGAGAGAAGTTCTATATAAGAGAAAAGAGAAAGAGAGAAAGTATCAAGGCGGAGAAGAAAGCTTGATCGAGATAGAGAGATCCTGAAGTTGATCATAGCTCTTGAGGTCAAGGAGCTTTCTCCGGATCATTCTGCGTGTTCTCTTCGTTATCAAAGGAATTGGAGGCTGATAGTGAGTCGTCTTCTTCGCAGTCACTTTGATACTCTTCTCCGAACAGTTCTCGGTAAATCTCTTTGTAATACCTGCACAAAGAAGATCAAGATCGATCGTGTGAGATCATCTCTATTGTATCAATCCGATCAATAGTGAAGTGCATGAGAGTATGGTTCTCTCTCCAGTCAGTAGGAAACGAAGACTGGGTAAACAAATTGCTTGTGTTGATTGAGTTTAGATTCAGTTCATAAACAATCACTAGCTAAGGATCAAACTAATCAAGAGTAAAAGAACACATAGCTAACTTGATAAAGATCGTAATCGAACCTAGTCTGATACCTTAACAAGTGGTATCAGAGCCAGGTTCTCGGTGAAGAGACCTAGGTTCGCTTAGTGTGGAGCTGTTGTTTGTTATTTGAAGCTCTGCGTGTACTGTGATTTGGTGTGTGTAAGTTGTGGCAGCGACAGTATGGAGTCAGTTCATGGAAAGTTTAAGATGGAAAAGTTTGATGGATCTGGCGATTTTGGTATGTGGAAGTTCAAGATGCTAATGCAGCTAGAGCTGCAAGGGCTGGGACATATCTTGGCAGCAGAACCAATCTCGGCAAAAGAAGAAACTGATGGTGATCCAGTCATAGAGAAAGAAGTCAAGAAAGACCCTCTGGCTAAAGAGCAAGGAACCTCATTTGCTCAAGTCTAACCAACATGGTACTAAGAAAGGTTATGAAGGAAACTACAGCCTTGGGGGTCTGGAAAGCTATTGAGGGTGACTATCAAACAAAGACGCTTCCGAATCGCATCTATCTAAAGCAGAGTTTTGCCAGTTATAAAAAGGAGGAAACCAAGAGCATTGAAGAGAATCTGGATGTGTTCCTAAAGCTGGTGGATGATCTAGCGAGTCAAACCTTCCACTTATATTACTACAAAGTACTTTCTTCGTCAAACCTTAACTGATAGACCAGATATCAATCAGATGGTTCAAGTCCATGGAAAGACTCAGAAAGTGTACAAGGATGAATATCTGGAGAGAAGGTTACCACTGGCTTGATGATGAGTTTTACACCAGTCACCCATTTTATCCATGCAGTCTTTGGTTTGACGTACACTTAAATCTGGACCCTAAGAGTAGCTAAACATTTTCAAATAAAAATTAAAAAAATAAAGCTGTTATATAGCGAGTCAGTGGTGGAAGAGCAAATGAATCATCGAAGAGCTCTTGCTAACTCCGTTAAAAACAGTAATATCATATTACACAATCGAATACTATGTAATTCCACATTCTATCAATAACTTTCACAGATATCTTTTGCCTCTATGATTTTGAGACGCAATGACATTTAACAGGTCAGAACTTAGCATTCTCTAAAGAGTGTAGCTTATAGACTAAAAGAATACCACCTTTCTGTGAAACAGTTTCAACATTTGTTTTGGCAAGATGGCAGAGAAGAATATACCTCCACTGACTTGGTTAATTGACTTGGCAATCTCCAGTATCTTGTCAACTTCACCACTAGGACACCTGCGCAAGAATATTAGTATTGATGATTGGAAACGAGAGAGATCCGACAAGTGATACATACACTGGTAATAATGAATATACAAAGAATAAATTATATGTAAATGTGAGTGAGAGGTGTCGAAAAATGTTAACATCATTTAAGGGATACATACACACTGGATCATGTAGAAGATTGATGTAGTCCTAAGCTGTCAAAGGATTACAAGCACCTTGGATCAAAAGTGATGGATGATCCAACAAGAGGGGTGGTTCTTCTAATCGATCTAATGGACTATAAAACCGGCTGGATGGGAGTGATGATGATGATCACGAACAGAACAGGGTGTTGACTGATTCCACAATCAACCACGAAGAAGAACAGCCTGATTCCACAAGAAGTCTCAATCGCCAATCACTAAGACAAGTGAATCCACACAAGGCTTGATGATCAAGATAACTCAAAGACACAAAGATTTTGAAGAAAAGAAACTGGAAAGTTTATTATTTCTTAGGCAAAAGATTTGCGCCTTCCAATTAGGGACCTAATGAGCTTATATAATGCTCAGTACAAAGACTTAGAAAGCTAAACAAAATGAAAACATAATGAAAATATCAAAAACTAGCCGTTAGGCTTAAATGAGAGAATCTCAGCCAAAATGGGAAATGTGTTGAGCTGCTTGTATCTGGACAACTTTGGGAAGATCCTAGGAGCCTTGGGGAGCTTCTGGTTGATGAAACAAATCGCCAAATCACAGCCAAGAGTGTAGAAAACTAGCCGTTGGGATTTAAAGCAAATCGGCTCCAAAAATGGCAAGTTGAGATGCTGAAGAATCTGGCTGATCCAGTGAGGTTTAGTGCATGGTATCAACTCTCCAAGTGGTTTTAGATGTAATGAATGATCTCCTGGTTTTCACACGTGAGTTTGAGTTGCACACTCCTTAAGCAAAAAATTACTTTCCTTAAATAGAACCTGCAGTTCGGATACAGTGTAGATAGTCTGACTTGTAAATGGCATATCTCCTAAATCATTACTCCTTTTGGTATGAAACCAACTCGCCATGTGCTCTTGTTGAGGGTAGAATCCAGGAAACCGGTTTCATTGATAAATTCCTCCTGGTTTGTAAGATATGGCGTTTTGATTGCACCTATGTCCTGGTTGGCTTCTTTAGCTTTCCTCAGCTTCATGTTCTTCACTGATTTACTCCTGATTCCTCTCTCCTTTTCTGATGATGACTTGAGGTTTCATCAAAGATGAAGCTAATACACACAAAAAATTGAAACATACCAATCATTTCCAAGTCAATCCGACAAGTTGTTGCTTATAGTTTTCAACGGCAAGTACTCTTTCACCTATTAAAAAATTGGGATATTTAAACTGAGAGGCTGAAACTTTATTCACCGATCATAAATACAAAAGAACATGAATCTGACTCCAGAGATACGAAATCCGAAGATACCAGTAGAAGAAGAAGAAGGAGGAGGAGAAGCAGAGGGACCATCTTCGTCGGCAAAAGCAAGGAGAGAGAAAGCTTTGGAGAGGTTCTCCATTCACTTTGTTTCAGTAAAACTCACCGACTGGGGAGGAAGAGGAACGAACTTAAACCTTAAGGAGTATCCCTTGTGTTGAAAGAAAACAGAAAATTGCACAAAAAGTTACGATTTTGGTTAAACCAGGAGTAAACACCGGTGGGTACAGAGAAAGTTTGGCAGACCGTCCTTTGAAGATTTGGTTCAACTAAGCTATAGCCAACCCCACTAACTTTTTTTTCTTTTTCTCATCATCGTAAACAAACACATTCAATCAAAACTATGCTAACTAAACTGGGAATTCCATATCCGTGTGAACAAAATAGGACAGTTGACTTGGAACACCTTGTGTAAAATCATCCGCCCTTATGTTTTGTGTTTTGATAAACGTACCACAGTTTATTCATCTTTTTGTAGATCTTCTTAACCGATAAACAACTCAAAATAATTTGCCAAAAAAAATAATTTAACTTTGAAGGACATCTGATTTTCCAAACAAAAGTCTTCAAAGCCATAGTATCTGGTCCAAGGACTGGCTCATGTCTTTATCCGGGTACAAATGTTCTATATAATAACCAGATTTAATTGTAGTATATTGTATTGAGTGCCATCCGTCCAGCCGGCTTGAGCAGAGGATTTTGAAACATTTGAATGGGGTCTCCAACATTAGGGACCCCACTTTAAAAAAAAACATCACATATATTTACAAAATGGACGCACAAAGTTAAATAAAAAGTTGTCACACAGAAAAAGAGTAAAGTTATGCTTATAAACTTGATAAATATTTAGTGGATCCCTGATTTAGATATAAGTTAATGTAAAATTTGAATAAGCAAAAGGTATTCTCGGTTATGGTTTCTGAGTTTCTAACTGATGGCTTTTAGATGTTTTTCTTCCATGTTTATTTTAATATATTGTTTTATCCAAAAAAAATTGTAATTTTTATATTTATTTTGAATGGAGCCCCTCAAAACTTAGGTCTGGCTCTGTTTCAATGGGCAAAGGAAACAAAAGCCCATTGAAACAAAAGCCCATTTGCTATAAAACAGGTCTGGCTCTGTTTCAATCTGTCTCAGGTCTGGCTCTGTCAATGGGCAAAGGAAACAAAAATTAAGTTTTCATTGTCATTTATCAATCAAGAAATCATCAAGCAAATCAAACATGATAACTAAAACCAACTCTTATTATTGCTATAAAATTGTAAATGACAAGCAAATCAAAGCAAAACATAAAACATAAAATCAGAATGTCGAAATCTTGTTTCTTTAGTCAATGTATAAGCCGGCCTCACAATCCAATATGTTTCTTTCTAATTGATTTTCTCTTTTCTAAATCAGCTTTTCATTTGTATGATATTAACTTCTCGGAGCTAATAAGATCATGTTCGCCATCATAGTCATGGAACATTATTATATCAGTTAGATCTCTAGTAATAAAATGACTAATTAAAAAGGTGAGAACAAGATTCTCTTTCTCTTTATGGAAAAATCCATAGATCCCAATTAACTTCCCGAGACCCGGAACAGTAATTTTACCACTATTATGTATCATTCACTTATGTCGGATTAACTCATCAACACCTCACCACGTACATTGGACTCAATAATTAAAGCTTTGGTTGATCCACATAATGCGACGGTTATTGAGAGTATTCCATCGAGCAAGAAACATATTGGATTTTTTGAGGGGCTCCATTCAAAACAAAAGCCCCTCAATGGGCAAAGGAAACAAAAGTTCCTTTCATATTATAAGAAAATCGCCTAAGGCCTTATAAGAAAGTGGTCAAGACTATACCTATATACTCTACTGATCTAGACTTTGCCAAGGATCAGTATGATAAAGGCAAAAGCCATGGTAACCTGTATACCCACGAAATTTTATACACTTTATGGCATGACTGGATTAGTCATCCATGTCTTTAAAAATTGATGCACATATTGCAAAAGGCACAAAGAATTATCCCATAAAATCTCACGTTGTGTAACATGTACACAAGGGAAACTCATTAGGCTCTATTGTCCCAAGTACCACGTGATTATAGTATGTCCATGAGGGGGAGTGAGGACAAACTGTGATCCATGAACATACTACAAATCCGTGTGACATGGTCTATGACCATAGTAAGACTTAGCCGAATTCTTTATACTACAAAGGCCACTACCTAATGCTTGGGGACACAAGGATTTACATGTGTAAGGTTAATATGCATCAGACCATATAAGTGAGCATAGATAATCCCATCTCAGAATGAATATGGGTCATAAACCAGACATATACCATCCTAAGAGATTTTGAATAAACCACCACATACATATGTGCCGTCTAGGATGGAACCTCATAAGAGGATGAGAAAAATATTGGGAATATATGTTGGATAGGAACATGTCTTTCTCCCACGTTTTTAAGAGACCTTGTGCCAAATATGGGTGATCAAATTATGGCCAGGTACACGGATCGCATGACTGATGAATCCGACTATCCAACATCAGGGGGAAAAAAAAATAAGCTGGTAAAAGAGAATAAGAGAAATAGAATGGTATTTACCATCATTGTCTTGGCAAGATCCTCGGACTAGAAAATATGATTTAAGACGTCCAAAGAATGTGATCAAATGATACAAAGCAGAACTAGATGCCAGACACATTGACCCGAAAAGAAAAGAATGACTAAGTCATACCAGCTTAGCACCACGAATTTGATGTCCTATGAGACACAATCAAGTTGCTACAGTGTCTATACAAGATAGACCAATAAGTTCCAAAAGATAAGAAACCTCTGAAAGAAATGAAAGGTGTATAGAATGATACAAATCCAAGTTCAAAGGAAACCAGTTCAAATAGAGAGATAAGGCTGGCCAACTAAACATCTAAGGTACCAAACCATGTAGTTTGGGACGCCAAACTGCAAGGTAGTAAAGGTCCTGGATAATAAGATCTCAAATCTATTAGATCATGTCTGGAACACTATGGAACTACATAAGAGTGTTAACACCAATGATGTATTTACATATAAGAGAGCTCATAAAAGAAAGTAGCACTTGAGTTTAAAGATATAAAGTGAGGATCATGAACCCACGTAAGAGTACTCATAAAGAATAAAGGTCAGATTAAAAGAAAACATGAGGTTTAAAGAGTTTAAAGAAGAGATGGGCGTATTGGCCAAATATATAGAAATGTCATCTGATGATATAGACCAGTGGATAAATGGGTCTTGTGAGGGAAAGAAAATCGTAAGATGTGGAACGTGACCAAGTAGTCAAGAGGTCGTCCACATTACTACTTACAACATTCAAAGAATGGCTTGTTACACAAGGATACTCATAGAGACCAAAGGAACAGATTATAAGGAAATATGCTCCTATGTGGTGGATGCTACTACACAAACTTGAAATTGATGAAGTCTGGAAACAAAAGAAATAATGTTGTAGTAAGCAGTATATTGATCACTGGATAAAGAAAATAAAAGTACCAGAAAAATGAGAAAAGAAGTTCTCAAAGAACAGCATTGTTCCTAAGCTGTTCATGGACTGAAGCAAAAGCAACTGCATTGAATATGATAAGACAAAGTAAAACTTAGTGAAGGAGTTCGATAAAGAACAATCCAAATCAGTCCATATATTCTTATAAAAGAAATCCCTTGTGTTTATAATAAATCAACACTGTAAGTAGGTCATGAGATGCCATCAAAGAAAGTGTGGACTGCGATGTTTTTCAAGTAATAAGATTATAGTATGGGACTGCAATGTAAGCACAAGCCATTATGTTTATATCAGTGGATAAAAAGGAAACCATAATGGTCCAAAAGAGTGACCAGAAGTATGTCTGGTCGAGGTCAAATGGATATGGCATTGCTGAAGGCAAGAAAGATCGATAACCATGTATAAAGGTCCTTGAGTGTATTTGACTGCAGATCCATAGTTTGATGAGATTATAAAACTCATTGCAGCAATGATTATTAATGATATGACGTTAGACACTCATGGGGTATGGACGAGTATAGACAAGGTCTATAACTCAACATGGATCGACCAATGAAGAAAGATCGGCTATAATGGATAAGCCATTAGCACATACGGGTGATGTATGTCCGAATGGACGAAGGCATGTCCGTGAGAAGCCAAGTGATTCGTATGTGTTTGGGTCGATGACTCAATATATATTAAAGTGTCCACGGTATGGCAAAGCCATGTGACTAGAGGATCCGTGGGACATGAGAGGACTTGCGAGTAAAGTTTGATCGCAGATTAGAGGTCCATCCGAGTACTGTCGAGTGCCATCCGTCCGACCAGGACATAGAGTGGTCAGCTGCAAAGATGCACGTCTTGACCATGTCTTAATGAAGTTCCAGAAGATATGAGAGTTACAAGATAACTCAAGTTACAATTCGGCAAGAGCTATTCCTACATCAACGTTCAAGAAGCTCAAAAGGACTACAAGTTCAGTCATATGATATGTCAGCCGACTTCTTCACCATGTCTACACCAACCACACGTCCATGAAATTTATCTATCAGTTTGGGACGTGCCAATTAAAGGACCAGTTCAAGACTTGGCGCCCATGAAGCTAAACTATCAAATTGTCTATGCGCCAACTTGAAGAACATACACGGGGGTACAAGTCAGGGGGAGTTCATGTGTTGTACTCATTTTCCTTATCCATGGTTTTGTCCCACTGGGTTTTCCTGGAAAGGTTTTAATGAGGCAACATTAAGCATGTTACAAGCCCTAAACCGGATGTGTCGATCAAGGGGGAGTGTTATAAACCAAGTGGTGATCGACCCATATCAGGCCTAAACCGTCCAGCCCATCAGCTATCCATCCGGCCAATTCGCTAATGACTTAAGCGAATGAGAGTTTACATTTATCTATACTTAATGTTTATCCTTTTCCATATGTATTTAGAATAAGTAATATTTTCTATTCCTATTAGGAATAGGATTTCATTTTCTCTTATAACGGTCTAAATAAGACGGTCTAATACTTGTATAAATGTAGACATCTGGCCATGAGTAATAATAAGATTTCACAGCATCTCTTTTATAACAGTTCTCACCTTTTTAATTAGTCATTTTATTACTAGAGATCTAACTGATATAATAATGTTCCATGAATATGATGGCGAACAGGATCTTATTAGCTCTGAGAAGTTAATATCATACAAATGAAAAGCTGATTTAGAAAAGAGAAAATCAATTAGAAAGAAACATATTGGCAAAGAAACCAATATGGATAAAACGAGAACACAAGACAATAGAAAAGAGCTATCATTTGAGCCAAATGAACATCAAACTACGGAACTACATTCTTTGTTTTGTAGACTAAGTTTGTACACAATTTTGTTTCTCTATCTTCACAGGTTGTACATTATTGAGTGAGATACCAATTTTCCGCAAGAGATTTGGAACCTGTATAGTTGAGGTTCGCAGCCAAAACAAGAGTTCATCATATGAGCTAAATAGTTTCAGTGGTATTCTTAGTCGAGTAATGGTCTGACTCCAAAATTTTCAGCTATAATCACAAGTGAGAAGAAGATAGTCTCGTGTCTCAACAAAGCTGGAAAAAGACAACAAGTAGACGGGTCTGTGTAAAACTGGCCTAGAACAAAGCAGTCTCATATGACTTTGTGTTCCTTTCAATAACTGAATTCGGTATCTTGATACAAGCTTCGCCTGAAGAGAAGGTGAAACCTTCGCTTCTTTTCTTTAGGTTCTTTCATATCAGCAGTAGGAGCGTTGGCACTTCCAGTTGAACATTGCTTATACATCAAATTCAAACAAGGTGATGTCTGGACATGACGAGGCTTGCTCCTGCTTTCCACACATGCTCTAAAAAGCCTCCTTAGCTCGACACGGGATATCTACAAAACGAGTCATATTCAGAAACCGAAGAGAATATCTCAAAAGCTTCAATTTACGGTGGAAAAGAACAAAACATAACACGACGAATATAGTGGTTCCTATAAATTGTATGATTCAGCAACTACCTTGGAGAAATCAGGCTGGTCCTCTAGAAAATTGAAAAATTGAAAGGATTTTCCTTTCCCAAGATTGACACCTCCAAAAATACATTACAACCAGGGCTAATCTAGAAGGATTTTCTAGTGGGTGCAAAATTAAATAATGGACAAAAAAGCATCGAACTTGGGATATCAGTGGGTGCACAATGCTATTAAACCATTTAATCAAGCTAATTTCCTTGCCTTTTTACGTACAAAAACGTTAATATTGAAAAACTTGTGGGGGCACGTGCCACCATAGTCAAAGCCTATGAACCGTCTCACAGCCTAAACTTACCAATAAGATATTCGAATCAAAAATAATTTCCCCTAGAACAGCAACAAATACCAAGCCCTCATGTATTTCAAAAACTAGAAAAATGAATAGATGATTTGCCTTGAACAAAGTCAAATGTGGAAGAAAAAGCTTTCACAATAAAAATCAAGTATTTAAATAGATTAATTTGTTTTTCTGAGAGTGAGGCACCATAACGCTGTTATATAACAGAAAAAAAAATTCTAAAGTTCTCATTTTTTTTTTCATTTATCACTAAACAACCAATCTAATTTTAATTTTCTAATTTTTAAATATTTATTTTATAAGTTCAAAATAGTTAATTTCAATTTGACATTTGCTAGTATATAACATATTATTTAACTTTATCTATAAATTTTAGTTACTAATTAAGATAATGAAAATCTTTAAATTTTAGATATTCATTTAATTAATATTACCCAATCAATTTATAACCAATAGTTCATAACCTTTTAATATTTAAATATTTAAAATAATATAATCAGTAAATAACATGTTTGGTGAAAACTAATTTTATATTATAATTTAAAATTAATAAAATATATTTTTTCAGGAAATTGTAGGAATTGGCATTTTGTAACTAGTGATAATCCTATAGATATTTGTTTTTCTGTTATTTATAATTTTCTTATAAAATGATAGTATTTCCGTGTGAGTTTTTTTTGGTATGAAAAAAAAAGAAAATAGTTAATTGAGTTAGTTTTGTGTTAAACTGGAAATGACGGTCATTTTAAAAAAAAATTACTCCAAAAAAAAATTGTGATTTTCTTGGAGAAATTGATTTGGTCTTATCGCTAGTAATTTTTAACACGATTTACCTTTGATTAAATGAAATATGTTAACACAATCAGAACGTATAAATAGTGAAAGCGAATTAATATTACTGCCTTCGTTTGGATTCTCAGGTGCCGGAAAGTGACTAAAAACGCAAAAAAAAAAACACACTTTTCTCAGAGAGGGAGAAAAAAAAGGGGAAGAAATTCGAAAGAGGAGTTTAAATCTCCACGCTTATCTCATCGCCGTTTTTACCAGTCTCTCTAATTCCGGTTTTTGCAGATCTTCTCCTGGAATATCTGATTTTTTTTTTTAATTTAATTTTGTTATTATTTAAACAGTTCGTTCCTATTTTCTTGTTCGTTCCTCTCTCTCTCTCTTTCTTCTCCAAATGAATTTCCTAGCTTGTTTCTTTGTTTAACTCATTTCAGGTTTACCTCCCTTCTTTTTTTTTTTAGGTTTTCGATTTATTAGGAACACTTCAATTCTCCATTAGGGTTTTTGTTTTGGGTGGGATTTTATTTTGACAGAATAAGAGCTGAGAGTTTTGCTGTTCGAGATTCAGTCAGGTACCCCCAGTTCGGAGTTCGCTTTAATTTAAACTTATTAATCTCATGTTTAGAAATTCTTAATCTATTCAGACTGTGAGTATTTAAGAGTCGTGTCGCATTTAGTTCAAATCTTATTCTTAGGAGCAGTATTGTCAAATTTTAATGAAAATTCTGATTTTGCAGCCTGTTTACAGATACCAAATGAGCTATATAAATCGATGAAGATGATTGTTCTTGAATCCTCTGTTTCTATTTATTATGTGTTATTGCTGGATTATTTAAATATAATATTCTGATTAGTACCTTGTTTTGAACACGAGTTTGTACATTGTTTTACATGGAGATTCTGTTTTTTTTTTTTGTTCAGAGAGAGGGTCGGCAGTGTTAGAATGATATATGAAACTCAGGCAAGATGGGTAAAGTTCGCCATGATTCCGGATCAGGCGATGAATTCGCAATAGACAAAGCATTTCACAAAGGCCCTTGGACATCAGCTGAAGACCAACTTCTGATAGCTTATGTTGACAAACATGGTGATGGTAACTGGAACGCTGTTCAAAAACACTCTGGCCTTTCTCGCTGTGGCAAAAGCTGCCGCCTTCGTTGGGTGAATCACCTCAGGCCTGATTTAAAGAAAGGCTCTTTTACCGACAAGGAAGAGCAGCGTGTCATCGAACTTCATGCTTCCATGGGTAACAAATGGGCACGAATGGCTACTGAAGTATGTAATAAAACACTCTGCTTCCCCTTTCTCTACTCTAAATCTTGTTTTTGCTCTAAATCTTGTGTGTGTGTTGTTTCCTTTTCTTTTCAGCTACCTGGTCGCACGGATAACGAGATCAAGAATTTCTGGAACACGAGAGTTAAGAGACTGCAGCGACTTGGCTTACCAATTTACCCTGATGAAGTTCGTGAGCAAGCCATGAACGCCGCAGCTCAAAATGGTCACAACGCAGACTCATTGGACGGTCATCATAGTCAAGAGTCTTTGGAGCTTGACTGTCTCGAGATCCCTGAACTTAATTTCAAGCACTTACAACTCAATGGTGGCTCCTCCTTCTTACAGTCGATGCTTAGCAGTGTTCCCACGGGCAACCAGATGAGACAGAATCCGGGCTTGTTTCAGCCTAATATCTACAACGTGATTGCATCTCCTTACCACCAACCGCCTAACCGCAAACGCTTCAGAGAACCAGAAACCGCGTTTCCTTACACGGGTGGTTATGCTACAGACGAACATAGTGCTCAGCTTTGGAACTCTCCTTTTGTCGAAAGCACTCCAGGACAGTTCAACGTTGCACCAGATAGCCATTTTCTTGGCAATGCTACTACATATTCTTCTCCTTCTGAGCCTCTCATTCACGGGGCTGAGAAGTTGGAGCTCCCTTCATTCCAATGTTTTGACACTCAAGAGGAGCCTGGCGATTGGGAAGCACAACACTCTAACCCAATGCAGGCTATTGAGTCAGACAATACTTTAGTCCTGTCGTCCCCTCTGACAGACCCGACACCATCCGAGTGTCCATCTTCATTCTGTGATGGATTGTTGGAATCAGTTGTCTATGGATCATCAGGGGAAAAACAGACAACTACTACGGATCCAGATTCCCCGCTGCTTCAGTCCTCTCTGCTTGGCCATATCGACATTACACCAGCCACCGCAAACACAGCAGGTGATCATTTTTAACCTCTTTAGGCATCATTGTTTGCGTATTTAATACAAAGCTCCCTATTCTCCATCTGCAGGACACAACTCCAGTGCTGAAACCGATTTGGTTCATTTTGGTCCAACTTTCTCAAATGAGAGACGCACATCCTTTGAGGGCGGTGATTGGATAAGACAACTTCTTGGTGAGGATAGGGACTACACCAAGTAGAAGAGGAGGATTCTCTCGATGGCAGGACACGCATAAAGAGCTCTCTCTCTCTCTCTCTCACTTCTGATCTCTGAGTAGATTAGTATGTCTGTCTTTACGTATAATCAATCAGTACTGTGGCCTTACAAAAATAACGACCTATTAGTTTTTAGTCGGTTTTATAAGCAAGCATTATTGCTGCACGAGATTATGTTATGTAAGGATTCTAAAGATTTTTGATCAAACGTCTTGTTGATCATGCCAAGCTATTTTTGGATCTCCAAATAGATTTTCATAGCTGCGTACATGCTTTTCACCATGAAACTTGCCCATAAATAATCAGATCATAATCTAGAACAGTATGAGATGATTTTCATAGCTGTATACTTTGCTTGCCGGTTGTGTAACTCCCTCAAGCTTAACCAATGGATGCAATGGACAAGATGGATTGATAATGCAATGGACAAATATGAATTCATAGACACCACAAAGCTTTGTAAAAGTAGGCTTTGATGAGAGCGGCTTCTCACAACACTCTAAAGACTTTGACAATAGTTTTGAAAAAAATTGAAAAACTGCAAGATTCATAAAAGTTCGGTAATTTACGAAGAGAACCGAATTGAGCTTATATAGGTTCGACCATAGGATTTTCTAACAGTCTAAAATAAATTAAAGAAACAAATAAAATCGAAATAAAAGTCTTGGAAACAAAGGCTTTGATGGTTTTATGAAAACTAGCTATTGGATGGATATGGACTCGGGTTAGATAGTCCGTTTGATAAATTTGTAATTATTTGTTTGACCCTGGTTTTGTGGTTTTTTACTCTATTTTTAAATTTAAATAAATATTAATTAAAATAGGAAAAAAAAAAGAGAGCATTTGAGCTTTTTCTTTTTGCTGGAAAAGTATATCAGACTTTGTTCCAAAAAAAATACTGAATTAGACAAATCCATTTCATGGCAAGATAGGCAACAGTTAGACAACAGTTCTTTTGGGCCTTTAGAAACGAAATACAGAGAAAATAGTGAGGCCAGGCCACATAAAGGTAGATAAGTCCGGTCAGTCTCTAATCACTTCTATATAAAAAGGGCTCATCTAATTTAATTTGGGGGACACTCCTCTTTTAATGCCAACGGCGTACGGTCAAGCGTCACATCCTCCGATGTGTAGTCTCCTCCTCTCGAAGCTCCGACCTCTCCTCTCTCACTCGCCGCCGTTTTTCGCTGCTCCTTTCCGGCGGCGGCGGAGCCTCGCGTTTAGCGCACTTCCTACAAAGACGAAAGCCGTGGACGCAGCGTTGCTGAAGGAGAAATGGTTGGAGTCTCTCACTCTTCCCTCACCAGAAGAACACGTGGTGACTCGGGAGTCGAGTTATGTCATTGGGGTAGACCCAGACTTGTCCGGTGCTTTGGCTCTCTTGAAAATTAACCACGTCTTGGCTTCTTCTGAAGCTCAGGTCAGTCTCCCTGCGAGGATTTGGTTCTCTCTTATTAAACGAGAATTTCAGAGTTGTGAGTTGAATAAATTCATCATTACAAAGTTGATTGTGTTTGGATTTAGGTCTTTGATACTCCTCACCTGCCGGTTTTAGTTGGGAAAAGAGTGCGGAAACGTTTGGATGCAAAGTCAATAGTTCAGTTGATTCAAAGTTTAGATATACCATCTGGTAAGAAGATGATGTTTCACAATGTTGTTCTGTTTTTGTGTTTTTTTTTTTTTTGGCTTAGAAGCAATTTGTGCTACACAATGCAGGAAGTACGGCGTATATAGAGCAGTCAACTCCCTTTCCTAAAGATGGGAAACAGGTCAATAACACTGCTTTTTTTCTCCGATTTTGATATTTATTTCATACATGACTGTGTGATTTATATGTCTTAGGGTTGGTATAGCGGAGGTTTTGGATTTGGATTTTGGATAGGAACACTTGTTACGTCAGGCTTTTCGGTTGTCCCCGTTCCTTCAGCCTTGTGGAAGAGGCATTTTCAACTTGCTGGTGGTAACTGCACAAAGGTGATTGATTTTAAAATTGTCGAAAGTTTTATGATTTAAAATCAATCTAAGTTGAAAACTAAGTAGTATTTTGTTGTTACAGGATGATAGTAGACGAGTTGCATCGGACTTGTTTCCTCTGCTTAGTTCGCAACTCCAGAGGAAAAAGGACCATGGTCGAGCTGAAGCACTGCTCATTGCGGCATATGGGGAAACTCTTAAACACGCGAAATTGTTGTACACGCCTCAAGAGTTTGTCTCCTCTGAGGTTTAGTAGAAAGCTAGTCATTGTAATGTTTTTCACTCTCCTCAACTCATTAGTTTCTTATCAAACAATTCTGATTTGTAGTCGGTACTTACCATTGCTAACTGACTTTTAAATAACATTTCGAGATCAAATATTGGGCTTTCGGTAAAAAGCTGTAAGTTAACATGGAATCTGTCTGATGTTTGCTTCATTTTTTATGATCATGAAATGGTGATGGAGTGTATAATAGGGATGGAGATGTTGAATGATGGCTTAGGATTCTTAGTTTTTGCGGGTGACTGCTTGAAAGATTTTGTTTCCTTCGACTTGAGGCTGGAAGAGCTAATTTGGAATTGTTCAAAATTAAAGTTTATTTTTAGACCTTTTTCTTGGATTCACCCCAGGTTAACCAACCAATAATAGTTTGAAAAAAAAAGAACAAATAGTAAAAATTTACCAAATCATATTATATTTTCATAATAAAAAGTAAAATAAATAAAAAATAGTACTACCTGCCACAAACAGCGAAATGATGTCAAAGTTGCAGAAATTTGTTTGGAGTATTAGTAGTTGCTGCGGCTTGATGAATCGGCAGTATTAGAAGAATAAGTAGCTGTGGCGGCTTGGTGAAGCGTAGATGTAAAAGTGGATATTTGAAAAGAAAGCAACGGCATGTAGTAGTAAAGTAGTGCGCAAGCGACTGCCTTGTGTCCTGAATGATCTTCTAGATATCCCAATATTATTAGCCATGTTCTTTTCGTGAACGTGCGACCAGTGGCAGCGGCAAAGAAAATACAGCTTGACCGAAGTAAATTTAACGACGCGGAAAACTAAAATGGTCGCGAGAGAATCGCCGGAAGTACAAAATAAGAGAAGCAGTTATCGCTGAAATATTTAGCGTTTATTTTACCCCTTGCAATCAGACGCAGCGTCAAGAAAAACAGACTGGTGGTGTTTTGTGATTGATGTAGTTGGCCGTATTTTGCCGTGGCAACAGGTTAAATTTTTAGTCGCAACCGCTCGTAGTGGCGTTCACGAAAAGATGAGGGCTATTGTCGATCGGACCGCTACACCAATGAAAAGCTCTTCACTTGGAAAATCATAAATTTGCTAAATCACTTTTGCTAGCAAATTATTTAGTGAAAATTTTAAAATATTTGATTATTGTAAACAGTTTTGTATATTTTCAAATTAAATTTTATCATGGATTATCTTAAATGTAACTCAAAACATGTTGTATGCCAATTTTATTTGCTGTTTTATTTTGTTTGTTTTGGATGTTTGTTACCTTTAAGGTTTTCCAAAATTTGATGAACAAAATTTAGATATAAAAAATTGAAGTAAAAGCTAAAAGATAAGAATCCTGCAGTGCTCTCATCTAGGGTTGAGTTGAGTCAAAATTGGTGGTTTGGATCCACAACCGGTTTATATAAAAAAATAATGGAACAAAAATGAAATAACCCCCAAAACGATGAGGAGCATGCTCTCTAATTAAATCGCACTTTTCTCTGTTCCCACCGCCGCAAGCTGTAGCCCATCGACGCCATTGTTGCCGCGCCTTCCGCTTCTCTTTTATGTACCTTGCTTGCCCATTTTCTTTTATGAACACGAGTTATTTGGGATTCAATCTAAGAAACTGAACAGTTTATTGGGGGCATCGTTACATTCTGCAGCCAAAGATGGGCAGCGAAAGTGAGAAAGGGAGAGAAGAAGAGGAAGAGGAAGAGGAAGATATAGTTTGCTTAGACGAGTCCTTCTTCGTCAACGATGAGTATTTCAACTGTTTGGCTTTTGATTAACTCAAGTGTTTGGTTTGCCCCTAGTAAGTAAAGTAAGTAAGCACAATGGTTTTTGAATGCAGTTATCAGTTGACGACCTTTACGTTTGGGTCCAACGTTCTTGAGCTCTACTGTCTCCAATCAGCTTCAAGTGAGTTTTCATTTTCTTTTATCGACCGACCTACTTTTGTAGTTAGTTATCTAACATAAGTTATCTTGTTGGGCAGCTGATTTTGATTTAACAGGGCAACTGGTTTGGCCTGGTGCTATGCTTATGAACGGTTATCTCTCAGATAATGCTGACATTCTCCAAGGGTGTTCCGTTTTGGAGTTTGGATCTGGCGTTGGTAAGTCCTTTTTTTTTTAATTTTTTTTTTATCCTAGTAGTAATGTTTGATACAGTGAACACAAACAATCCGTGATAGAAATGTTTTTTATTTCCTTGGAACATTTGGTCTTTGATGACATATTATTGACCGTTCTCCCAAAGCGTAGAGGCTCTTTGTTTTTCTCGTTTGAATTCATTTGTAGTCGTTGATCTTTGATCTTGTTATTATAACCCAGGTATAACAGGAGTCCTCTGTAGCAGATTTTGCCGCAAAGTTGTTTTTACTGACCACAACGACGAAGTGCTCAAGGTAACGTCGCTTTTTGCTAAAGATTTCTATTCACCATTGGTCGAACGTAATCAGGTCTTGTTTTTCAGATACTGAAGAAAAACATCGAGCTTCATGAACATTCAAGCCCCTCCGCTGGTGAGAAAGAAATTAACTTTGCCATTTTTATTCTCAATCTTTTACATGCTATTGATGTGTTTCTTCTGTTTCCCGTTTGTATCTACAGAATTAGAGGCTGCAAAGCTAGAATGGGGAAACACTGATCATCTTGGTGAAATCTTACAGAAACACAGTGATGGCTTTGATCTTATTCTTGGAGCTGATATCTATATCCTTTTATGTTCGGTTTGGTTTTGGTTCAATTTCGGAACTCCTATGATTTTTTTTATTTTAAAAAGATAGCCTTGACAGTACGTGTACGCTTTCAGCAATCTAGCGTGCCGTTGCTATTTGACAGTGTAGAACAGCTTCTTCGGATCAGAGGACATGGAAATTGCAAGTTCATACTAGCATACGTATCACGGGCTAGACAGTAAGCTTGTCAGCCACAACAACGTTTTCGATTTTCATTTGTGCCACAAAGTAAAACTAAATTAAATATTGTTTCAGGATGGACTCAGCGATCTTGAAGGAAGGCTCTCAGCACGGGATGCTGATGAATGAAGTTCCTGGGACTAGGTGTACCGTGGGGAACTTGGAAGGTGTTATATTTGAGATTACTCTTATATAAAATAAGGAAACGCATAATATTTGGAGTAGTTTCCTCCTTTTATGTTTTTATAGCTGCATACATTTGGTGAAAGTATGCATTGACATTGTGGATGCTTTGAAGATAATCCACACCGGTTGGTGAAGAACTGTTGCAACTACGTTATCTTCTTTTTGATAGTTGCTGGAGCTAATAATTGCGTGACCTTCAAAAGTAATTTCTGAACAGATCCTAGTAGTTGTGATATCAATCTCATGTATCTCTGAGTCACACTAAAGAGATTAGCATACCTTATAACGAGATTTGTAAATTGTTATAGCATTAAATTTAAAGAAGACAAAATCAAGCATTACATAGGAACCCGATTGGCTATATACTATAATTCAGGTCACAAGTGTTCTTTGTCGACCGTCCAATAATTGGCTTAACGGGTGTTCTCTGTTGGCAGTCCAATTGATTTAACATGCTTGGTAACTGAGATCCCCGGGTCATCATACTAAATTCTAGTTGATTTACCATCTCCAATAGCTCTGACAAGATTTGTTGCCAGGAGATATCTTTCTATCATGATTTCTTTTGTACCATACGATGACGAATGAACTGTACTGTCAATAAATTATTTAATTTTAATAGAATTTGCCAGTTTATGAAAATTCGGCTTCGAGTTTTGGTAATAAAGGATCGTTGAAACTTTGTATTTCGCATAAGCCAAATTCTTTCTCTTTTGATTTTGTCTGTTTTGTCCACGAAATCTAACACTACATCCTCTATTTTAGATATGTCCCACCAAAATTTGTTATTTCATTTTAAAACATTTGTAAATAAGTTGAACTAAGACATAGCATAAGTAGACATGAAAAGGAAATTGATTTTCATGTAGTAATTTTCGTGTCATTAAGAAACATTTGGAGGATAAATGTCTATTTCTTATAATAATTTAAAGTTTTTGTTGAGAGAGCATTCGATTATACTATAAGTCTATAAGGAATATAATAGTTTCTAATAATAATATATTATTTATATAATTAACTAATCACAATAATTAGAAGTTCAGTCAAGGTTAGGTAGAATATACACATATGGTTGCATATGTTGGCTAATTGACAGAGCCGTGCTTCAAGTGTATCTAAAAAGGCTTTCGCCTAGGGCCACCAAAATATATAGTTTTTTAAAGGTTCCAAATTTCCAAAAATTTTAGGGCCCCCAAAAAGGCTTTTCATTCTCTAGATTTAAATATTGATGATGTGAGGGGACAAGGATATGATAATGGATCCAATATGAAGGGAAAACATAAAGGAGTACAAAAAAAGTTTCTTGATGTTAATCCACGTGCATTTTATACACCGTGTGGGTGTCACAGTCTTAATCTTGCTCTTTGTGATATGGCAAGCACTTCTGAAAAAGCTAGTTCATTCTTTGGGATAATTCAGCGTATTTATCGCGTCTTTGCATCTTCAACGAAGCAGTGGAAAATTTTAGAAGATATGGTGGGAGGTTTGACAGTTAAATCTTTATCGAAAACACGGTGGGAAAGTCATGTTGAATGTGTCAAGGCAATAAGGTTTCAAGCTCCAAAGATAAGAGATGCTTTAATTTATATAGCAGAGACTACTAAGGATCCGACAACAAAAAGCGATGCTGAGTGTCTTGTTACAAGCGAGACACATGGGATTGGAAATTATGAATTCTTGTTGTCTATGGTGATTTGGTACAAACTGTTATTTGCTGTTAACACCGTAAGCAAGAGTTTGCAGTCAGAAAAAATGAACATTGAAGGTGCTGTTTCCCAGTTGGAAGGACTTCTTTCTTTTTTTCGGAATTATAGAGAGAGAGGCTTTGAAAGTGCAAAAACAGATGTTAAAAAAATTGCAAAAGCTATGGAGATTGAAGCCACATTCCCAACACAGAAAAAGCGTGTCATCAAAAGGAAAAGGTTCTTTGATGAGGAACCAGAGTTAGTTGATGAGTTTGTAGATCTATCTCCGGAAGAGAGCTTCAGAACTTCTTATTTCCTCCAAGTCATGGATCAAGCTCTTTATTCTCTTGAAACAAGGTTTGAGCAATTTCAGAAATATGAACAAACATTTGGTTTTCTCTTTGATTTGGAGAAACTGAAATCAGCGAGTGAAGATAGTTTGATGGCATCTTGTACCAATCTTGAAGCAGCTTTAAAGCATGTAAATCATTCTGATGTTATTGGGAATGATTTGTGTTTTGAACTGATGGTTCTAAAAGAGGCATTGCCACAAGATTACAAGAGACCTCTTGAAGTTTTGAACTTCTTGAAAGGAAGGGAAGAGTCTTATCCAAACTCATGGATTGCTTATCAAATATTATTGACGATTCCAGTTTCTGTCGCCACTGCTGAAAGAAGCTTTTCCAAGTTAAAGCTAATAAAGTCTTATCTTCGATCAACCATGTCACAAGAAAGGTTAAATGGTCTAGCAATTATATCGATCGAGAGAGAATTAGTTAGGAATCTAGATTATGATAATTTGATTAAAGAGTTTATTGAAAAAGAGGGAAGAAAAATTTTGTCTTAGTTTTTTAAAGTTATTGTCTTAATATTTTTTTTTCAAATATATATTGTACTATGATAAAAAAAAATTTATAAAGGGGCCCTATTTTTATATTCGCCTCAGGCCCCATTAAACCTTCGCACGGCTCTGCTAATTGACCAACTAATAAAGTCATTTGGTCAATATATTTTCGTTTGGGATAATCACCTATAACACATAGTCAGAGTTTTTATTTAACAAGTCACCATAATTATAAATTCTGAAAAGCTTAGTTGCTTTTATTACTAATTCGGAGAGGCTTAAATCATCAAATTTAATTTGTCGAAACTTATTCTATAAATTTTGATATCTTAAACTTAGTATTTAATAAGATCTTGATATATGTGAATTAGTTGATCAAAATTTTGATGCAAGAAATACTTATATAAAAATAAATAAGAAAAATAGTTTGCTTTTTTTTTATAAGTAAAATAAATTAAAATAGTGAAACAATACAAATATAAATATAAAATAAAATTTCTAAAGTCAAAATGTAGATATTTGAGAACAACACTTTTAAATGTAACATACAAAAAGTAAATTAATATTTATTGGTGAATATTTTAAAATTTGAAAAATGTGCCAAAAAAAAAATTGAAATACAATCCAGCAAATCATAGTTGGTATTAATTAATATTAATATACTCTAGTAAATTATACATTCCACTGATGATAAATGATTTTTAGTTATTATACTCAAAATTTTATTTTAATACTAAGTTATTTTATTACTTTTATAAACTATAAAAAAATTTTATACCAAACAATACTACACCATTTTATATACTTTTTGCGAAACATAATTTTGCTACACAAATAATTTTATACAAGTTAATTTTTCATATTTTTATATTAAATCACATTTTTAGAATCTAAATTATAATTATTATAAATTATCAAACTTTTCATTAATCACTATTCCCCCATACACAAAATATTGATGTTTAACTTTTGTTTTTGTATTTGAAAGATCAATATTTTAAACTTTAATTTATTTCGTTTTAAAATTAAAAAATTAAATCCAAAAATATGAGTGATATAATTATACCAGGAAGACAAAATTTAAAAACAAAACAAAAATAAATAAATAAAAATGTGAATTTAATTTTTATTAATATGTAAGCAAATTCTAAAACACCAGTATTTCAAATACAGAGGGAGTAGTAGATCCAAAGGGATTTCCACACTGAAAATTTCATTTAGGTAAATATGAAACTATTATGGAAATTTATTTGCAATAAATTGACGATATCATAAAATAATTAGAGTTAGTGATTATATGATAAGTAATTAGAAAATTATATTTTTCGTATTTGAATACTATGATATTGAATAAAATAATATATTCATTGACTGAGATAAAATAACATATTATTAAGTCCAAAACATGAACAAAATTCATTCTAATTATTAAAAACATTCACGTTATCACACACACTCCACTTGTTTAGAGTTTTGTTCCAATGTCAATTTTCAAACAAGCCTCCACCATATCATTAAAAAAAATGAGGAATTAGACAAACTCTATTTAAAATTTATAGTCCAATCAGTGAAGAAGAGTGGGAAAGAAAGAAAGAAAGAAGTTTATTTATTGAGGTGTAAAATGAATGTTTAGGTAGAGGGAGCTTCCCAACCAGAATTAGAGGAGATAAAGTTGCCGCGTCCTTCTCCCGAAATCGAACGCTCTTTCTTTATTTCATATTCCATCTTCTTCTCGTCGTCAATCGGATCCAATCACTCTTTTTCTCCGGTAAATCTCTGCGTCTCTTCCCTTTTTTTTTTTTCGCTGATTATATTAAATCACTAATGATTGTTACGATTGTCTTGTATTTCGTCTTGAATTTATGGATTCCCTTTTGAGTTTCTCATCGATGGCCAATGTAAAAAAATGGAATTTTGTTTGTCATTTTCTTGAAACATATTTTGAGCAATGGATCTGACCATTTTTGTCCAGAAAAAAAACCCCCCCCAAAAAATATTGCTGAAAATGCAGTGGAATGGGGTGAGGAGAGCCCATTCTTTAAGGTGCTGCAAGACTTTAACAAACAACACTCATTTGCATCATGCTTATATTCCAGTCACCATGTCGAGTTTGGAGGAGCCACTTGCTTTTGACAGGATCCAGAGGTTTTCATCCGGTGCCTGTCGCCCCAGGGATGATGTCGGCATGGGTCACCGTTGGATCCGGGGAAGAGATTGCAGCACCTCTAACTCTTGCAATGATGATGATGATGATAAGAGCTTTGGTAAAGAGTCATTCCCGTGGAAAAGGCATACTCGGAAAGTATCTGAAGGAGAAATTCTGCTTCGGAGTATTTCTTTCTCTGGAAGAAACTCCTCCTCCACAGTTTCTGGGACTTTATGGGAATCCAAAAGTTTTCAGGAGCATAAGTTTCACACCTTTAGCAGTGAGAATGGCATCTCACATTCAAGTAACAAAGTAGTTTTCTTAACGCTGGAAAACTGTTTTTTTTTTTTATTGTTTTTACATTGCCTCCAACATGATTCATCTTCTAAAATTTATCTCTCTTATTATTCCGCTTCTGTGTGACATTCAGCTCGTTAGAGGGGTACCGAAGTTTGTGAAGATTGTTGAAGTTGGTCCAAGGGATGGTCTGCAGAACGAGAAAAATATAGTACCCACATCTGTAAAGGTGGAACTTATTCAGAGATTAGTTTCTGCTGGATTGCCCGTTGTCGAGGCTACAAGCTTTGTATCACCTAAATGGGTTCCCCAGGTAAATGCTGTTTATATATATTTGTAATGTTTGTTTGCTGTAGACAGACTGACTTTTTATAAAATGGAAGTTAGTTACCAGTTAGATGTTAGAAACAATTTTATTTCTGCGACAGACAGATGAAACTAGTTTCTTTGACTGAACATAAATTTTTTTCCTGTTACGACTTGTAGCTTGCAGATGCAAAGGCTGTAATGGATGGAGTAAATGCTCTAGATGGGGCTCGATTGCCGGTTCTGACTCCGAATCTAAAAGTGTGCTACTTTTTTTTTTTTTCTCTCTCTCCAATAAGAATTCTTGTTTCTTATTTTCGAACACCAAACAACATAGAATATGCTTTTGCTTCTTGTTAGGGCTTTGAAGCGGCTGTATCTGCAGGTGCCAAGGAAGTTGCAATCTTTGCATCTGCTTCTGAGTCATTCTCCTTGTCAAATATCAACTGTACCATTGAAGAGAGTCTCTTGAGATATCGTGCTGTTGTCACCGCTGCAAAGGAGCATTCCATTCCTGTCCGTGGGTACGTTTCTTCTGCTTCTTTATATTTTATATATATATATATATATATATGCCCACGCAAGTTTTTCGTACTTTAATAGTGTTGTTTGATTGTGGTTTTTCGCCTTTCAAACGCTTTATGGTTTGTCACCTCTCATTTAAATGCGATATTAACGAGAATATGGTATATCCTTGTTTGTTGTAGAATAAACCTGTTTGACCTTACTGTAGTTGGTTCTAATTAATCAATGACCATGGTTATTTTCCCAATGTTGAAGGTATGTATCTTGCGTTGTCGGGTGTCCAGTAGAGGGGGCGGTTCCACCCTCAAAAGTGGCGCATGTTGTAAAAGAGCTCTATGACATGGGCTGCTCTGAGATTTCTCTTGGTGATACAATAGGAATCGGCACTCCCGGTAATTTCTATTTCCCTTACTTAATCAATTTTCTCTGTTTTGTCTTACATCTTCTTTTGTCATATATGAATGAATCAGGTACTGTGGTTCCGATGCTTGAAGCTGTGATGGCCGTTGTGCCAGCCGAAAAGCTGGCTGTTCATTTCCACGATACCTATGGGCAAGCTCTTGCAAACATTTTGGTGTCTCTCCAAGTAAGATTGAAGAAGATTTCATTTTATAGTGTGGGCTTGAGACTAACATGTGTTATTGATATATCGAAAAATAATACAGATGGGAATAAACATAGTAGACTCATCAGTCGCTGGATTAGGCGGCTGCCCATATGCAAAAGGAGCTTCAGGAAACGTAGCTACAGAAGATGTGGTTTACATGTTGAACGGTTTAGGCGTCCAAACCAATGTGGATTTGGGAAAGCTTATAGCTGCTGGAGATTTCATCAGCAAGCATCTTGGCCGTCCAAACGGTTCCAAGGCTGCCGTTGCCCTCAACCGTCGGGTCACAGCTGATGCCTCCAAGATTTGAGTGTTTATAAAAGAGGCTGTTCACATATGTAAACTTCATATGAATAAAAGACCAAGGAGAAAGTAAATACAACTTCTATATATTCAAGATGATATATTAATGGCTCGTTGGTATAAATGATGCAGTGGAATTTATTTAAGCAAACCATGTCATATTATTATAAGTATGAATCTCGCTGAACAACATAACGTGCTTCTGTGCCAATTAAAGAAACGTAACAATTCTAAATCGGTAGTCACTGATCAGAAAGAAAAAAAAAACTAGTGGTGAGTAGATTCTTTAAGATATCCGATACTTTGTTAAAACACTATTTGAGTATGAATTATACCAATGACTTGAAAGTGTAAACCGATTATTAACTGATTTATCACTTATAACAATAGTAGGATGATAGAGTTTGAGCTCGCATACTTCTCACAAACTCGATCACAATAGAACAGTCTCGTGTATATTGAATCAATCAAACGAATTACAATTTGTATCAAAGATCAATTGAAAATCGATGGATTAACCCATTCGATATCTCCTCAAGCCTCATGGCTCAATCTCTAATACAAGCTAGCTACAAATGAACTCAATGTATCTTCTTTAAAGCTATCCAACAGACTTTTACAGAAAACCATTCTTCATCTGATTCCGTGTCTTTCAACTTGCTTCTCATCTCAAGACCCACTGGTTAATACAGAGTCTTCATTTGAATTGAGTTCTTCTTGCTTCTCCTTCACATTTGTTTCTCCTCTTCCTCACATAACAATATTGTAGTTTATCAATAGGAATTGTGATATTCGTCCAATTCTCTTCCAACAAAATTCAGCTACTCTTAAGCTTGAAATAAGGAAAACACACCACAAGAAAACCATGATTTCTCCCAAAAAGTTCTCCCCACCCACTTGACAAGTAACTCTAATTTACATGTATAGTTTTATAGGATACCGCGTGATGAAGACGAGAACATAGGATTTACAGTTGATGACAGAGGAAGTAGAGTTGATGACATGGTCCTACTTAAGTCAATTGAGCCAAGTTTCCTACAATAAAATTGTTAATTTGAAAAAAGAAATGGAGCCAAAAGAAGAAGTTGAGTTTAATTTGGGTCTTATGCAAGAATATGACAAGTTTCCAGAGATTGTCTGTCAGGCTTCAAGAGTGTTTTAGAAGGGCTTCAGAGGAGTCTTAAGAGTACTGTGAAGCTGGTGCAAAGATAGGGTCAAGTCTAAGAGGGACTTAGACGTCATTTGGCGATAGTTGGGTGATGGTGCAGAAATAGGGCGATCCGAGCCAATCAGATGGTACAAACGGTGCAAATGGACCCTACAAACTTAGGGCGGCCAAAACCGAGCCAGGTTCGACCTTTGGAGATGTTTGGACGAGGTGTGCACAAATAAGATGAGGTACAAACAGGCGGTCCATACCATCGACTGTACTTGTTCCAGATCAATCTGAAACGAAGAAGTGCAAAGATAGGATGCCGGTTCAGCAAAAAGAGAGGTGACCTGATCTGTTTGAGCTTGAGGACGTTTGTGGATAATTCCACGCTGTCATGAGCTGGCGTGAGCTGTAAAGGAGAAGGAGCATGGACCATGTATATGGTCTGTTACATGGGAAGGTTCATGGGAGCCTATGAGCAGCCAATCAGAAGCCAGCTCTTGGCCTTGACCAGAATTGAATCAACCAACCAGGCACCATCATCTCTCATCCAATCACAAGACATCACACAAATTCCAAACTCAACACTCCATCCTAGCTATCCATCCCTTCAAGTAATTTATCAGCCATTAGATTAAGGGTTTTATGATTCACAAACTTGTAAGCTTATAAATAAGCATGTATAGACATTTTGTAACTCTCTTGAGAGAGAGAAGGAGATTTCTCCTCCTTCTTCGTAATACAAAGTATGTTTTTGGATAAGAATCCTTTACTCTCTCTTTCTCATACTTAAATCTCTTAATCTCTTTAAATCTCTTGTTTCTGTCCAAGTTCATACTATTCTTCATCAGTCCTTCTCTCATATCAGTTCAAGACCATTTCGCCTAAAGGGTTTGTTCATCACACACAACCTGAGCTCTAAAAACCTAATAAAAATACGTGGACTAAAAAAAAGAATTTCATACGTGGCCTAGTTTTAAGGATAGTTCTCCACTTTGTTGCTTTTCCATTTTGTAGGAAGTTGATAACTTCCACTTTCCCTTATTCTCTTATTGTAGGTCATGACCCCGTTTGCTTCCATCGTTTAGCTATGTAAGCTAATGAGAAAAACATAAAAAGTAGACTTTTCTAACAACAGATCTCTTGAGTACTTGCGTGTGTATATTCTCTTTGGCTTTGAAGAAGGACCTTAGCAATTTGGTATCAGAGCCACTTGTGGATCCAAGGAGGGTGGATTTAGGATTCCGGTGATCCAATCCACTCCGGTTGAATGGAACGAACAGGGTGGGCGAACAATGTGACGGGAAAGTTTCGAATACAATGAATAAAATAGCAAAGTGTAAAAGTGTATTATAAGACCACGGTTAAACTTTATTTATAGGTCGAAATCCTTTAACGTCGTCATTTACACCACCGAAAAATATATGCAGCTTTATAAAAATATCTCTAAATCATGATTGGAATGGATTTGTGCTGTAGACAAAAATTTAGACATAAGCACTTCTAAACCACTAGTTACTCATCACCAAATTCGAATTGACTCCTCATCCACCTCCCAATCATTATGGTATCAAGATAACTTATTGTCCATCTTTGTTTCCAAAAAAAAATTCATTAATGCTTATGTAATCTTCCCTGAAAACATATCTAACTTTTTAATAAAATATTTCGTTTTATAAAAGAGATATATACAACCACAAATTGTCACAGATTATATGTGGATCTTTCAAATGTATTCCCAGATATATCATATTTGATTTTAAATTGCTATTGTTGTTATTTAATAAACCATTTACAATGGTTTGAACTGTTAACTATAAATACCTCAACTACGAACTTTGCATGTTATAGTTTGTGTATACTTGAGGATGACACTAAAATAAAAATTGTGACGTTGGAGGTTTTGATTCTTACATAACAGTATACATACAACCTTAGTGAAGAAAAGTTGGTGAATCCATGCATATATGCACCAGCTTCTCCTGATACAACTCATAGCATTTAGTAACTGCTATCACGTCTGCATTGTCATCATCAATGCTCCAACTGTTTGCTAGAGTTTCCTGGCAAGCTAAAATGAAAATAGCTGCTGTCTCGGGCTGCTCAGCTTTGCGAAATGCTGCTAAAGCTTGCTCAAATGCTCCTATCGCTATATATAGCATCACACCCCTACACTTTCGAAATCCAGATTAAGTTTACCTGAAACCTATTTCATAGGGTGTGCGTTTTCTCAAAATGAGTTAGCATTACATACCTCCAAATGTCATGTTCAGTTTGCATGACGTGTGTTGCCCACCTCTGCAACACTCTAAGTAAAATAAGTAAAAACATCAATTAAATTTATTTCCTAAGTAATTATGTATGTATATATAGGTCTAGAGGGCCTCCAGATAGGTCTCTTTGGGAATTTTATTCTTGTGACATTTTTTCTTCTTTCATTTTGATAATGAAAGTTCTGATTCTTAAATTTAATCGATACAGTAAAAAAAAAAGTAGGGGACACCTTGCATAGTCAGATCCATTTAAATGCGTAGCTGCCAATGTAGCAGAATCCGTCCAACAACCAGCATCTTGTAACTGCATTGAGGAAAACATATAGACAAACTTGGGATGTAAAACCTGTTAACATTGAAACAAAACCTAACCTGGGAGCATGCTTCTTGGTATCTTCCAACTGAGCAGAGAAGATGAGTTCCAGAAAGTGATCTGTCTGGTCTTACCATATTGGCTGCAACTACCTTTATTCAGAAACCATGTTAAGAAATAAATAATTCATGTTATATGATTCACTAAAAAAAAAACAGTGGTAATACCTTCACCGCTAGCTCAACGAGGGATTTGGACACGCTAGTAGATAAAGCAACAGCACGCAGTGCATTGGGGTAGAAATAAGAGCTATCTGGAGAAGTGGAGAGTAACAAACTGACCGCACCTTCCAAGTTCCCAACTGATACAAGTCTGATCATCAAAGAAAATGTATGTTAGGCTCAAATCTTTTAAATCACTTTTTAGTTCTGAAAGGAATATGGTTGAAGATAACTAACTCGTGTACTCGGTTCTGAATGGCCTCTTCCCCTCCTAGATTCTCGTGCCACGGGATTCGTTCACTAGCGTATAACCATAATTCATTTTGTTCAAAAGCCATTAATTTTAGCTGGCCTTCACCCTGTTCACCAACCCCAAAATATTAGCGCACTCTATTTATTTATAATTTATGCCACTAGATGACTAACCAGAGAACCAATTTTCTCAAATCCTGAAACTGAGGGTCCCTTTGATGTAATTTTATTTAGCATAGTTGCCTCTTCAAAATGCTTCGTGGAAATCTTGCTTTTAATTTTGTTGGCTTCATAGTTCATAGCACAAGGCAGTTTTAACCAAAAAAATGCCTCGGAAGTTTCTCCAAAAATGGCAGCCGTGAATGCAAATCTTGCAGTATAACCTTTATTTACTAGTCTGGAGTACAGTTTTGCTTTCTCATCATCTAGTAGGCAGCCTGTAGCCATAAGAATTTTAAATATTTTCTTACAGAAATAAAATGTAAAATCATCATATAGAAAATCATACAAGATATGATGGAAAAAGAAATAAGATGAATTTAACCTTCTAAACGATATGGTTCTAGTACTTTAAGCAATATTTCTATCACGGCAGGGTCTCCGATTGGTGGGAAATCAATCATGGAACTGCTAAGATCTTTAGAAGACGAAGTTCTTTCCGGAATAGAATGTGATCGTTTTCCAATACATTGACTAGATGTGTTGAACCAAGATGGATTTACCCCCAGTTGCAAGATCATCCGAAATGCCTACACATGTATATATACTATAAGATAAGGTATTTATGATCCACTTGAAATCAAAATATTAATATACCTTACCAAGGCATGTGATACAGGCAATAGCATAGGAGTGCATAAAGGTACTGGACGATATTTTTCCTTGGGAGGTTTTGTGTGGGATTTTTGGGTTATCATTTTTTCATTTCTACAGGAACAGGAGTTAAATTAGGAACATCAATGACTATGCATCTGATTTGCCTACTCTCAAATATCATTTGTATGATGTTACATGAATCACTTACACGCGGACCTCGACCAGGCGGAAGCTACCATCAGTTCCAACAACACACAATACAAGGGAGTCAAATCGGCTAGTTCCCAGGGCCAACCAATCAAGTTCAAGTATAAGGGAGCCAGGTATTTGAGGCCTTATAAGGGAAATGGCTAATGGATCCGGCGAATCCTACAATAAAATATAAGAGCATCACTGTCTACAGAGGAATTGTAAGGTTGTTTATGCACATTACAGGTAGAGTTATCAGGGGAAAAAAACAATATCTTATTATAACAATGTCAAAAAACTTTCTTACAATATCGTAGAAGGAGAAGGTGTTGTCAAAAAATAGCACAAAGATCCGTCCTCTGCTAATACTGTCATGATAGATGGGTGAAAATTTGATCTTCTTTATTCCTTCTTTGCATGTGTTAAACGATGAAGAGTTACCGGATGTTACATCCCACCACCGTATGTTTCCTAACTTGTCACCTGTGACCTGTTAAATGATTGTCTAAGATGTTTCTTAAAGTTCATTAGAGATAACATGAAGAGGAAAGAATACATACAACATGAGGCACGCGATATGCCATAGCCGTAATTAACCCATCAAAAGTATTGAAAGAAGCTTCCGGCCATTTCGGTCTAAAAGAAAAAAGATGAATATACAATGTCAGAGCACGATGAAGAAAAAACTCTGAGAATGTTTTCCAAAAGCAACCTGAAATCTCGAATCCTTCGTCCATAAACTTCAAAAACGCCAAGTGCACCATTTACTAGTGCGAATGCAAAACTTTCTGAAGTATCATCTTGGAGTTGTCCATCAGCAGTGCCAACAACTTCTGTTGGAAAGACATTGTTTTTATAATAAGGTTCAATGTAAATATGAAAAGAATTATTATAAAAACTAGCTCACTAAAATCTGATGCTTTTGGAGTTCCAGAGACAATTGTTTCTTGGTTAGAAGAGATAGAAGGCTGTTTTGAGAGGCTCTTTTCAGCTGAATTTGGAATAGTTGGGAGCGTCCATTCCAAAACCGTAAATGGAAGAGTTAGTGATCTAATCTACATCAAGGTACAAGTCATAGTGTAAATACAATTCTATTTCATCATAAATATTTTTTTAAACACGTAAGAAACTAACTTACCATCACTGGACTTTTAGTCATTGCCCACACTTCTACCGGATCACCACGGAATAAAATAAGAAGATACCTAGTAAGAACAAACGTTTATTTTTATTTAAAAACCAAGGGTGGTTTGTTTTATTCGGCGAGCTCTATTTCGTTTCCTTGGGGAAAAAAAAAAAGAGACCAACCTCCCAGAAGATGAAACCTTTAGAGCTCTTATGGGAGCTCGCTCTGGTTTTTGCAAAACTCGAAAGCCTTTACTAACGCCACTCCTAAGACATGTGATGGCGAGCCTATTAATAAATCCACCTGTTCGTGTACTCACCTGGCACCGCAAAAGCAAACATTATCGTTGTTCAAAAAATCGAACAAAAAACATAGTGTGACCCCTATGAAATAAATATTTTATTTTACCCGACTACAAGAGAATGAAACGAGTCTCGAATTTCCTAGCCAATTTAAACCCCTGATACGGCTGGTGTGTGCAGAGAAACTTGCAGCTACTGCGTTTGCAGACACATCAACAACATCAATTGTGCCAGCTTCAGTTCCCAAAGCTACGAGAGGTACTACTACAGCAGGAGAGTTCCCTCCACCTTCATAACCATTACATTACAATACATCAACTTTTTTGACGATTTTCATTTTTTATGTAAGCATATACAAAAATTACTGAGTTCGTTGATGCAACTAACGAGCCAATGTTGCTGTCATTGAAGGGGTTGGTACCGCAAGAATAGTCACTGTTGACGAGAGAAGCTGCAGTTGTCCAACTAAAGAGATCTGCATCAAAGAGATTTTCTGTAAATAGAAACAATCTATAAAGGTAGAGATGTTTTCTGATTTGGCCACATATACCTCAAAAGATGTATCAGTTGAGCTCTTTAGTGGCTTGTCATTACTCTGAAGATTAGAAGAGTCTTTATCTCTTTTGACGCTCAAAATCCAACTCCATAATTTACCATCATCAGATATAGATATAAAATGTGTCTTGAACCCAAGAAAAGCATCATCATCTCCACTGAAATAAAAAGAATCATCGACCATTGAAGCATCCAGAACAGGATCTGAATGGATCTTCCTAATGTTTTGGAGGGTTGAGTCCAACTGGGAGATTAGAAGAGACAGAAGAGAGGGCAACGGTGCAGAAATACCAATTGCTGGTATCAACTCTTCGATTCCACACAAGACATGGACCTGTTCCCCTCTGCACAAAAAAAAACAAAAAAAAGACTACATTGAGAAAAAAAAGACCAAACAGAGATGAGAGAGTGGCTCTCACTCTTGTCGTCGCCAAATGCTGAGCCTGCAATCAAAGTGAAGGCAGTACAAAAACTCTTGGTTTGGGTCAGGCAAAACATCTACAAACTTGGCGTACTCACGAGGTAAAGCAACCACGTAGAGGGTTGCGTCGTATTGTAAATCAAAGACGACAAGCTCTCTAGGAAAGGTGAGGAAGATGATGTGTTTCCAGTGTGGTGAGAAAGAGAATTTCGCAGAATAAAAAGGGAAAACGGCTGTTGAAGAGTGACTACTGCTGCTGCTACTAACAAGGGCTTCACGTTCTAGCTTCTGCAGATCGGTGCTATCCGTTTGGATGTGAAACTCCTTGGACGTAACATCGTTTTCAGTGATCCCAAAAAGTTTAACGGAAAGAAGAAACCCTTTGAGTCCGAGAAGGCAGAAATGGGTGGAGTCGAAGGGATCGCAGCGGATGCAGGATATGAACTCAGGAGATGAGTCATGTTTCCAGAACACGTGTCCGGAGTCCGTGTAAAGCGTGAGAGAAGATGAACCGGAGATGGCAGCAATGATGTAGGATTCCGGTAGAGCCAATACCCAACAGAGATCCTGCACGCCTCCGTCAGAGTCTTGTTCAAGCCATAGGCGGACAGAAGGGACGCGAAAGTCAACAAGAGCGATGCGGCCGAGGTTATCACCCACGGCAATGAGGAGTTGAGAGGAGAAGGGATCACCTCGCTGACGACGGAGTGGAAGAGGAGCCCACCGAAGAGAGGTCACTGTAGGACTTGCAGATGAGAGAGGGGAAGGGAGGGAGACGGTTGAAATGAGCTGCAGAGACTGTGAGTCGACAAGAGAGACACAAGGACCCGAAGCAAACGCGAGCAGGCCGGAGGTGCTGAGGTCGGCAGCTGATAAGTTGCTTCGGCTAGGTGGTCCAGGAAGAATAGAATTAGAGGACGAACTCATTTTTTTTTTTTCTCTTATTAGCTTTCTTTGAGAATTGTAGGATGATTTGTAGTATGTTTTTAGAGTTTTGGAGGGAGAAACTAAATGATGTTGCGCATCTGTTTAGGCTGAAGACTCTCTATCTCATCTTCTAATAACAGAATCCCCCAAACCGTTAGGATCTCTGCTTTACTTTCAACTTACTAAATTTCTACCTATTTTTTTTTATTTATCTTTGCGCACCATTATAAATGATTATATGCTTTGTTTTGTTTGTAGCATTTGGGCTGCATAGCATCAAATCAGAGTTTATTAAATCTAGATCGTACGAAACAAAAATATTCATAATCCTTTTAATCTAAGCAGAGAGCCAAATTTATGTATACATAAGATTTGATTTGATATAATAATATTATATATGAGAGCTTCTGTGCTCCTAGCATTTCGTGAGCCTCTCACTCCTAGTAGTAATATGAAAAAAACCCGAGGATCCAATCGTCGAATCTCATACACAATTTCAGCAGTTATATCATCACGAGGAAAACCGAGATAGAGATGACTAATGCCACATAGCAAGAAGCTAGCTGCAACAAAACACAGAAGAGAAGAGAATAATAAATATAAGACTCAAAGATGATACCATACATAATCAGAGTATTATTCACCATACCTTTGACGATGAAAAGGGCGCATCTGACTTTAGGCTGTTGAATCCGATATCATAAGATATGGTTCCGTCGGGCTTATAAAGTCCAAAGTGGGTCTCTGAACTTTTCCCCGGTTTAGAATTTTCATTGAACAGGGCAAAGATGTATGCTTTGAGCACCATTTTGGGCCTAAGAGGAGTCCCTTTCTTCTTTGCAAGCCTCTTCCTGAGGTTATAGTTATAAGTCCTGGCGTTCTCAGGAGTGGCAGCTGGTTCATCCGAATCGCCTTTAGAAGCCCACCCCGTTTCAGTAATCATGACCTCCATCTCCTTGAAGCCAGCATCTTCCAGGGCCATGTACGCGGCGTCAATCTGTGCGTCAAGCATGTTATCATACCGCAGATTGGTTTTGGGGTCGTAGATCCCTTCAGTGGGCTTGAAAAGAGCATAGTTGATATCGATCTGAGTGGGGTTATAAGTGTAGGCCAAAAAGGGGTAAGCGTTCAAACAGAAAGGAGAGCCAATCTGATCAAAGAACTCCAGGAGAGGCTTCATGAACTGAACAACGTTCTCCTTGAAGACACAGGAAGACGGCGGGTACGAGTCAGCAAACACGGCCTGCGAATGAGCCGTGGTGATCTGCACCGTCTCCTCCAGATTCATCTTCTTCAGCGCGTTGTAGACGTTCTTGGCCGCGCCTAGCAAGGCTCCGGAGAGCTCGGAGTCGCCGCCTCCGAGAACTTCGTTTCCTACGGCGATGCCACGGATCCGGGTGTTTGGCAAGAAAGACTGAACATTGTCTTTGACCCAAGTGAGGGCGTGATCAGCGTTCGAGCTCATCTCTTTCAAGAAGCCATTTGGGAGACCGACCACAAGGTCTAAACCAGTGCCGCTGAAAGCTTGGAGGACAGTGTGGTCGGCGTCGTATATACGCACGTTCCGGATTTTAGCTTGCTTTAGAAGTAAGACTACTTTATCCGGCGAGGGGATGTTATCAGCAATCCTTCCATAGTTTATCCCGTAAGTTCCCACGAATGCTCCTTTTGCTTCAAGCCCTGGAGAGAGACAAGGGCATGAGCACCCAAAGTAAATAAAATAATCTTTTTATTGAAATCGGATTGAACCTGTCAAAATCGGACTGAAGAAGAGGAAGTTGAGAAGAAGCAACCCAGAACTTCTCATCTGATATTTTTTTCGGAAAAAGAGATAATAGACGATTCAGGTCACAAAGACCCAACCGAAGCGAAAGCGAGAATCTGGTTCCACAGCAACATTAGATTCTTCGGATCAAACAAAACCCTTAAAAGTCTGCAAGAGAAACCCAAAGTGTGAGATGCTTCTTCTTCTGCTTGACTTGAATGATTGATTGCAAAAGAGAGAGAGATATTTTTTTTCGGTTTCTTTTGGGGATTCCTCTTCGTCGCTGTCGAGTATATGAATAAGTTGCAATGTGAAACAAAAGAAAGAACAAGTTGGCAAATTCACCTTTTTTTTTTCTTTTCTTTCTCTTTTAAATAAAGCTTTTTAGTGAATATAATTAATAATATGAAAAGGGAAAATAAGATTGGAAATTTCGTAGTTGTTAAGTAGTGATGTGGTTGGACGGTGTGTTTCCTTTGGACGTACCAGCATTACAGCTAAATCGGACGTGTATGGACCTCATTGCATCACTTTTCCTCAAATGCTTTTGTTTTCTTATTATAGTATACAAAACATCTAATTTTCTCTCTCCTTTCTCTCAAACTTTCCCAGAGCTTAAATTAACCGGCTCTTGGCTCTGGTGATTTTGTTTCGTTCTACACTAGTTTTTTTTTATAATCTAATAACATTGAAACTATGATATTTTTACTAACCAAGGGTGTAACCCCACGAAAGCGTGGAGTCGGGTATGCAGTTGTTGCTCTATATTACTTTGTTGTTTTGCCAAGATTTGTGTTTTAATAAGATGGGGTGGGGTGATGAATTGTGGTTATTGATTGTGTTTAGAGTTATATATTTGTTGTTGTAGCAGAGTAGTCGATTTTATGTAGTTTATTTGTAGTTGTTTTATTTTAAAATAATATTCATTATCCTAAATTTTGTAGTTGTTTGTTCTTTTTTAAAAAAAATTAATTTGTTTATTTATTTGGTAATTTGTAATTTCTCTTTACTTGTGTGTTTAAAACAGACATTTTAAAAAGAAAATTAGAATTAAAATTGTATACGGGAGTTTTAGTTGTGTTTGGGCCTTAACATGCTTAAAATGAAATTGAAATCTTGAGAAGAATGTTTGCCACATTGCTGAATTGTTATAATCATGCTATGCAATATGTTTCTAAGTTTTCACCATTTGAGATTGTTTAAGGATTCAATCCCATCTCACCTTTGGAAATAATGCCTTTACTTTTGAGTGAAAGAATTAATGTTGATGGAAAAAAGAAGGCATAAATGGTGAAACATATTCATACTGAAGCTAGAAGGAACTTGGAGGAGAAAACTAAGCAGTATGTTAGACAAGCTAACAAGGGCAGACGGTCTTTGATGTGGGTGATCAAGTTTGGGTCCATTTGAGAAATGAGAGGTTTCCAAATGAGAGGAAATCAAAGCTAATGCCAAGGATTGATGGTCCTTTGACAGTCATGCACATAATCAACAACAATGCCTATAAACTCGATCTGCAAAGTAAGTATGATGTTAGTGATAGTTTTAATGTTTCTGACTTGGCTCCTTTTGTTGCAGATGATCCAGATTTGAGGAAAAATCCTTTTCAAGAGAGAGAGGGGATGATGTGATCATGAGAATGCAACATGAACCAATTAAAGAAGAGATCAACAATGATGATGTCTTAGCCATTCCATAAGGTCCAATAACTCGTGCTAGATCAAAGAAGTTGTCACTAGAATGCTCAAGTCTATTTATGAAAAATGTCGGCCGAATTTTCAATCACTAAGCCTTCCCCTTTGCAGAGTTTTATCCAACCAGCTGATAAACACTTGTGTGTGCTCTTTTTCCCTAACTTAGTTTTGTCCCACTGGATTTTTCAAGTTAGGTTTTTAATGAGGCCACAATCCTTAACCATATGTTCATTGTTGGTTCATTTTAGTTATCTAAGTCTTATGTTTTTAATCTAAGTATTTTTATGTAATGTTTTATTTACAACATGTCCTATGTTGTACTTAGGTGTGAGAGATATGCGTTTTAAGTGGTTTTGTATTTCTCAAAGGTCTTGTGCATGTACAAGACCTTGTCTCCTTGTTGTCTTTATATTCTGGTCGAAACTAAGTAATGCAATCATTATCTTTTCAGTTTAAAAACATGTTTATTTCTTCTCTTAAGTCTTGTCAAGATTTGAAGATTGCTGGTGTGTAATATTTAGCTTTGGTTTCTCTGATTTAGTGTGTAATATCTAGATCAAAAGCCTTGGAATATCAAGAGTTGAATCATACCTCTTGTGTTCCACAACAAACCACACGCCTTGGAATAGATTGAGTCTTTTGATTCTCTTTTCGCAAGGATTATAACTGTTTCATCGTTCCAGTTCCAGAGTCCATCTTAGGAGTGTATTAACAAGCAAGAAATTAACAATGTCATGAGAAAATTCACGAGCTACCAAAAAAAGCAATATGTGAAATCCAAACGAGTAAATCTAAACTTTTTGTTAAAATCTTGACATTCCAAAATCTCATGAATTTTTTTCTAAAGTTTTACAGATTCTTACTAAAATCAATACAACACAGTTTCACAAGCACAAGCAAGCAACTAACAATGTAATGAGCAAATTCATGAACCTACCAAAGAGAGCAATAAGTGAAATTCAAACGTGTAAATCTAAAATTTTTGTTAAAATCATGACTTTCCAAAGTCTCACGAATTATTTCCTAAAGTTTTACAAATTCTTCCTGAAATCAACACAACAGAGTTTCACGAGCACAAGAAAGCAACTAGCATTGTCATGAGCAAATTCACGAACCTACAACGAGTAAAAACAAAAACAATCTTGACTACGAACTAAAACATATGATGGACTCCATTAAATCAAAAAGTTCACAAGCAAAGAGATTTAACCACCAATTCAACATGATTCAGTTATGGTACCTCACAAACCAAAATTATTTATCAAAATAAGAATGAACAAACGAAGTATAACAAACAAGAAACTTAGAGATGAGTTCTACATCATCCACCACTACTCTCTCACATCAAACAACCATTAAACATGTGATGCATTTATTATTTACACTAACACTATCACTCAATAACTTGCTGATATATTGTGTGAGTGAATGAACACTTGTTATCAAGCCTTATGTATAACTAGATGCATGTGATATTGAAAGAAGTAAGCTAAAACCAAGAAATGAATACAACAAGTCAAATAACACATAGATGACCATGAAAAGTACATTTCTAATATGTAGGAGGCAAAAAGAAACAAAATAGCCTTTCTTGGGTTTTTGATGTTTATGTTGCTATGTGACATCGGGATTCAAAATTTCTTACCAAAAATCAAGGCCACGAGATTTCTAGAAGAACAACTAGTAAACTTTTTTCGCGACTCAAATAAATAACTTTCTTCATAGCTCAGTTTCTTCATGATTTGATGTCGAGAGAAAGAGAATCTCGACGAGTCTTTTTTTTAAAAAAAAATTTGTTTGCTTTTAGCTATATTAATGGTTAGCGGTATTATTGTCTTTTGATTTATCAACGAAGATTATATTTCTGATTTTTAATTGGGCAAATCTCCAAAATAACACATTTCTAAGTTTATGTCACAAAATAGCGTTCAAAAACTAAAATAACTAAAATAGCATTTTATCTTTTGAAAAATTTAATTTTATTTTATTTTTCAAAATTTGAAATCTTATCCCCAAAATCCAACTCTCCAGTTCTAAACCCTAAAACCTAAACTCTAAACCCTAAGTCCTAAACTCTAAGCCCTAAATCCTAAACCCTGAACCCTAAATCCTAAACTCCATCCCTTAACTCTAAACCCTAATGTCTAAATTAATTTACCATTGGGGTATAAGTGTATATTTATCTCTTTTGATAAAACATTAAGTAATATTTTGGTCATTTTTATTCTTAAAAACTATATTTGTGAAAAAAACTTTTTTAATGCTATCCTAATCATTTTCTCTTTTTAATTTGAGAGACTAGTTTAAGATAAAAACTTAAATATGGTTACCTTGGAGAATTTCCTAAAATATAATTATCAAAGATTATATAAGAGCAATTTTCCTTTTGTAAAATTTTAATAAGAAACCATAAAAGAATATATTTTGTAATAATAATTATACTTTTCTAAATCTGTTTTGAAACTTAAACAAAAAATATTTGAATAATATATTTTAACACATATCACAATCTTAAATTTTTAATTAATACATGTCCAAGTTAATTAGGAATTAAAAAAACAGAGCTTTATATAATAACAAGATTAAAGCGTAAACAAACAGGAAGGAAGGAATAGGAGGAAACATAAAAAAATAAAAAAAAAAGGGTTAAAAGGAAGAGACGAAGCAAATCGAAAGAAAAGCCGAGAGATTGATTATCAGCTAAATCCGTTCCTAGCGAACTTTCTTGTGAGAAGGTATTAATCTAATCTGCTTAAGATTTGTGCCTAGGGTTTTGTTCTTCCATCAGTATCTAAGGATTCGCTTTCAGATCTGCTTTCTATATTATTAAATTTGTATTCTCTCCTACAAAGTGCAAGTAGAAGAACCTGGCTCTAGTGATTAGTTTTATCGAAGAGCAGGATTGTGATTTCTCCGTGTACTGAAATATTATTTTGCAGTAGAAAGAGAGAGAGAGAGTCGGTGATATGAGTTCAAGTGAAGCTTTTACCGTGGTGCAGGTAACTTGTACAAATTTACTCAGATTGTTGAATATAAAAGTTGCAACAGCTAACTTTTTAGTGTGTAAATTTTTTTTTAAAAAAGAGCCCCTCTTATCATATTTTGTGTTTCTTTGGCAGGAAATCATGCTTGAGTTTCGTGCTGGTAAGATGTCTTTGCAGGGAACAAGGGTTGTCCCTGATGCACGAAAAGGACTTGTCCGCATTGCTAGAGTAATGTCCCCCCACACACACACTTATTCACTTGTTCCAGTGGCACGTTACTGGTTACAATTAATCTGATCTCTTCTCTCTTCTCTCTTTCAGGGCGAGGAGGGACTGGTTCATTTCCAGTGGCTTGATCGAACCCTGAATGCGGTAGAAGATGTATCCTTTCCACTTTTAAAATAATAATAATAATAAATGGATTCAAAGGTTATTCAAATTTCAAGTCTTTGCTAGGCCAGTGGATTTGTGTCCTGAGCCTAACAACTTGTTCCTTTGAGGAACTCTCTTTTATTGCCTGAAATAAAACAAATTCAGAGACTTATTAATTGTTGCTACCAGTTGTGCTCCAATTACAGTGTTTTCTCCTTGACGATACCATTTGTAGGATCAAATTGTTTTCCCTGATGAAGCGATATTTGAAAAGGTATGCCCGTTCTATTTAAGTTGCTAGCATTTTTGATGTTCTAATTTCCCACAACTTGTTTTCTGTTTAGGTTAATCAATCATCAGACAGGGTGTACATTCTGAAGTTCAACAGTGATGACCGCAAGTTATTCTTATGGTTACAGGTGCTTTTTTTTTTAAAATCTTTATACATGATATGTTTGTGACCTAATCAATTTCATCTTGATGCCTTGCTGATCTTTGATCTTATTTGTTTCTGGGAATTCTTTTTGTAACTAATTTTGCAGGAGCCGAGAGCTGAAGGTGATGCAGACATATGCTCTGCGGTCAATCAGTACCTTAATCAACCACTAGGTACGTAACATTCCTATCTTGTTTCAAACAGTCTAGGACTCTGCATTAATTCGCATATGAGCCTGAAAATGTTTTTGCCATCTCTCTGGGTATAACATATGCCCCTGATAATGCAAGCACTCAATGTGATAGCAGGACAGTATTGAATAAAATCTAATAAAGTTTCTGTTCACCAGAGTTTGGTGAAGGAGATGCCGTTGCTATCCCGGAGGAAGTGGAAGAGATTGCAGAAGACGATGTTTCATCCAGGTACTGATTATGTCAAACTCTTAGTTTTGCATAGCCATTTTATCTTCGTGAAACAGATATTTTCCTACTGTTTTTCTTATGTTGCATTTTACTTGTGACTACACTTTGCGGATTATTGTTTCTCTCGACAAGGGGTCGACAAATTTCGCTATCAAAAGCTTATCTCCTTCTCTTATGACAAAAAAAAAGAAAAAAAAAGCTATCTCCTTCTCCATGATTATGATATAAGGAATGGCTTAACAGTTAATTTTATTATGTTATCAAGGAATATGCTATATTTGGTGTTGTAAGAACGCTATTATCTTTGCTGCAAATGTTGTTAACTTATTTATCCTTCATAGAGCTGGAAACTTGGTTGTACCAAATGTGTCTACAGAGGTGAGTGATGTGTCATCTTCGTCTGGACCAGTTAAGCTGGCAGACCTGCAAAGAATTCTGAACAACCTCTCTTCTGGTCCTGCAGGTAAAATTCTCAACCGCTTGGTACTCCCTTCTATAAGCTTTTCTGGTTTCCCTCTTATATACTCATTCAGGTACGTTGATATTATTTTAGGTATCACTGAAGATGAAGAGGAAGGTGAATATTTACAATTTTAGGTATTCTGTTTATTCAATATTTACCACATCGTCCTCATGTTTCATCTTCCGAAGGCCTAGTATTAGGGGATATCCTGAAGCCCGAGTTGATTATGCCATTGCTTGAGATGTTACCTGTACAAGAACGACTGTCTTCGCATTTACCTGAGGTATGTGCTGGGCGTCAGTGTTTTATATTTTTGATGAAGATGAGTATTTACATGGACTTGCAAGTTCTTTCTCTCTTTTAAATGTGTGATAGAAGCAACCGAGTCAAGTTGTAAATTTTGGGGAAGTAATAGGCACAGAGGGTCTCTAGATTATGAAATGATTTAGGGGTGGGATTAAAAATTTGTATGGGGTGAAAGGAGAGCTTTATATCTATCTGATGGTGTTGTTGTTTGAGAGTGGAATAGCTTTGATTGGGGAGACAGAATAATAGAATTCACACCAAGTAATTTCTTTTATATTTGATACCATAGACAAATTCAGAGTGGCCCCAACTTCCTTTCAATCTGTTAGCTCACTGAGGTCAACTGTTGTTGCCGAGTCATAAGCTGCCTAGGCTAATAACAATGTTCATGCACTGGACTAATCCAAGGACTTTGACAGGGTCACTGTAGGGCAGAAGATATACTGGAGTTGTTACAGAGCCCTCCTTTTCGTCAACAAGTAGATGCATTTACCTATGTAAGCCTCTCTGTGACAATGTTGTTTGCGTTCTTGGCTTGATATTCTGACTCCAATTTACTCTCGCTCTAGGTACTTCGCACAGGACAGATAGATTTGACTCAGTTCGGCATCGACCCAAGTAAATGTGAGTCTGGCTCTTACAATAGAATTTCCAAAAGCTTTTTGTTTCATTTTTATAAATACAGTTTTCACTCTTATTGTAGATAAGTTCACAGTTATCTCATTCCTAGAGGCACTCGAGGACTCGGTTTCATCGCAATCAAACGACGCAATGGATGAGAGTTGATCTTTTCATATTCTCATGATTTTGTTCCAAGTTCGACCTTTCAACTATGAAAATCATTTTCGTTGTTTGATGAATTTGGATTTATGAAGTTTTGTTGAAGTTTATGTGTTGGGATTTTATTGTGTCAGACACAGGTTTTCAAACATTGTTATCAGTTTTTAGGTTTATTATTCAATATCTATCTATCTTTATATATAAAATACGCTTTTAATCTCTCCTGAGTGTGCCAACAAGGATGACAGCACAACAATTATGTCTCCAGCCGTTCGACACGTGTCTCCTTATTGAAACGCAATGTTTTCCGTTTGATCGAGTGGGCTTCAAAATTGGCTCTATATTTAGTTTTGTATTTAGCCCAGAAAAAGCAAAACTTTTACACATAAAGAACAGTTTTCTCCATCCTGGGCCCTCCATGTCGGATTACACGTCAGTAATAGGAGACGTTGTGACACGTGTCCTCTTTAGCCATACTCACCGTTTCATTAACGTTAAATTGGGCTATGTGTTTCTCATAATTTAGTGGGCTTTACTCAATGATTTAGCCCAACACCAGCCGCAAGATTTTTAGGGTTTTGACGTCTTCTACTATGAAACGAACAGTTTTCTTCTTCGATTTCTCTGATACATCTATGGAGTTTCGTTTTCTTCAATCCGCGTTAATCATGGCTCTATGAATCTTCGATCTGACGTTCTGTCTGTTAATCATGGTTCTATGAATCTTCGATCTGGTGTTCTGTCTTCTCTTTATATAAATGAAATTTTCCTTCTAATTGATTCATCCTCTTTATCGTGCTCTTAACTCCATCATCCCTTTACGAACACGATGGAAGTGGCCAGGTCCATGATGGAAGTGGTCAGGTCCATGATGTTCTACACCAACATGCCTAAGAGGTTCTGGAGTGATGCAGTCATGACAGCATGCTATCTCATCAACCGAACTCCAACAAGAGTCCTTGATGATGCCACACCTTATGAGGTATTGAACAAAAGAAAACCATCAATTGACCATTTACGGGTATTTGGGTGCTTGTGCTATGTATTGCAAACAGGTGATCATAGGAACAAACTTGAGGCCAGAAGCACAAAGGCAGTGTTCATTGGGTATTGTACCACTCAAAAAGGTTACAAATGCTACTCTCCAGAGACAAGAAGAGTCTTAGTATCCAGAGAGGTCAAGTTTGTGGAATCTAGAGGCTATTATGAGGAGAAGAGTTGGGACAATCTCAAGGATCTATCTCAAGGGGCCTCAGATAGGGCAAACAACCTACGAATTATCATGGAGAGCCTAGGTACCATCATGACACCAAATGAAAGAACTACTAGTTCAGCAAATAGTTTAGATCAAGCCAATGGTATGGATGCAGCTGAAGAGGCTTCTCATCCTAATCCTGAAGGGGGGAATCAAGAGGATTCGTCTACTGGTCAAGAGGAACCATACATGGGTCAAGAGGATCCGCAGACTACTGATCAAGAGCAAGAGGTTCATGATCAGGATGAAAGCCAACAACAAGAGGAATCAAATCAACAAAATGAAGTTGAAGCTGAGATTGTTGGAGAGGTCCAGCCGCTTAAGAGAAGCACAAGGGTGAGAAAGCGTCCATCAAATTGGAAGTATTTCAACAGTCAAGCAGTAGCCCATCCCACTCAAGCAACTTGCTCCCTTGCTTACTATCCAAGAGATCATCAAGCCTTCATCACCAATATATATCAAGAGTATATTCCGAGGACCTATGAGGAGGCAATGGAGATAAACGAATGGAGAGACTCAGTAGATTATGAGGTCAGTGCCATGATCCGAAATGGAACTTGGTTTGAGAGTGAGCTCCCCAAAGGTAAGAAGGCTGTCACAAGCATGTTACTATTCACTATCAAGTACTTGGCTAATGGGCAACCAGAAAGAAAAAAAACCAGACTTGTTGCAAGAGGCTACACTCAAGTCTATTGTGAAGATTACCTTGACACCTTTGCACCAGTAGCTAAGCTTCACACGATACGGATTGTACTCTCATTGGCTGTGAACTTAGAATGGGATCTGAGGCAAATGGATGTCAAGAATGCTTTTCTACAAGGGGAGTTAGAAGATGAGGTCTACATGAGACCACCACCTGGTATGGAACACCTTACCAAACCAGGAAATGTATTGAGGCTGAAGAAAGCCATCTATGGTTTGAAACAATCACCAAGAGCGTGGTACCACAAACTAAGCACCACACTCAATGAAAGAGGTTTTGTCAAGTCTGAAGCTGATCATACCCTATTCACCCTCACTAGCCAGCAAGGAATCATTGTCATTTTCATCTATGTTGATGACATTATCATCACAGGCAGTGACAAAGAAGGGATCATCTCGACCAAAGCGTTCCTTAAGGCTTCATTTGATATCAAGGACTTGGGAGAGCTCAAATACTTCCTAGGGATCGAGATGTGTAGGTCTAAGGAAGGGTTGTTTCTATCTCAAAGGAAATACACCCTTGACTTACTAAATGAGGCTGGAGATCTTGGTGGAAGAGCTGCCAAAACACCTCTAGAGGAAGGATACAAAGTGATGCGTGAGGGGGAGATTGAAAACAAGTCATATGAAGATGTAAATCACTATAGGAGAATGGTGGGAAAACTCATTTATCTTACCATTACCCGACCAGATGTATGCTTTGCAGTAAACCAAGTAAGCCAACACATGCAAGCTCCCAAGGTACACCACTGGAACATGGTTGAGAGGATTCTCAGGTACCTAAGAGAGGCACCAGGCCAAGGAGTATGGATGGGATGCAATAGAAACACTGAGATTGTTGGGTACTGTGATGCGGATTGGGCAGGAGATCGAGTTGATAGAAGATCAACTACTGGATACTGTACCTTCATTGGAGGCAATTTGGTAACATGGAAGAGCAAGAAGCAGAAGGTGGTGTCTTGTTCAAGTGCTGAGGCAGAATATAGAGCTACGAGGAAGCTCACAAGCGAGTTGATTTGGATCAAGGGACTTCTTAAGGACTTGGGAATTGAAGTTACAACGCCAATCACGATGCATTGTGATAACCAGGCTGCTATACACATTGCTAGCAACTCAGTCTTCCATGAAAGGACCAAACATATAGAGGTAGATTGCCACAAAGTGAGACAAGCCGTGGAGCAGAAGATCATATTGCCGTGCTACACAAGGAGTGAAGATCAACTAGCTGATATCTTCACCAAGGCAGCAAACACTAAGGTATGTGAGTTCATTCATCCAAAATTGGGACTCACAGACCTATCATGTCAATGATCTCTCCTTCATGAAGTGTTCTACTCTTTTTCCTTGACTTGGGTTTTCTCCCAAAGGGTTTTACCTAGTTGAGGTTTTAATGAGGAAATACTTCATGGCTTCCAAGCTTGACTTGTTCCACATGGTCAAGCTTGAGGGGGAGTGTTGACATGAAGCAGAATTAAGCAGCTAGATTTGAGAATTAAGCTGCCAGACTTGAGAATTAAACTGCCAGACTTATAAGGTTTTATAAAGCTTTTATAAGGTTTTATAAGGCTTTATAAAGGTTTTATAAGCTCGAGTTTATTGAAGAGAAGAAGAAGAGAGAAGAATATATTTTATTATATTGTGTACTGAGGTCAATTGTCTTTAAATACTTGTACCCAGATCCACAATTTGAATTTCAAGGGAATAGAGTTTCTCTCAGATCTACTTTCTCTCTCTCTCTGTTCTTCAATGTTCTTCATCTACATCTCTTTATCCTCACATTCTTTCAGTTTACAGTCTACTGCTTTACACGCCAACTTCCACAGTGCCTAACTAAGTTAGAGAACAGAACCTTCACTTTCCAGCTGAAGCTCACTGAGTTCAACTTCACTTCAAAGCATCAGTCATTCACCATCTCCCACATATTTGAAAAGCATCAGCGTCCACCACTACCAAGCTTCGCTGAACAAGTAAGCACACTTACAACCATTAATTCAACTGTACTGAACAGAAACTTCTTTCCTGTTAGCTACTTTACTTTTTTTTTGTTTCTCCAGAGAAGTAACAATCAACTTGGTGAAGACATGCCACGAGCTGGAGCAGTGTCAAGTAAGCGATCTGGTGAGATTACCGGTGAAGCCTCTAAGAACACTGGTGCGAGTGATCGTCTTGGGATTGTTGAAGGAGGTGATGCTGATCCACCTATCCAATCTGATGAAGCTGTTTTTGTTGACTCCACCACTACCAATGAACCACCCACGGATGATGTGCGTGAAGGGAAAAAGCCACGCAGAGCTTAGCTTCCTAACTTCAGCATGAGTTGATGTTTCAGTCGTCATCCTCGCCTCTTATCTTTTCTCCGTCTTTTTCCTGGTTTTAGTATTTTAGTACTCAGAGTTACTTCTCAGATGAAACCTATTTTATGTTTTGTTTTAGATCCTACGTATTAGTTTTCCTTACCATCTTGGTCATAAAATTAGTTTTTATCTTTATTAAAAAAAACTCTTTCTAGAAGTTTTTAAAAGGGTGACTCATACACATGATATATGTAAAAGGTTATGAGTGGTAGTCTACAGCTCCATACTTATAACTTGCGTTCTAAGTGTAAAAAACATGTTTTTGGTAGGTACAACAAGAATTTGTATCAAGAACATGTTTGTTGAATAATTCAACAACACATTTTTTTTGTGTTTTTTGGTAGGTGCAACAAGAAGTCTCACCAACTCTTTATAATCTCCTATAAATAACCACACAAGGAGAAGAAGAAATCCATCCCAAAACAAAGAGAGTGAGCAAGAGAAAAAAAAAAAAAAATCTTTTTTGTGAGAAAATCTTTCTCTATAAGAAATTAAGTGTAATTTCTTGAGTGTATTTGGGGTCGGGTGTGAGTTGAGAGCTTGTAAAAATTTCCCGGGTTGATAATAAAAGATCTGTAGCAGGTCCGGAGACGTAGGCAAGATTGGCCGAACTCCGTTAACAATTGTGTGTGTGTTTTTCCGCTCCCATAAATTCTGGTTTACCGCAAAATTTGACCGTGTTATCAGAGCTTGAGTTACGGTGATCGGTCAAATTTTTTGCGGAGTTACTATTCATGTGAACAGTAATTCGTGAATAGTGAATTTTTGTCGGTAACATCGGTTTGTCGGCGTAGGTGTTCTAATACACGGTGGTTCCAGAAATGATGGGAGGCGAAGACGGTTCGGCGCACAGTATCGGGAAATTTGACGGTACATATTATGCATTTTGGAGAATGCAAATTGAAGATTATCTGTACGGAAAGAAGCTTCATCAACCGCTGAGCAAGAAGCCTGAGAAGATGGATCAGGATGAGTGGGAGCTCCTTGACAGACAAGTTCTGGGTGTTATAAGGTTAACACTGTCGAAAAACGTTGCTCACAACGTTTCGAAGGAGAAGACCACAGAAGGGCTCATGAAAGTTCTCTCTGATATGTATGAGAAACCTTCGGCAAACAATAAGGTGTTTCTCATGAAGAAAATCTTTCATTTGAAGATGGAAGAAGGTGGCCTGGTTGCCGCACATGTGAACGAGTTCAACACGATTGTCAACCAACTGTCATCAGTTGAAATCGAGTTTGAAGATGAAGTGCGAGCACTGATTTTGTTGGCATCTCTGCCAAATAGTTGGGAGCCAATGAGGGCAGCGGTTAGTAACTCTGTGGGTACTCAAAAGCTCAACTTCAATGATGTTAGAGATCGTATCCTTGCTGAGGAAGTTCGAAGGATAGACTCTGAGGAGGCATCAACGAGCTCTGCTTTCAACGTGGAAAACAAAGGGAGAAACCTAGATAGAAATAACCGGAGTAATGGCAGATCGAAGTCAAGGAATGGACGGGGTCAGTCCAAATTCCGACAGCCTGCAGAGTGCTGGAATTGTGGAAAGGCAGGTCACATTAAGAAGAATTGCCGAGCACCACCGAAGAAGGAAGACAACACTAGAGGCGGAGCCAATGTAGTGACACGTGAAATCGCTGATGCATTGGTAGTGTCTGTTGATTCCCCGAGGAAAATTGAAGCTCATGATGCAGCTACAAGTACCACCAAAGCGTCAATATCCTATGTTGATAGCCCAGTCGATTCATGGGTTCTTGACTCAAGAGCGTCATTCCACACCACTCCGCACCATAACATTATGGAGAATTATGTTGCAGGAAATTACGGAAAGGTATATCTTGCTGATGGATTATCTTTGGACATAGTTGGTATTGGAGATATCAACCTGAAAATGTCAGACGGACGTGTGTGGAAGATTACGAAGGTCAGACATGTGCCAAAGTTGATGCGAAATCTGATCTCAGTAGATCAACTTGATGATACGGGGCACGATGTTAATTTTGGTGGTGGAGCCTGGAGAGTCAAGAAAGGTTCCATGGTGGTAGCTAGAGGTCATAAAAGAGGCACTCTTTATATGACGACGAGTTATCAAGACACTGTTGCTGTTGTCGAGAATGCCAAACATACCAAGTTGTGGCATTGTAGGTTGGGGCACATGAGTGAGAAAGGGATGAAACTCATGGTGGAAAATGGTGCTCTTCCGGATCTGAAGACGGTGGATCATCAGATGTGTGAAAGTTGCATCCTTAGGAAACAAAAACGAGTTAGTTTCTCTAAAGGAGGAAGAGAGCCAAAATCTGAGAAGTTAGAGCTGGTGCACACTGACGTGTGGGGACCCGCTCCTGTTGCATCGCTGGGAGGTTCATACTACTATGTGACCTTTATTGATGACTCCACAAGAAAAGTGTGGGTTTACTTCATGAAGAACAAGCATGAAGTGTTTTCGGTTTTCAAAATTTGGAAAGCCATGGTTGAGATTGAGACGAATCTCAAGTTGAAGTGTCTAAGGTCTGATAATGGTGGTGAGTACATCAGCGGCGAGTTCAAGAGATATTGCGCTGATAATGGGATCAAGATGGAGAAGACTATTCCTAGAACGCCTCAACAGAATGGAATAGCGGAAAGGATGAACCGAACCTTGAATGAGCGTGCAAGGAGCATGAGATTGCACTGTGGATTACCAAAGACGTTTTGGGCAGATGCAATCAATACCACAGCCTTCTTAATAAACAGAGGACCGTCTGTACCATTGGGATTTAAGATCCCTGAAGAAGTTTGGAGCAGAAAGAAAGTAAACCTTTCTTATCTAAAGGTGTTTGGATGCTTAGCTTATGTTCATATTGATTAAACTTGACTCGAAGTAAACTTGACTCGAAGTCTAAGAAGTGTTACTTCCGGTTATGGTAACGCGGAGCTTGGTTACCGGATTTGGGATGATGAAAATCAGAAGATCATCCGCAGCAAGAATGTTGTGTTCAACGAAGAAGCGCTGTACAAGGATAAGCTAGGAGAAGGCTCGGAGAGGAAAGAGCCTGGAGCTGTTGACTTAGAAGATATCCTGACACCGAAGTTCCCACAGGATACCGCAACAGCGGAAAAAGAAATCTCTCAAGACGAGAGTGGTGAGGCTGAAGAAAGTGATGATTCTGAAGTGGTCCCATATACACCAGTCACGGAGTTACGACGGTCAAGCAGAATCATCAGAAAGCCAGTAAGATTCTCTCCATCGCTCAACTACATTCTGCTCACAGACAGAGGCGAGCCTGAATGTTATGAGGAAGCTATGCAAGTTGATGATTCGATCAAGTGGGAGCTTGCAATGAACGACGAGATGGACTCGTTGTTATACAATCACACGTGGGAGTTAGCAGATTTGCCTAAGGAGAAAAAGGCATTGCATAACAAGTGGGTCTACCGAATAAAAGAAGAACCTGATGGGAGTAAGCGCTATAAAGCGAGGCTTGTTGTGAAGGGATTCCAACAAAAAGAAGGCGTTGACTACACCGAAATCTTCTCTCCTGTAGTCAAGATGGTGACTATTAGAACGGTTCTTGGGCTGGTAGCACAAGAAGATCTGCATCTTCAACGGATGGATGTGAAGACGGCATTTCTTCACGGTGATTTGGATGAGGAAATTTATATGAAGCAACCCGAAGGCTTTGAGATCAAAGGGAAGGAAAGCCTTGTTTGCAAGCTGAAAAGGAGTTTGTACGGCTTAAAACAAGCTCCAAGACAGTGGTATAAACGGTTCGACAACTTTATTAAAGGCGTTGGTTTCTTGAGGTGTGAAGCTGACCACTGTTGTTACTTCAAGACGCTTGAAGAGTCCTACTTGATATTGCTCCTATATGTCGATGACATGCTGATAGTAGGAGCAGACTTGCACGAGATCAATAGCTTGAAGGCGAAACTCTCAGAAGAGTTTGCGATGAAAGACCTTGGAGAAGCAAGACAGATTCTAGGGATGAGAATCAGTAGGAGCAAGGAAGGTCTTAAGCTATCACAAGAGGAGTATGTGAAGAAAGTCCTCAAGAGGTTTAACATGGATGATGCGAAGCCAGTTAGTACTCCCCTGGCAAGTCACTTTCGGTTATCCAGAGAACAGTCTCCAAAGACGGAAGACGAGATGGCATGTATGGATAAAGTTTCATATGCTTCTGCTATAGGAAGCCTGATGTACGCGATGATATGTACAAGGCCAGACATTGCACATGCAGTGGGAGTTAGCAGATTTATGAGCAATCCAGGGAAGGAACATTGGGAAGCCGTTAAGTGGATTTTCAGATATCTAAAAGGAAATCCAAGTTTATCGCTATGTTTCACGAAGTATAAGACGGGATTGCAGGGATATGTTGATGCTGACAATGGAGGTAACATTGACAGCACGAAGAGCACAACCGGGTATGTCTACGCCTTTGGCGGTACTGCAATTTGTTGGGTTTCAAAGTTGCAGAAAATTGTATATCTATCAAGCTGTGAAGCTGAGTATGTTGCTGTAACGGAGGCAACAAAAGAGATGATATGGCTACAGTCTTTTCTAGAAGAACTAGGCCATGACCAAGGGAAAGGTATGTTGTACTGTGACAGTAAAAGTGCCATCGATTTGGCAAAGAATCCAGTTTACCATGCTCGGACGAAGCACATACATCGTCGGTATCATTTCATCAGATCAGCGTTGGAAGATGAAATGTTGGTGCTTGAGAAGATCCCAGGAAGCAAGAATCCGGCAGACATGCTAACGAAGATCGTGCCGTATGACAAACTGAGGTTGCACACAACCTCAGTTGGCTTGTTGGAATAACAAGCTGGGGAGACCTGCTACATTAATCAAGGTGTGAAGACATATTAAAACCAATCTTCAAGTGGGAGATTGTAAAAAACATGTTTTTGGTAGGTACAACAAGAAGTTGTATCAAGAACATGTTTGTTGAATAATTCAACAACACATTTCTTTTGTGTTTTTTGGTAGGTGCAACATGAAGTCTCACCAACTCCTTATAATCTCCTATAAATAACCACACAAGGAGAAGAAGAAATCCATCCCAAAACAAAGAGAAAAACAAGAGAAGAAGAGAGTGAGCAAGAGAAAAAAAAAAAAAAATCTTTCTTGTGAGAAAATCTTTCTCTATAAGAAATTAAGTGTAATTTCTTGAGTGTATTTGGGGTCGGGTGTGAGTTGAGAGCTTGTAAAAATTTCTCGGGTTGATAATAAAAGATCTGTAACAGGTCCGGAGACGTAGGCAAGATTGGCCGAACTCCGTTAACAATTGTGTGTGTGTTTTCCCGCTCCCATAAATTCTGGTTTACCGCAAAATTTGACCGCATATTTCCTAAAAGGTGGATTGATTCCATCGCTTTGAGGCCGCACGACTATGATGTGACTCTACATCCCACTCTCAGTTTTAATTAAAACTCAAAAGGATAAAGTGATAAACTTTTAAGTTCCTCATCTTCCCTCTTCTTACATATGAGCTACAGATAACGACGCCTGGACTACGTCACGTACATTATTTAATCAACCCTCCAACCGTCGTCCGTAGACCCCCCAGATTGTACCCCGTTTAATTATTAATCCGTCAAAAAATCACATGAAAATTAATTGTCTAGATCACAAACGGTCGGAGTCACTATATGCAAATGGCTTTTATGAGTTTTCAGCAAAACACATCTTACACTTTAAAAAATCTGCAACACGATTACTGTGTTTCAGGGATAACTTAATCTTGCTCAAGTTCCATCCATATCTCCATCTCGGTATCAATAACTTCATCAATGGGAGTCTGAGCCAATGTTGCCCACTTTGGAACTTCCTCAAGAAGAATAAGCCAAGAAGTTTCAACACTTGATGGCAACGTAAAAGTTGAAACTGAAAGGTTTCCATTCTTTTTGAATGTCGTATCTACATTTATTTTCATGCGTACACCTAAGTTTGGGAGTGTGGAACATCAACTCAATTCTTTTTGTCTCTTTCGGGTTTCCACAAGTTTTGGCTATATGTTTTTTTTTCTTTTTGAAAATTTTTTTTGGCTATATGTTGGTATCTGGGTTTGATGTTATCTGCAGGCTGAGAGGCCTAAACACATTAACAGGGCGAGTAGAATCTATGGTTAAGTTTAAATGACTTGCAAGGTTGTGTCGACTTTATGCCAATGCTTTTTAGGATTTTTGGTTGTTGTAGTATTGAGTTTGTAACTGTTACTTCTTAGTGTTTTCTTATTTGGTTTTAGAAATTCTCAAATATGTAACTTTATTTTTTATCATCGAGCATTGTAAATCAATCACGATAAAAAAAAAAGAATCACTATCAACTTACGATAGAGAATTTTGAGTAACTTAGGTTTACCTCACGTGGAACACAATGTTCTGCCGAAACTCAAACTTATGGTTGATTGTTATAATACAAGTTTTGTTCACACTGAAGAGAAATGTTATGGGAACGGACATGAAAAATTACAAGTCAAAGTTACAAACTTATCACTCATAAAGTGTATTTACAATTTTTTAAACAAATAATTTTAGACAAGTGACATTAAAAAAAAAATATATGGATATTTAAAACTAAGTATTTGAGTTAGTTACAATACATATAATATTCCCTTCTAAATATTATATTTCGTACATTTCGTTATTTACAGTATTTAAATGATCAATAAGATTTTGGAAGTAAGAATATGAAGTAAAAATCAATATAAAGGAACATATTTTCAACAAAGATATATAAAAAAAAAATTAGATGATTTTTTAAAGGAAAACTGGGCACATAAGATCACAAAGGTGACAAATAGACATGGCAAACATGATTTTTTTAAAAAACAAAGATAAGTTTCTTTCCGACTCCACCAACATCAATTTTGAAATCTCTGATTTTTTTTCAAGTGTTTTTTCTCCGGCATAATCATGGTATATTCAGCGATCTCACTCTCCGATTAAACTTTATGTGTTAAAAGGATTTGTCTTTCACTATAACCCGCTTATGGTTTTTATGTCGATTGGCAAAAGATTCGTGCGTTATAAATTATAAGACAAATCCTTTTAACACATAAAATTTAAAACTTTATGTTATTCAATTACAAAAAACTACAAAATGTTAATTTAAAACTGTAAAAATTAAGAAACTAATAGAAACTAAAAAGTAAACCTAAACTATTTACATAATAGTAAAAAAAAATAACTGAACTTCAAAAATCGTAGATTACTTATGAATTGAAAGTATCTTCTTTACAGATACGGAACGACCTTAAACGAATTGAAAATTTTGAAATAAAATTTTATAACTGTACATTTAAGATTTAATTTATAATATATACAATTAGATTTACACTTTCATTATTTTACTTAGCTTTTCGATATCATATTCAGCATAATATAAACCGTAACAACATGCAGTCAATTCGTTCATATAAATGATAATCATGAGAATCATAAGACCATTTTTGAGATCCCAAAATATAACAACCCACAATTAACTAAACAATTATGAATTCAGAATTATCAAAAAAAAAAACATACTACAAGAACATTACCTGCACCTCATCACACAATATTATATGTTATATATCGCAACCTGTTAATATAGATACAAACATCAAAATCAAACATAATTAGTCTTAGCATACACAATCCCTACACATCCTAACATTCTTAAAAACCATAAAGGTTATTATATACTTCTATTGGAAAATCTTACATAAAATACACGCAAAAAAAGTATATAATTACTTATTTATATATATCACACGTAAACTATATTTCGCGCGTAGCGCGGACCGACCCTAGTATAACACAAAAGAATAAAGCAGGGTCGGTTTTAGCAGTTAGATCTTCTATTGATGATCTGATAAATTTAAAACATCACTTAAAAACTTTGTAAAGAAATTTCAAGTTTCTTTGTCAACAATTAGGCCTCACCATCATTGTTTTTAAGGCAGTTCATTAATTGTTTATTATTTATTCTTAAATTTGAATTGGTTAAACTGAAATGTAACAACTAACAAAATAATTTTTTTTATGCAAAGATCTAGACATTTTGCTAAAGAATCAAAAAGAATCTTCTTATTTTTATTTTTTTTTTAAATCTTCTTATTAGTCTAACTATTTCTTTTAGCTTCATAAATTTTTTTTACCATTCACTTAGATCCTAAATCATTGCTATTAATTCCTGATAATGAGTTCCAAATTTAGGCATGCCGAGTTTTGTATTATACAATTACTTCAATCTTCTGAATGTAAAGGAGACGAGACAACTGTCTATCTTAGTACTAACTAGATTTTAACCCGCACGTCCGTGCAAATATTTTTATTTTATAAATTTATTTGATATTATTACAAATGTTTTAAATATATAATTTTCATTTTAGTATTATATATTATGTAACTTTATAATATTATTGTTTATATTTTTTATTCGGCATTATTAATATATAGTGATTTGTTTAATATATTTTATTTTGTTATTAATTTTTGTTACTTAATAATATATTTTCGAGTTAGGTATAATAAAATAACAATATGAAATAATCAAATAGATAACTTTCTTCAAAATATATATATTTTTTTAATTTATACATTTTTCTATAATACATATTTAAAATTTCTTTATTTATAATGTAGAAAAGAAATATGTCTAAGATAATTTATATTTACTTATTGTGTTTTAAAAAATATACGTTAACTTATATTATTTTAGTATTTTACGGGATTTATAAGTAAAAACACTGTTTTGTTTAAATAATATAGTCCTATTATTTTTGTAAATTCTATATACATAGTAGCATCTATCATATTATTATAGTAAACTTTTTTGATATTTTGGATGTTATGATATTAAGTTTTCTTTTTATTTGTAATTAACATTTCAAAATGTTTGATTGCTTTAATTTTTATAGTTTTCTAATAACATATTGTTTAAATAGTATATGAACTAAAGGTTATTATATAATATTATATTTTTGTATAAAAAATTTGAAACAATATATTGTTGAGAGTTTCAAAATAAATTAAAAGATAATATATAGTTGTAGATATAAAAGTTTAACCTATGTTAATGATGAGTGATAATTTATTTAAAACAAAAAAATTTTAAAAAATAAAATTTGTTAATTTACCTATTTAATATATTTTTGTCATATTTAATTTATATAGCACTTCTATGTTTATATAATACATAATATAATTATGGAATTTATAAAAAATAGTATATAATTTATATTTTTTTGTTTTATAATAAAATTTTAGTTAACATTTATTTATAATAATATTATATTACGAATTACTAAATTAATTAATATGTTATTTTACAAAAATAATTAAATTTTAAGTAAAATTTTGTTATATTCTTTCTTAACAGATTTTGTCAAGGAAAAACTATGTAATGACACTGGCTAAATTTTCACAAATCTCGAAAGAAAGAAGAAAACTAGACATAAATAAATTGGTAGAGCCAAAGCAATCAATTTTTGAATGTCCTTCCCACCTTTAGACAACTATCTAGCACACCAGCCGTCGACCCTGTTCTATAATCTTTATTTGATAAAATGTAAAGACCTTACATTTTGATATATTGTTATCTTCTAGGATGCCTAAATATGATCTCATACCTCTTTCATTCTGAATACTTAGATTGTTTCGTAAAGACGAAGGTGAATATTTTCAATTTTAGGTATTCTGTTTATTCATTATTTACCACATCGTCCTCATGTTTCATCTTCCGAAGGCCTAGTATTAGGGGATATCCTGAAGCCTGAGTTGATTATGCCATTGCTTGAGATGTTACCGGTACAAGAACGATTGTCTTCGCATTTACCTGAGGTATGTGCTGGGCGTCAGTGTTTTGTATATTTAATGAAGATGTGTATTTACATGGAATTGTAAGTTCTTTCTTTCACTTAAATGTGTGATAGAAGCAACCGAGTCTTGTTGTAAATTTTGGGGATGTAAGAGGCGCAGAGGGTCTCTAGATTATGAAATGATTTAGGGGTGGGATTAAAAAGTTGTATGTGGTGAAAGGAGAGCGTTTTATCTGTTGGTGTTGTTGTTTGAGAGTGGAATAGCTTTGATTGGGTAGACAGAACAATAGAATTCACACCAAGTAATTTCTTTTATATTAATACCATAGACAAATTCGGATTGGCCCTAACTTCCATTTAATCTGTTAGCTCACTGACGTCAACTATTGTTGCCGAGTCCACTAGGCTAATAACAATGTTCATGCACTGGACTAATCCAAGGATTTTGACAGGGTCATTGTAGGGCAGAAGATATACTGGAGTTGTTGCAGAGTCCTCCTTTTCGTCAACAAGTAGATGCATTTACCTATGTAAGCCCCTCAGTGACAATGTTATTTGCGTTCTTGGCTTGATATTCTGACTCCACTTTACTCTCGCTCTAGGTACTTCGCACAGGACAGATAGATTTGACTCAGTTCGGTATCGACCCAAGTAAATGTGAGTCCGGCTCTTGCAATAAAACTTCCAAAGGCTTGTTGTTTCATTTTTATAAATACAGTTTTCACTCTTATTGTAGATAAGTTCACAGTTGTCTCATTCCTAGAGGCACTTGAGGACTCGGTTTCAAGCAATCAAACGACATGGATGAGAGTTGATCTTTTCATATTCTCATGCAGGGCCGTGCCTGACATCAAATGGGTCCCAAGCACAAAATAACTATATGGCTATTTTAATGAAAACTAAAAATCTATTCTAGGAAAGGGATCGAACTTCTCGTTCCTCCTTCACATGCTCTCGCTCATTAATTCTTGAAGCCATATGGCTTGCTTAGCAGCTTCCGTTGCAGCCATAAACTCTGCTTCACAAGATGAGAGGGCTATGGTTTCTTGTTTCTGAGAATACCATGTTATAGGTGTCTTGCCGAAACAAAATAGGATCCCAATGGTGCTCTTTCCGTTGTCTATGTCAATGTTGTGGCTATTGTCGCTCTATCCAATGAGTTTATTTGTTCCTCCTTTCTTGTACACCAAGCCGAGCCCAAGAGTACCTCGCAAGTACCTTACAACCTGTTTCAATGTGCTTCCATGTGATTCACGAGAAGAGTGCATGTACCTGCTAAGTATTCCCACCAAGAATAACTTGAGGCCTAATTCCATAGGTATTAGTGCCGCGTTGCAAGTGTCCATCCCTGCTTCCTGTAATATTCACCGTGCATATGCCTCTTGTTTGATCTCTATTCCGTTTGATCCTTGACTTATTTCAATGCCGAGATAATAAGTCAATTCTCCGAGATCAGACATTTCAAATTTCTATGACATTGATGCTTTGAACTCCATGATCGACTTGAGGGTGTTTCCAGTCACAAACAGGTCGTCTAGGTATATGGCCACGATAGGTAGTGTCTTTCCTTCTTCTTTCCGATGCACTGAACTCTCCTTAGAGCAATTTTTACACGTCAAGCTCTTTAAAATCTGGTCAAGCTTTGTGTTCCAGGCTCTTGGAGCTTGTCATAAACCATATAATGCCTTAGAAAGTTTGAAAAATTTATGATCTTCTCCCTTCTTTTTAAAATATTCAGGCTGCTACACATACACGTCTTCGTTTAGTTCTCCGTGTAGAAACGCTGTCTTGACGTCTAAGTAGTGGATCTCTCATCCACCTGCAACAGCTAGTCCGATTAACAACCTTATTGTTTCTATTCAGGCTACTAGAGCGAACACTTCGTCAATGTCAATTCCAAGCTCTTGAACATATTGTTACGAGCCTAGACTTGAATTTGTTGATCGTTCTGTCTGTGTTTCTCTTGATTTTGAACACCCACTTAAGTCCTATGAAGTTTACTCATGGTGGCTTCTCCACCAATATCCATGTTTCATTCTTTTTAATTGAATCGATCTCATCCGAGCATGCATCTCTCCATCGTTTTATCATGCTGGCTTCTTTATAGTTAATCGGTTCATCGTTGAGTATGAGAAGAAACATCTATCATTCTGTGTCAGCTATCAGAACGTAGTCATTGAGCTAAGTGGGACGGCTTGCTTGTGTTGAACGTCTCAGTTCTTGTGTCGTATCTTGTTATGTTACCCCTTCCGTATTAACTAGTTCGAGTGTTTGAGTTTCTTCTTCTGCAGCTGCACACTTTCTCGTTGATTTCCAATTACGAATGGACCATGAATGTCGTCCATTGTAACTCCCCAAGACATACGAAACATTTCAGATTCAATCTCCATCTCGTTGTTGGCTCCCTTCCAATTCCAACATGAGTTCTCGTTAAAGATCACTCTCTGCTCACCACTATTCTTCTCGTGCTTGGATTATAAAGCCTAGACATTTAAGATGAAATCAAATGACAGGGAGAGTTTGAGGTGGGGAAGGAAACACGATAGTTTATTTTTAGGTGGATCGGATTTTAGGGTTGAGTTTAGGTGGGTTGGATCTCTTGGTTGGCCTTTGTAAATAATCTATTTTATTAAGAAGCAATTTATCTTTAGCCACATTATTCATTTAAAATAAAAATAATAATATATATTTTATTATAGGGGAAAAGAAGAGTTTTTGAAGAGGAGTTGGGGCAAAACATATTAAAGTCCTTAATTAGTAGTTATCGATTATTGACACTAAAGTATTTCAGTCTGTAACTCGAATAACCCAATCTATTTAGTCCATAATTTCATATTATATGACAGTTATATTTTTAGTAGGCGAGTAGTCTCTCATCATCCGATGTCTACCAGCTATTTCCAAACAAAGGGAAGTTCATTGTCGGAATAAAGTAATTTTGTTATCTTGATTTCCCCGTATTCTATCACTATCCAAACACTTGTGAGCCAAGAACGAGCGACGCTAGACCTGAAGAAAAATGCTTGTAGGACGAGACGAAAAAGGGTAAGGATGGGTTCGGCAAACTTAAGGGAATCATCTTTCTTTACTACTCAAGTTTACGTCATTTTTTTATTTCCTCAAAAGTATTTTAGGCCAAGAGTTTCATTATATATATATATATATATATATATAAATCGCCCCCCAAGTGCGGTGTTGACTGGAGGAAGAGGGTGTGGGGTTGCAAGAATTCATAAATGTGATGATACATCGATTTCATGATAACTCCTTGTAACACATCACATGAGCTACTCAACTCCGCAGACTCCAAAACAAATATTCACTCGTTCAATTTTGCATAATAATTAGTTTTAAAATACTTCAATCATTCCTTGTTAATAGAGGGACCAGCTAGCGTCAGAAAATAGATACAACTAATTAGTACACCTGATTAAGTCGGATATATATGTAGATGTATATATATTAGGGAAGTTGATAACTTGCGTAAATATATTAGATTAATACGATTAATACGGTTGTTAATTTTGAATCTTATCTCAGTTCTGAAGTTATTTTTAGGTTATCCACCATTTTTCACCAGTCTCTATGTTCTAGATTTTATTTTCAACAGTGGATCTGTTCTAACTTCTCTTTAGTATTAAAGATAAATAATTCACAATAGATCACAGTATAGCTCAAATTTGTAATCGACAACAATATCAATGAGCAGCTGTCAATAGGTAGGATTAAAATCTTTCAGTCAAACTTATCACACGATTTTAACTGACTTCTAACGAAGAAATAGATTAAAAAATGAGTATATATGGATTGGGTTACTCGTATAAAGGTCTCCCATTTTTGAGATGTTTGGCACTCTCTCTTTCTCTAACAAACACGAATGTCCAATCAGCTGTCCAAACTAGAAAATGAACATCCCTAACTAAACCTGAAATATATCAGAAAGGTTTAGTTTCCAATGAAAGCGAATAAAAAACAATGGCCAATTTGCTTTTCATGCTGGTCCCAGCTTTTGCACCCTTCTGTTTGCCCACTAGTCTTGACCTTTTCTTTTCTTTTTCCCCATTTCTATGAAACACATATTGATTATTATCATCATGTCTTCAAACTCACTTTTTCTTAGAGCTGGTCATCAATTTTTCCAGCATAATTATTTTTTGTAACTTGTTTAGATGAAGAAACTCTATAAATTAATAATCTATAAATTCATACTCGATAAATAATAAGTTCTATAAATTAATAAATTTTATTAGTTTCTGATCTACAAAATAATAAGGTAATAGTTTAATGAAAAATCTTATGTCACTATATGGTTCCAATGAAAACACTATAATTAATGTATATACAATTTATATAAAAAAAAATTGTATTGTATTGTTTTTATTCACAATGAAAACTATATTTAATTTCTTAGCATATCTAAATAAATTGATGTTATTTTGTCATTTTATATTTAAAATACATTTAAATTTATGGTATATATTTTGTATACACCAAATAAGTGAAGAAGAACAACAGAAAATTGTATTTATAAAATTTAATCAATACATATACCGTAAAACCAAATATTCTTTTTATTTTTACATTTACACATATTTAAAATATATAAATCTAAAAATAAAATTTCTATAAATTAATAACAATATAAATTAATAAAATATCAAAATTCTAATATTATTAATTTATAAAGTTTTTACTGTATATGTTTTTTGTGCAGTGACTTTTATCAGTGAACATATATAAATGTAATGGTAAAACAAGTAAATATTTTTTTTTTGAACATGAAAACAAACAAACATCTTATAATTTAACTACATCTAAATTACTAATTAGCCCTACATACGACACAAAGAAAAAAGGGAATCGATCCCAGTGTTGATTGAAGTATTCCACGAATAAAGTAGATATGGAAACGTTCTCATATATCCTTCTTTGTCATCAATGTTCTCATATACCATATCTTTTTATGTCATTGATAATATACAATTATATAGTTTTCTTGGAAGGAAGGCCGACATACAATATATCCTCGCGAATACAAATATTCTTTGACCACTACTACATCTTGCATATAGCCGGCCGTACCTTGGTTGTATAAGTTTGTAACATTACCTGATTCAAAATTATTGTTTTGCTGCAATCATTTTTGAGGAATTTTATACAATATATATGATATTCCCTTTATGCATGACTTTTAATTATCATCATTTTAAAATGTTCAAATACATACTTTTTGTATTTTCACTGAACATAACAAGTGAACAATGCCATAAATTACCAACAGAAAAATCTCACCGAGTATACTAACATATATTTTGTGCTAAACATATTAAAAATACAGTTTATTGTTAAAAACAGTTTATTGTTATAGATTTAAATATCATGAACAAAACACAATTATGAATTATCGTGTTTTTCTTACATTTTCTGTAAAAAATATTTTCCATATGATAAATAACTTATCAAATCTACGAAGAAGTAAATAAACAAACAAAGCATGCTATATAACTTGGTTTTATTAAGATGGCTGTTATTTTTTCTTAAAAACAATTTTTGCCTTTCTTTCTTCTAGGCAACCTCTGGTGAATTGAACTCCCTTTAGGTTTATCATCATATTGATTTTTTTTCAATTTAGATATGATTTTATCTTATCTAGAGGTGGTGATGTTCTTTATCGTTGGTTGTCTTATCTCCTTCAAAAGATAACCCATAGTCTCTCGATCATCAACCAAAATGGAGTACATAGCTCTTGCTTCTACCGCCTCTGAATCAACTTGGACGTCTTCTCTCCTTCAAAATTTAGGGATATCTCAAACAAAGCCGGCTATTTTTTATTGTGACAACCTTTCAGTCGTCGTTCATTTGTCTGTCAATCATGTGTTTAATAATCGCTCCAAACATATTGAAGTTGATTATCATTATGTTCACGAATTCTTGAAATTCGACATATTTTGAGTACTTCTCAGCTCGCCAACATCTTCACTAAGTCTCTTCTACGACCCTCTTTCCAAAACTGGCACAACAAACTGAATGTTGTCATTTTTCCCAACATCAGTTTGAGGCAAGGTGGGAGGGCTGGAAATATCTGATAATATCGACAATATCAGATAATATGCATAGTATCCAACTTCTATTTGCTTCTATCACTAGAAGATCTTTTTTGATATTTACACGAGGTTCTTTATTATTCGCACGTGTAAATGATCCAGAAAATATATATTTTCTATCTAATTAGAATTTAGATATTTCTTTCCTCTACTATTAAGGATTTCTTCTAAACTATTTCTTCTTTGTTTCTTTTCATTATGATTTTTCTTTCACATCTTTGTTTGATCTCTATAGATATGTGTAAATAATTTAATAATATTGTTTTAAGATTTCAAAGGAATTGATGAATCTATGAATCATATTGTTTATAATAGAAATATGTCTTCTATATCTTCATCTATTGTTGTTCTTCATGCTAAAACAGCTATCTAGTTTTAAAGCCAAACTTTACGCAGATTTAACTTCCTGGATTCAAAGAAAATTTTAGTATCTTATGTTGTTAGACATATTAATTGATACTACGACAGTATCGACTGATTATAATTTGTGTTTGAGTTCTGAATTGTTCTTAATGATGTCCTTGTTTGCTTCTCTGATTTATGATTTTAAAATTTTATGAATTATCGTAAAGCCTAATGTTTCTCTTTCGATCTTTACATCATTTTAACTGTATTCCTAGTTATTGTTTCATAATAACAATAAGAACCATTTTTTGTCTTATCTCTATTTCGATATGAAAATAAATATTGATTCAACTTTTATATACTACAATTTGTCGTTGTACACTTGTAGTAGATTTTATAGGGTTTAAAACTCGAAATATCAATTTTGTATTACCACCGGGAACCAATTGTGTTATCTTTGTTTCAGAATCTGAAGTTGAGTTTAAGAGTTATTGATAAGTTTTGCTTTTCTCTTATGTGTTTGGAGTGTTTATGATAAACTAGCAAAGCTAAGAAGGACTAACAAATTTTTTTTTTTTTTGTATTTATACTAAAGTTACTTTAAAATCTGATTAGAAATATCTAACTTTGAGTTTCAAAAAAAAAAGAAAAAAATATAACTTTGTATGAGTTAACTATTTACAATAATTTAATGTACTATAATTTAATAAATATAACAACTGTTTTTCGTTTATAATTACCATTATTAAACAACAAACTGTATAAAAATGTTAAATCTATTTAGAACAATTATCTATGTAAACTAAGAAATAAAAATGTATACATCAGATCAGCAGCATACGAACTAATTAGTCAAAATTAACCAGATAAAAAACTAGACGAACCAATAACTGAAAATTTTATAATAGGAACACTACAAGAAAACAGTGGCATACTGAGGGAAAAAATCGTCGGTATGTCGTCGGAATAACGCTATTTCGACGACATACCGACGAAAAAAATCCTCGGAAATAACTCCTCGGAAATTCATTTTTCCTCGGAAATCCCTCGGAAATTTCCGACGGAATTCCGAGGAACTGAATTTCCGAGGAAACTCCGAGGACCACTAGATCGTCGGAAAGTTCCTCGGAATATACCGAGGGAGGACTTCCTCGGAACGTGGCCCTCGGAAATTTCCGAGGAACGTGGCCCTCGGAAATTTCCGAGGAACGTAGTCCCTCGGAAAATTCCGAGGAACATTCCCTCGGATTTTTTTTAAAAATTCCGACAACTTATTCCGAGGAAAAGGTCGTCGGAAATTTCCGAGGGTGCTTTTCCTCGGAATTTCGAGAAAATTAATTTTTTTTTAAAAAATTAATTTTTTAAAAAAAAATTAAAATTTGTGAAATTTAAATTCGAAAATATAAAATTAAAATTAAAACTGAAAACATATTAGATAATTCAAAGTTCTACAAATAAAAATAAAACATTCCGAGTTTTTGGTAAAAAAAAAAAAAACTACGGGTCTTGAATGTTCGGGAACACCTCGTTCGGGTACATCCTCTTCATCATCTCCATCATCTGCTCGTTCAGCCTCTTCTGTGTCTCATAGCCCGCCTGTTGAGCTGCCATCTGGGTCTCCAACGCAGATATCCGATCATCCTTGTCCTTCAGCTGAGCCGTAAGAACTTCTAGATCAACATATGGCGGTGGTGCAGAAGAAGGAGCAGCCGACCGGGAGCGACGACCCAAACCGACCAAACGTCCCTTCTTCTTTGGAACCGACTGAAATATAAATAACCAAATTTAAATAATATAAATTGATGATAAAATAAAAATCAAGAAATAAATAAATTGAACTTTAAAAAAAAGAACTTACCGATTCAACGATTTCATTGATTCGAAACCGGGACAAGTTGGTCGAAGCCGTCGAAGCGTCATCCTCGGTTTGAAGCTGAGACACTTCGTCTACCACCTGAGTTTGGACCAGGTCGACCACGTCCCTCACAAGACCGTCATCAATCTGGCAGGTCTTCTTGTTGGTATACGCCCTCCTCATTAGGACGAGATCATCAACCGGCTCGCCATCATTTTTTTCCGCCTTGAAAAAAACATAAATTAAAGAAACATTAGAAATTAGAAGAAATGCACAATAAATTAAAATTCTGAAACTCAAATAATTGAAGAAAAAGCGGTTGAACTTACCATCCGATCTCCCAGAGTGGCAATAGATTGAGCACTCAAGTTATGCTTGTAGATGCCCTTCCCTTTACGGTCGCTCTTGCGGTTGGTGGAGTTGGTGGAAGAAGTTTCTTTTGTCTCTTCCTTATCCCAATGCGCACACAACTCCTTCCAGACCGTGTCGCTCATCGACTTTGGGACCTTTTAATAAAAAAAAAGAAAATAGTTTAATAAATAAAAAAATAGTTTAATAAATTAAAAAATTGTTTAATAAATTAAATCGAACCTTATTGATTTCCCACTTCTTCTTCCACTCGTGGATCTGATTCCTATAGTTGTCCATAACTTTATGGACGAAGTGGTGATAGATAAAGAGCGTCTCATCGGAATTCCAGTTGAACTCTTGCTGAAAAAAAAAACACAATTAGTAGAAAATTTATATTAAAGATTAAAAATATAAGTAAAAAATTAGAATACTTACCGCAAACTGACGAAACCATAGATGCTGCTTGTCGGTAGGGAAGTGAGTGAAAGTCGGATGTCCCCTGTCGAGGGCCGAGTACATCATACGGTTGATCTATGCGCTGATCCCGTTCCCGGATCGGTTGACCTAATAAAAAGAACAAACGATTAATAATGAATCCAAATTTAAAGAAAAAAAATGTTTAATTACCATGTTTGACCCCGTCCATGTGGATACGGAGTGAGATACGGAAGATGGTTACGACCGAGCTGTTGAACCAACTCCGCAACACTCATCACTCCCGGAGGACCCGGAGGAGCAGGAGCGGATGCAGCAGCGGGAGCGAGAGGAGCAGGAGCGGGTGCATCAGAGGGAGATGTATGGTTGGAGCTGTGGGGCGAAGGGAAATCCTGAAAATGGCTGGAATCCCGAGACTGGCTCCCCGTACCACCACGACCACGACGCTGTCGAGGCCGGGTCTGATCATCATTGGACCTGTAAATTAAAAAAAAATATTTAATAAATATAGAAATATATAAATTAATTTTTTTTAAAAAAAAAATCCCAAATAATAATTTTTAATCACAAAAAAAGATTTATAGATATTAAATTTTTTTAATAAATATATAAAAATAGTTCTAATAAACAAAAAATAGTTTAAATAATTAAAAATAGTCTAATAATTACAAAAAAATAGTTTTAATAACATATTTATATATATTTTTTTAAATCCCAAATAATAGTTTTTAATCACAAAAAAGTTTTATAGATATTAAAAATGTTTTGTAAAATCCAAAAAATCAAATTTATATACAAAAAACATTTTTTAAAATCCAAAAAATCGAATTTATATAATCGTTTTGTAAAATACAAAAATCTATTTTATATACAAAAATCGATTTTATAAATACAAAAAAAATAAACCTATTATACAACCAAATCACAATTCTAACCAATCACCCTAACAAAAATCTATCAAAACTACACAAAAACCTAACAAATAGAACATATGAGAGTGGGATATGGTCCTTACATGATTTGTGTAAGAGAAGGGGGAGATCGCCGGAGATATCGTCGGATTTCAGGGGGAAATCGCCGGAGAGGAGAGAGGAGTCGCGCAGAGGAAGAAGAGAGAAATGGGGAAGAAGAAGCGGCTCGTGGTTATAAAACCTAGAGTCCGACGGAATTCTAATTTCAATTTTCGCGAAATATGCCCGGTAAAATGAAAATATTCCGAGGAAATTCCGACGGATAGTAAAATATCCGTCGGAATTTCCTCGTAATATTCCGAGGAAATACCGAGGAACTAGTGTTTGGAGTTTCAAAACGTCAATTTTTTTTGCCGTATTTCACTTCTTATACAATTGTAATGCATACCATTGAGGATTCTTTGTATAGATGAGCATAAACCATGAAATAACAAATTTCAAAACTAATTGAAAGTATTCCCTTTACCGTTCATTAAAGTGTATAAGTGTTTCTGTTATGTTGTGGGATTTCGTTCATACAATCGGAAAAGTGTTAATTATAGGGTAAGGAACAAATTTTTGACTTCATAATGAACGTAAGACACTTAATAAGGGTTATATAGGTGTTATTCAAACCGCAAAACGTTGTTTTCGGTTTAAAAACCCTATTTCCTCGGAATTTCCTCGGAATATTCCGAGGGAATTCCAAGGAAACCCTTTTCTTCCTCAGAATTCCGTCGGAATATTCCGAGGAACTAGTGTTTGGGGTTTCAAAACGTCAATTTTTTTTTAAACGGATCGATCGATGGATATATGTCCAAAAACGAATCGATCGATCGAGTATATCAAGTGTTCCTCGGAATTTTCTAGGAATATTCCGAGGCTTTTCCGAGGAAACAGGGTTTGGGGTAACAATGTGATCGATCGAGAACAAAATCTTGAACGTTTTTTTATAAACGGATCGATCGATGGATATATGTCCAAAAACTCATCGATCGATCACTAAGATGGACCAAAGCGTAACAATGTGATCGATCGATTAGATTATCCCATCGATCGATCGAGTATATCAAGTGTTCCTCGGAATTTCTTCGGAATATTCCGAGGCTTTTCCGAGGAAACAGGGTTTGGGGTAACAATGTGATCGATCGAGAACAAAATCTCGAACGTTTTTTTATAAACGGATCGATCGATGGATATATGTCCAAAAACGCATCGATCGATCACTAAGATGGACCAAAGCGTAACAATGTGATCGATCGATTAGATTATCCCATCGATCGATCGAGTATATCAAGTGTTCCTCGGAATTTCCTCGGAATATTCTGAGGCTTTTCCGAGGAAACAGGGTTTGGGGTAACAATGTGATCGATCGAGAACAAAATCTCGAACGTGTTTTTATAAACGGATCGATCGATGGATATATGTCCAAAAACGCATCGATCGATCACTAAGATGGACCAAAGCGTAACAATGTGATCGATCGATTAGATTATCCCATCGATCGATGTGGATATCCCATAGATCGAATGAACAAAATCTCGAACGGTTTTTTATAAACGGATCGATCGATGGATATATGTCCAAAAACGCATCGATCGATCGCGTATATCAAGTGTTCCTCGGAATTTCCTCGGTATTTCTTTAAAAAAAAAAAAAATCAATGGTAGTCTGTTTCCGAGTCATCATCACCAGATGAATCTGAATCTGGATCTTGGTGAAACTCTCCAATCACTGGTTCATCCTCTACGTGAACGACGGCTTCCTCTCCGAAGTCGGTTAAATCGACTACAAGGCCAACTCCAGCTAAATCTTCTGCTGCACTTAAGTTGCCGGATGTGCTTGGTTGTAGTGTGTCTTCCAGCTCAGAACTTCCCTGAACTCGGCCTCTCGGGTTGAGTCTTGTAACAGTAACCCATGGATCATCTCTGTTCCTTACCCGGGGGTACTTGATATAACAAACCTGTAACATTTAGAAAATTATTAGTAAAATTATAAATTAATACACATGATGATGAATCATTCTGAATAATTAACATTTAATTACCTGATCGGCCTAAGAAGCAAGAATGAAAGGATCATAATATTGCAGCTTTCGCCTTGAATTTGCTGATGTAACACCAAATGCATCTGTTCTCACACCTCGATCTGGAGTGTTGTCGTGCCAATCACAATAGAAAACAATACAGTACAATCCAACCATGCCCAAATACATGATTTCCAAAATCTCATGTATGTGTCCGTAGTATACATCATCTCCTGATGCACAACAAACGCCAGCATCATAAGTCGTACTCGAACGTCTCCTCTTCTGAGTTGTGAATGCATATCCTCGAGTACAAAATCTCGTATATGACTTCACAACAAAGTTTGGACCAACGACCATCTCACGTATCCAATCGTCAAATGTTTCACCTCTGGCCAAACCAGCAGACACCTATTAATAGCACATATATATAAATGTTATATCAATAAATGTGAATTAGTATATATATGTGATAAAATATATTTTAATTTATTTAAAGCACTCACATAAGTAAACATCCATCCAGTAAATTCTCTCTGCTTCATTTCTTCTAGTTCGTCCTCTGTGGCGTATCTATACTCGAACCGCTTTTCTGCCATGAAAATCCTGTATATGATGACAATAATGTAATTAATTAAGATTTAAATTTCAACTTGTTAAAATAAAAATTTGTAAGCTAATTTATTTACCTCTCATATTGAAGAACGTCTTCGCAGTTGGTGAGCAAATATGTTTGCAAATGACTGCACTCCTGCTCAGTAAGTTGACGGTCCTTTGGTTTTCCGCTAAGTCGTACAACGTCTGTGAAAATGTCTGGAACCGTAACATGATATGTTGCCCATTCGCCTCTATCATCATGCCGAGCAGGTCTTCTGTTTTTGGTTTTAACTTCTGCTGGAAAGTAGTACTCGACAAAGTTTGAAGTTTCTTCATTGATTATTTGTGCGACTATAGAACCTTCCACCCTACTTAAATTTTTCACCATCTTCTTCAAATGGAACATATACCGCTCATACAGATACATCCATCTATACTGCACAGGACCACCAAGTTCCAATTCTCTTGCCAGGTGAATAACAAGATGCTCCATAACATCAAAAAATGAGGGAGGAAATATCTTCTCAAGGTTGCACTGAATCACGGCTATGTTAGTCTTCAAATTTTCAATACCTTCAAGAGTCACTGATCTCGTGCATAAATCGCGGAAGAAACCACTTATCCCTGCAATTGCTTCATGAACATTTTGTGCTAATAGTTCCTTGAAGGCGAACGGAAGGAGGCGCTGCATCATTACATGGCAATTGTGGCTTTTCAAGCCAGTAAACTTTCCTTCCTTTCTGTCGATACAGTTATGCAAATTTGATGCGTAACCGTCTGGAAATTCCACATCGTTTGAAATCCAATCAAAGAACGCATCTTTTCCCTCTGCATCAAGTCGGTATATGGGAAAAGGAGCCCTACCATTCTCATCAACATGAAGTTCTGAACGAGCACATATATCGACTAAATCCAGTCTTGACTTCAAATTATCCTTTGTTTTACCTTGAACATTAAGGATCATGTTCATGAGATTGTCAGAAAAGTTCTTCTCAATATGCATGACATCTAAATTATGCCTTAGCAGATGATCCTCCCAGTATGGCAGATCCTAGAAAATACTTTTTTTGTGCCAGTTATGTAGTTCTCCAACAGCATCTACCGGAAAACGCTCATGTCCACCGACGTCTGGCGTCCTTTCTGCACCAAAATCTCTTAGTTGTATATTCAAATCTTTCCCACAAATTTCCAGAAGTGGACTGTCAAACACCCTCTTGTTCTTCGTACACAAATTCCTACTCCTACGATATAGATGATCAGGTGGTAGGAATCTCCTGTGACAGTCAAACCAACACGTTTTCCTTCCGTATTTTAGTTGGAAAGCATCAGTGTTATCTTGACAATATGGACATGATAGTCTTCCATGCGTTGTCCATCCAGACAACATACCATATGCTGGAAAATCACTTATTGTCCACATTAGTACTGCCCGCATTTGAAAGTTTTCTTTACACGAAACATCGTATGTTTCAGCACCTTGAGCCCATAGTTGTTGCAACTCATATATTAGTGGCTGAAGAAACACATCAAGTGATCTCTTAGGATGCTCTGGTCCGGGAACGAGAATCGAGAGAAACAAAAACTCTCGTCGCAAGCACAAGTTTGGGGGTAAGTTGTATGGTGTAAGAATGACGGGCCATAGAGAATACTGTCTTCCACTCTTGCCAAACGGACTGAAACCATCATTACGTAATCCAAGGTAGACATTTCTTCTCTCATACGCAAAGTCGGGATACTTTGATTGGAAATGCTTCCACGCTTTTGCATCTGAAGGATGTCTGATCTCACCATCTGTTGAGTGCTCCGCATGCCATCTCATTGGTTGCGCTGTGCGTTCAGACAGATACAACCTCTGCAACCTTTCCGTCAAAGGCAAATACCTCATCCTTTTATATGGCACTGGAACTCTTCCACTCGTATCTTTATAACGAGGCTTTCCACAAAATTTGCATGTAACCCGCTGTTCATCCGCCCTCCATTAAATCATGCAGTTGTCGCTGCATACATCTATTACCTGATACGATAAACCAAGACCAGCTACGAGTTTCTGAACCTCGTAGTATGAACCAGGAGCTACATTATCCTCGGGTAGAATACCTTTTACAAAATCAGCAATCGCATCCACATAGTCTTCAGCCAAATTATAATCTGTTTTAATGCTCATCAATCTTGTAGCAGATGATAAAGCTGAATGACCATCTCTGCAACCTTCGTACAATGGTTGCTTTCCAGCATCCAACATATCATAAAATCTCCTAGCTTGTGCATTGGGTAAATCTTCCCCTCTAAAATGATCATTTACCATCTGCTCAGTACCTACACCATAATCTACATCCGTTCTAATTGGTTCTTCTAATCTAACCGCTGGCTGAGGTTCGCTAGTACTACCATGTTCATAATCAGTTTCTCCATGATGATACCAAATTTTGTAACTTCGTGTAAATCCACTCAAATATAGATGAGTCCAAACATCCCACTCCTTAATAACCTTTCTATTTTTACAATTAGAGCAAGGACATCTTAACATACCTGTTTTTGCTTCCGGTTGTCGGAGAACTAACCCCATGAATTCGGTTATACCTCGTTGGTATTCTTCCGTAAGCAATCTCGTGTTCGGATCCAAATGAGGTCGATCGATCCAAGAACGAAAATAATTTGAAGAAGACATGTTTTTTATTAATCAAATTCGTGTGTAAAGAGAGTAAGAGGGAGGATGAAGATATGGAGTGAATGAAGAGGAAGAGGGGTGCTTGTATTTATAGTTGAAATCCTGCCGACAAACCGAGGAAATTCCGATGGAATTCCGACGGAAACGGCTAGTTTGTCGGAATTTCCTCGGAATTTTTAAAATCCCCCAACGGCTCTCTAACGGCTATAATATATCCTCGGAATTCATTTGTTTTTTCCGAGGAATACGTTTTTCCTCGGTATTCCATAAGAATATTCCGACATATTAGTATTTCCTCGGAATTCCGTCGGTATATTCCGAGGAAATTCCGAGGAAACCAAATTTTGTGTTTCCTCGGAATTTCTTCGGAAATTCCTCGGGATATTCCGAGGATTTCATTTTCCGTCGGAATGTCCGTCAGAATACCGTTGTTTTCTTGTAGTGGAAGAAATAGCAATAATACTATACTAGATGGTAATCCGCGTCTTGCGCGGAGTTAATTTTTATAAAAATATATTGTACTTAAATATTATAAACAATATACATTTTGTTATCAATAACTTTTTTCACATTTCATTAGAGGTGGACATTCTAGTACTATTTAGTTCGATTCGGATTCTTAAAGGTTTGGTTCGGTTTGAATCTTTGCGTATTTGGTTCGGGTTTGGGTTCAAATAACCTATTTAATTCTTTTTCAAAAATTAAAGTTCATATATACTTTAAATTTTTCAAAATCTGAAAATAAAAATAATATATAACATATAAATCGGAATAATGTATGTCAAAATATTTAAACTTAACATAAAAATTAGTTTAGCTTAAATATTTGAATATGAAATCAACAGATATTTTAAGTATTTTAGGTATTATAAGTATCGTTTAGCTATTTTTAAAAAGTACTTATAGCTATTCTTATAGTATTTTATATATTCTTTTAGATATTAAATTTAAAAATAATTAATATATTTAAGTATATAAATATTTTTGGAATATATTTGGATATCTAAAATATTACGGTTTAGATCGGGTTCGGTTTCGGTTCTCTAGATACCAAAATTTTGAACCCATTCGGATATCTAACCAATTTTGGTTAAAGTTCAGTTATATTCTTTGGATTGGCCTATGTTCGGTTTTTATGGATTCAGATTTTTTTGCCCAATCCTATATTTTTATTGTGACAAAATTTTAAACAAAAATGATGATGTTCATATTGAATTTGGGTATGCAACAATTTTTAAACTAAAACACATTTTATATGTATGTGCCCATTTATTTAATCATTAAAAACTATTCTAGGCTCATTTAAGAAAATGATGATCGTTCATATCGGTTCTAGGCAAATTTTAAAATTAAAATATTATATTCTTTCAATGCAAATTTCAAAATTAATATATTTATATATTTTTAAATGGTACATAGTTTAATTTAAATGATATTAATATATATATTATTTAATATAAATATCTATCAAATAAAAATTTATATTAATATGATTGTATGATCATTTGTATCTTGTTATAACAAAAAAAATTAAGTCATTGATCAAAACAAATTCAAAGGGATTTTTAACATTTTTTGTAATTTAAAGTCGTTTCAAAAAATCAAAATATAACATATAAGAAAAAAGTTAATTTTTTATTATATGGTTAATGTGATTGTTTAATTTCTTTTAATAATATAAAATTAAACAAAAAGGAGGAATGATGCGAAAATTGTTATAAAATATTTATTATTCATAATCATTAATTGTCATATATATGTTAACCATATTAGGTAATTCTTTAGATTTTATTTAAGAAAATAATACATACTTCCTATATTTTGGATTAATATAATGACACCTAAGCAGTGTCTCTTTTTAATTAATTCTTAAGTTTCCACGTAAGTGAAATTATCATCATAATTAAATGATAGCTAAGCATAATCTCTTTTTATTTAATATATACAATTTTTTAAACGATTATCAATTAATATATAGGAGATTATCTTAGAGCATAGTGTTACTAAGTTTTCATTGTTAAAATATATAATTAGTGTTTATATATGTAGAAAATAAAGAAGAAAAAGAAATATGGTTCATAGTTTTAAATTAAATGATTAAATAAAATGAATTGTTAATATTATCTTAGAAATGTTTTTAACATCTGATTAATCGGTTAGTACATCCCAATATTTGGTTACACAAATTATTTTAGCGGTACGAAACCCCATGAGTCAAGCGGACCCTACTCGGTTAGAACACAACCCTACATCGAAATTCCCAAATCCTTTGCATTGCATATAATAATTTTTGCCCTTTAACTCTCAACCTCACCTTAGGCTTGTTATCTCTCCCATTTATTAAAGAGTTATTTTTGGGTGAGTGAACTTCTAGGTTCTTCAATCAATAGAATTTCGTCATTTCATATTCTATATTTTTTAAAAATAAAATAAAATATGATCAAGTTGTATTATGTTTTTTTTAAATGATAAAAAATAATAGTAGTTACAAAAAAAAGAATTTAAAAAATAATATTTTTAACGTCGTCAGCAAAACACTAAACCTTAAACCTTAAATCTTAAATTCTAAATCCTTAGGTTAATCCTAAACCCTTAGGTAAACCCTAAACCCTTAGGTAAACCTTAAACCCTTGGATAAATTAATCCTAAACTCTAAATAAAAAAAACTAAACACTAAAACACTAAACCATAACCCTAAATCCTAAACCATAAACCCTTGAGTGTTTTTGTGTTTAGTATTTTTGATTTAGAGTTTAGGATTTACCTAAGGGTTTAGGATTTAGGGTTTAGAGATTTTTTAAAAGATTTAGTGTTTTGCTGACGACGTTAAAAATATTTTTTAGAAAAAATATCTTTTCTTGTAACTATGATTATTTTTATTTATTTTTACATTTTTATTTTAAAAACATAATATAACTTGATAATATTTTGTTTCCTTTTTTTAGAAAATATCGGATATGAAATAACATAATCTTATTGGTTGGTGAACCTAGATGTTCACCCTTGGAGATGAACCCAAGAATAATTCTTTATTAAATTACATAAATTTTATGATCCCTTAGGGCATCATTAATCCCGGTCTCTTAGTCGGGGTTCTTAACTCATGATTTGATTTTTTTTGTTTTTTTTTTGTTTTTTACACTTTTTTGCTAAGAAACGGTTTTTATATATCTTATTTAAGAGATGATTCTTAGTTAAAATTCAAGAAAAGCTAAGAACCGTCTCTTAGCCGAACTTCAGTTAAGAGATTGTGGTTAACGATGGTGCTAGCATCATTGTTCGTACACAATACCCGTTTTTAAGGCAAGTGTCTGCTAGATTCAAAAAAAGAAAGAAGCAAGTGTCTGCTAGGAGAGAGAGAGACTTTCTCCTATATAATTGATTTCATCTTCTATCTATTCCTCTACACAAAAAAACTTGTTTGGTCTGGTTTCTTCGATCGATCATGGCTAACTCCCCGACGGCCGCTGAGCAACTTTGCTATATTCCTTGTAACTTCTGCAACATAGTTCTTGCGGTATGATTGCTTAGCCATAATGGATCTGCATGTTTTCTGCAAAATCTTGTATCTAAAGATATGGCCAGGCATATTAGATCTGCCTTTATTTTCTTTGTACTATATAATGGCTTATGATAAAGATCAATACTGCGGCTCTTTTCATCAGTTCCACTATCTTACTAACGTTCAGAATTCTCATCAATCAAAACCTGTCTAATTTATTTTTGTCAATAATAAATATTTGGTTTTGCTTATGGTGCCAGAGAGAAGTCACCATCCCATACATGACTTTTTTCCCCCATCGTATGGATTTATCTTCTCTCTATTCTTGCTTTTCTCAAAGAAATTTTATAATTTAAGTTGTGAAATTTTGTAAGGTCATGCTGTGTATCCCTATTGACTATGCATAATAAAAAGAGAAGATGATCTTCTACCTCATGGCACTAGTTTTGTTTGATAATAAAAAAAAATTGATTGCGTTAATTTCAGTCATTTTTTTTGTCTTTTGCTTTACAAACCATAAAAACCATAGGAATGTCTAATCTATATTAACAGGAAAAACAAGTATATTTTCACTGTTCTGCTGAATAATGGTCATATAAGCTTTTTGTTGATCTATATGACTATATTTTATGGATCTGGGCAGTAAAATCCAATTATCAAAGAAAGAAAATCAATTAATTAAATATTATGAGGTTTTTGTTTTGGTAAAAATGTGAAGGTAAGTGTCCCATGCAGCAGTCTGTTCGACATCGTGACCGTCCGATGCGGCCACTGCACCAATCTGTGGTCTGTAAACATGGCAGCTGCTCTTCAGTCGCTTTCACGCCCTAATTTCCAGGTCTTTCTCCCTCCCTCTCTTCACAGTTCCCAAAATTATAGGGATTTGTAATTTAAAATGCTATCTGAAATTTAGGGCTCTTTTGTTTGTTTTCGAAATAATATAGACAGAGATCTGAGCTTCTTGTTGCATGTTTCTGCCTCTAGCCGCCGTCTACATCTGCATAGCCCCAAATAAATTTATTACATAATCTTTTTCAAATTTATATAATTTTCTTTTTCCAGCCTTTTTTTCAAATTTATATCCGCAGCCTTTTCCATAATTATTTAATAGAGCCCTAGCTTATGTTTTGATCTGAATACTGATGTGAGCTGCATCCTCTTAGATTTTGATTGACATGAATGTTAGGGTTTCATTAGTTTGGTTTTTTCCTTTTCTTTCTTTCTTTTCCTTCTAAATATATTATCGGATTCCTTTCTTTAAAGGTTTTTTTGTCTTTTACTTTTCTTTAAAAATTAATAAAACGTCCTCTAGTACTAGTTGGTCCACTTTGTTTTCTCTCTTCATTTCCTAAATTAGACAATGCATAGATGATTGCTACTCAATCCTTATGATTCATCATTTTAGTCTGAAAATTCTAAGTTATTTATAACAAATGTGGCATTCATATATTTGTTAATCTATTGAATATGAAATATGGAATAGGTAACACCTTATGCAACGCCAGAGTATGGATCTTCCTCAAGAGGCCACACCAAAATTTCTTCCAGAATTTCAGCTCGTACCATTTCTGAGCAAAGAATTGTAAACCGTCGTAAGTGAAAATTACTTTTTATGTATAATTAAGTAAACATACGGAATAATTTATGTGTATTTCTTATATTGTCGTTCAGCTCCGGAAAAGAGGCAGAGAGTACCTTCAGCCTACAATCAATTTATAAAGTAACAAATTTTTGTTTAGACATTTACATTTACATATTCATATAATTATGTTTATTATATTCGAAATCTGTTAAGATTGAAGTCATTGATTTGTGCGTAAACTGAAAATTCTGAAGAGAGGAAATTCAGAGGATCAAGGCTAATAATCCAGACATAAGCCACAGGGAAGCATTCAGCACCGCCGCCAAGAATGTAAGTTTTCATTTTGTAAAAAGGCTCACATTTATTTTAAAACATTCGGTAAAATATATATTATATATAATCGCAGTTATTTTCTCTACATTTTAACTATTGTTAGATAAAAGTTTAAAATTTCATCAAAATGGTTTGCCAATCATATCCCTACAGTAGAATTTATGTATGTACAGGTAGTGGCATATACGTACTTATCCTAATAATTATTTTATTGTATGTTATTAGGGAGATAAAGATGTACTTTATCCCTTTAGTAACATTCTTTTATGTATAATATAGTGTGTTCTAACTACATATCTCTGACATTTTGTTATGACAATTTAATAAGTTATTCTATCATTAAATTGATTGCACATATGGTAGTGGGCACACTTTCCTCATATTCACTTTGGTCTAATGCTGGAGAGCAACAAGCAAGCTAAGTTAGCTTAATAATGTAAGTGTATTGTACATCTATCAGATTCACCATAGTTATATATTTAGTGTTAACTTCAATATCTTACTTATATTTCTCTGTTATATATAGTATAGGTGTGTCTGGTAATAAGTGCTGGAGCTTTGAAGTACAATGGGACAAGTGCTGAGAAGATAACTATATATCAGATGTTATATATATCATTGAGAAGCTATATATTACTCACTAGGTATATATTATATGATCTTGGGGAACCGTCTGATCATATTTATATATAAGTGAAGATATCTATCTTTAAAACCATATATAAATAAATTTTATTAATAAGCTGACTATGATTTATTTTGTATGGCATTTGTGTTGTTCGTGTTACAAGATGTATGAGTTCCCTTTCGGATTTATCTTATACATTGAATCCTAAAGTCTACAATATGTATTACTTTCCCTATTATCCTCTATGTATCATTTATGTTTTGTCAACAATCCCTCCATACATCTTATACCATTAAATGGTACAAGTACAGAAAGTAAGTATTGTAAGTTGATAATGGTATCCATACTGAAAGATCGTATTACTGTTTCATTGAAGAAAATTCTTTCAAGAATGGCAAGGAAACTTGTATCGAATCCTCAAGTAGTTAGCGTTAGAGCTACTGATTGCATAACAGATATTGTATGACAAAAGATATCACAGAGATTGTTGATGGTGTATTGAATTTTTGCAAATATGACACGATAAATATTCGACTAGATACTGAAACATGGAAATCAAGAAAAATATCCAGGATACATTAATGAATTGCTGACATAACAGTAGAGGTTGATTTTAAAATGGGAATGTAGCTCATATGGTAGAGCACTCGCTTAGTATGGTTTCGATACTCGATACATTAATGAATTGCTGACTTTACAACTCTGGTTTCGATACTCGATATTGTTAATCTTAATTTAAGTTATAAAAAAAATGAAATCCACTGTGCAGACATTACTTATAAATATCTGGGAATATTAAAAGCTTGGTGTTTTGTAATTTGTATATACGTACATATTTAATTATTTATGTGACAAATTAGGGTATTCGGAAATAAAGAGAACAAGAAAAGAAGTTGACAATTTCGGCTTTGGAAAAATGCACATATCTATGGTTCGAAGCATGGTGTTTTGGTATTGTCTGGTTTTTGGTGGAGATGGATTTTTTTCTCTCAGAATTCATTAAAGGACGAACTCGGTCTGTCAACATCAATATGTTTAGCACAATATCGAAGACGGTTGAAAAGAGGAAAGACAACTTGCAAAAGAAAGGCGGCATAAATAGAAGGAAAAGATTAGTGAAAAACTTACTCTGGGAGACGCATCCTAAGTTTCCAATTATACTCAAAGACACATCCCTTATATGTTAATAGAAAAACATTAAAAAAATTATAACATGTAGTTTATACTAATTAAAAAAGTGCTATGCTGAGTTATCATGTAATTAGAATGCTAATTTTGCTTACGTGGCGCCTTGAGAATCAATTGAGAATTTTGTTAGTCCAAAATTAAATTGATAGAGAATGTTATATTATATAGTATGTCCACTATGGACCATTTATTTATCAAAATAAAATTATTATATATTCTTTCCTTAAATAAAACTTACGGAATTACCAAATATGATTAAAATATATATGACAATTAATGATTTTAAATAATAAAGAATTGCAAACAATTTGTATACTTTCTATCATTTTTGTTTAATTATTTATTATTAAAATAAATTACACAATTACATTAATCATATAATAAAAATTTAGATTTTTTTTGTATATATTGTATTTTAAATTTTTCAAAATGAGTATAAATTACTAAAACTATTAAAAGTCTCACATAAACTTATGTGATCAAGAGTTAAATTTTTTTCTATAATAAGATACAATGATTATAAAATCATATGAATAAATAATTCTATTTTAAAAGGTATTTATGTTAATATATATATATATATATATTTTATATCGTTTAAATTAAACTATATAATATGAAAATATATACTTATATTTTGATATCTATGTAACATATATTTAAAAGTTAATATTTTAATTTTGAAATCTTCAATGTTTTTTTTAAATGATTATAAATTATTGAAATCACTAAACATTCCATATTAAGAAAATCGTTGGTATAAAATTTTGTTACAAAAATATGCAAATAATCATAAAATAATATGAGTAGAAACCTCATTTAATAAATATTGATATTAAAAGTTTATTATATATCTATGTTAATATCATTTAGATTTAATTATGTATCATATACGATAAATAAAATTGATTGTTTTGATTTATTTACCCTAAAATGATTGCGAATAAACAAGAACGGTCGTTTGATTTATATGCGCACGCCAATTTATAACATAATAGTAACTGATTTCTTAGTTATTTAATATATAATTATTATTCTATTATTTTATAATATGAAAAAAACATAAAAAAGGAAATATTTATTCTGCACAAAGCACTGATTTTAACTTAAGTATATATCTCTTTAATAATTTTAAATCTTAACATTTTCTAAATCTCATGCCAAAACAAAATAACGAAATGAGAATAAACTAAAAATCAACATTTATAGAGCAATAACTAAAATGAAAAAACGACACAAAAATGAGAAAAATATTGAAGATATATATGATTAACATGTGAACGTAAACTTCTTATAACCATAATTAACTTTTAAATTGTTAAATCATGATATAAAACCGAGCTAACATAGTTTTATTGTAACCAAATAGTAGGTCTGAGATTCTTCGGCCTAAACGTTAGGTTCTTATGCGATAAGTGACTTTTTTACCTAAAATATTTTTAAAAATGGGATCAGCCCATCAGTAAACAAATTATGTAATTAAAAAAAAAATTAATTCGATCAAGAATATAAATTTTATTTTTCTATACGATATTTATTAAATAATTTTCATATAAATTTACCATGCGTAAGGCACATGTTTTATCCTAGTTGGACTTAAAGAGCACTTTTTCCTATTAAATTTACCAATCTACCCATCAACTAGTGTGAACTGTGTTTGGTTGGATTTTTTAACTAGACAAAATAATTTTTTTTAAAAGCAATTAATTTTTTTTATTCTTTATTCAGTTTGAAACCAGCTATCTAGATCCCTAAATCGAGTGACTTCTCACAAACAAATCCTAATCCCTTTCTCTCTTTCTCTGGTCCAGAATCCAATCCATTGAACTCTTATTGCGTTTTCTTCGGCAGCCTGGTTTCACAATCATCTCAAGTGCTCGTGAATTCTTTTTTCTCTATGCCTTGTGTTACATCAAAAGAGTTCAAGGTCAAAGTTAGGGAGCAGTTTAAAATCAAAACTATATCACATCACACTTCCACTGACCACAACCAAAGATTTGAGGACTCCATCATCCACAAATCACCAGATCCCATCACTCATGTCCACACTTCTCTTCCCCATGACTCAGTCGTCCACAAATAATCCGTCCACATTACGCTTGTCCACGTCACGGTCCATACGTTCCCTTCCCAAACATTATGTATGCTTTTGTAATATTTGCGGTATGTAGGTCTTTTACATTATGAAACATTATGTATGATTATCAAATTAAGTTATTTGACATATCCACCGTATCACTTAGAAACTTTTTACCTTTTGTACCGCCAACCACAACAATCATGTCCACAACAATAACATACGCGACTAACCACAATTTCCTATCCACGGCTTTGTAACCACATTCTCTTTATTTTGTTTTATCCCACACTTGTTACTTCTGTCCACATTCCTTGTGTCCATGTATTTTTATATAATTATTAAAATATATAAAATATATATACGAAAATAGATGTCAAAATATAGAGAAAAAGAAATTACAATTTATTGTAGTATTTATTTTTGCTTTATATGCCATAAACTTTGAAAAAACAAATAAACAGAGAATGGAATGAATAATAATAATATAAATAAAAGAACTAACAAATCCAAATGTTGTTGAATTGTACATTGATATTCACATCCTCGGGTCATTCACTTATACCCATGTACCTACTTTTTTATTTAAAGCTTTAACATTAGTTGTAACTAGACACAAACTTAGTTAGCTTACGGTTGGTCTCTTTAAAAGAAATATTCTTTTACTTACACAAAATGAAGGTGATTTCTGTCCAAAATAAAACAGCTGTCCACCCAAAGTGTGTCAACTAGACAATGTGTCTTCAAAAGCAAACATAATACACAATGTGTCCTTCTATGTAAGTCTCTCAAGATTAGTCGACTCTATCATAAAAAGAGGAGAGAAAGATCAATAAGAAGGTCATTTCACAATCATGACGCAAAGCGGCAGAGAAATTATGATGTATAACAATAATATTTTTTGTAAACTAGACTGTATTCTAACTAGGATGTTTAATCCGGTAAAACTTTTTACCGAACAATTTAAAACTAAATCAAAATAGAGAAAATAATTTGAATTTGATAGTACCAAATAAACTGAATAGATATCATTTTCAGAAAATCGCAGTATATGAATATTGTTCGGTATATTAACCAATCCAACCGAGTAAATTGAAGAAATTGATTAGTTAATTAAATATATTACTATCCTTATGTAAATTTATAATAAAATTAATAATATATACATAAATTATTTTATTTATTTGATATTCAAAATTAAAACCTAACTTAAAAAAAAATTAAAGATAAATAGTTCATTTTGTTTGAGGTTAAATATGTTATTTTATTTTTCTTGTTTTCATCAAATTAAATAAAACATATTTTTTCATGGTAAATGTTTGTGCTAAAATATAGTTATATAATAATAGCATGATATTACTATTTTTTTACTTCTGTTTTTATAGTCTAAAACAGAAAATATTATATTTAAAAGTGAGAGTAAGGAATATATTTTTTTTAACGCTAGATAATTATGCTATTACAACTATGAGAAATATATATTTATGTTTTAGTAAATCATATAAACTAAAAATTGTTATAAAAAAAATAAATATATTTATGATTTGTTTGGTATAAACAAAATAAACCAAAAATTGATAGTATATAAATTAAACCAAACAAAATTAGACATGGTTCCAGTATGTTAACTAAATTTTATAAAACGAAAACTCGAACAAAGCCGGACCGAAATCCAAATTAAACAAACCTTACTTTGACAGTTTGATAAGCCACTTCATTAATCGCCAACGTCTTCTTGAATATATTTTTTTTGAATGATCTACCATCAAATTTGTCCTATCTTACAATATGCTAAATTCATATTAAACAGCTTTTGTTTCAGGTGAGAACTTAGATCAAGACCAAAATCAACATGAAAAACCTTGAATTTATGGTCATTAGATACGCATTAAATAATGTAGCTGTCGCGCTAAGTGATCTAGATTAGTTAGAGGGCGTTTTACTGTCGAGTAATTCAATCTTTATAAATAAAGTTGACATATGCGTCTACATCGCTCTAGAGTGGGGGGCTTTCTCGCCACGTGACAACTCTCTATTCGCTTTGTGTGTTTCACGCGTTCCTATTCTTTTTTTCACTCGATTGGGCCGCAACAACATATTGCCTTTTGTGTGCAAAATTGGATTTGGGCTTCCTTACCGAATTTTTAATGGACACGTATTAATACAACATTCATTGTGTTTAATGAAACGTAAGAGACATTCTGTATTTTGACATTTTGGAATTGAAAAAAAAAAAACAAAACACAAGGAGTAAAATCACATTTGCCAGAAAAAAAAAAGGCCAACTCTTAATTAATCTAAACCCTAACCACAGCATACAAACTTATCTCATGTACATCTTACAACAATGTTTATTTTTTTCATAACAAAATATAAATTATCTTTTAGTTTGGATTACAAAAATACAACAATCATACTCATAAGCAATACCTGTGAATATTAACAAAAATTGATTTATTAACCATTGCCGATCAGTCGATCCAGATTACATGAAACGTTAAAACATAAATACTAACAATCAGTGCCGGTCCAGAGTAAAAACGTGCCTAAAGCAAAATTACAAAAATGATGCCCCTAGGTAGGATCGAACCCACCAACTCGAATAGACATGTAGGCTCTCTAGCCACTACACCAATGAGACATTATTAATATTGGCGCCCCATTTCGGCTATAATATTTGGTGCCCAAAGCCTATGCTTCGCGGGCTTTTGCCCAAGGCCGGGCCTGCTAACAATCAACGCAAAAAACATAAATGTAGAATTATGCCTTCGAATACATTACAATCCACTAACACAATGAAAACCAACCAGCACACCTCCTCTTCGGTCCTATATACACAAACGACCAACGCAAAGCACCGTACTGAAACATCCTAAGAAAAATACAAAACTCTAGCATTTCTCATCAGTTTCATGAATCCAAAACAAGCTAATATGCTTACTCTTCAGACCATGCCTGAAGACATGCGTCTGTTCATTGTTTCGAAAGTAGGCACCACCTCCCCTATCGACTACTTCAATACAATCATCACTTCCAAGAGCCTCAAATTCAGTTTTGACAACTATTTTGTTGCCAAAGATCTCAAACTCTCACCTTTGGTAAAGAAGCCCGCTCTAGCTACCCGATACAAAACGTTGATGGACAGCTGCCTCAAAGCCAACAATGTTGATGCTCACTTTGTTAAAGGTATGCTTGAATACTTCCATTCTCAAAATCAGTTCCTAGGTCTACATCACATCCGCATAGCCTCAAAGGGTGGTCACCTCAAAGGAAGGTACGTTTATGGTGTTCTCCTCATGGCCATCGGCCAAACAGAGAAAGGGGTGAAAATCATCAACAAACTCACTGATGAGCAAGGTTTTTCAGTGGTGGAAGATTGCATGGCAAATTTCCAGCGCTCTCTCGAACGCCCCGATCTTCACATGAAGGATATCTACGTGAGTTCCCTTCTGAAGATGTGGCCAGATCTAAACTGCCATCCTCCAGAGGACAACACAGTCTGCTCCAACTGTCTCCACTTCTTTTTGCTGACCGAATTCTTTGTGATGATGCTGGGCCTTAACTGATCGCTTGGATTTAGAGAACAAGCTATACGCCAAACGTTCTTGGCGTTTACACGTTCACGTCTTCCATTTTCTTTTTATTTCTCATTTTGGTTTTGTGCTACAAGTTAAATATTTATGTTGATCTTCAATTTGTAACCTTTGCTTTGTTTCCAGTTTTCCTTTCGAATTTTAATAAAATAATTTGCAAAATAATATAACAAGCCCTTCTTAACTGCTAAAAATAAAACTATATGTTATTCTCATGCTATGAAATATGAATGATTATCACAATTGATTATTTAAGGCTTTGTTTGAGTATATCCTTCATGGGCTTTCAGAGTTTAGCGTAACTTTAATGGGCCACACCTAAAGAAGCCTTGCTTACAAATAATATAGACTTGAGTCCAAATAGCACCAACTCCCCGACAATAATAAACGTCTAAGTACGAAAAAAAAATATATCCACAAATGTTTTACGTCCTTTATGTCTTCGTTAAGTGTGAAAATTTGATATTATGTTGTAAAGTGTGTAAAAATTACTCCTTACAAATATAAGTTCGCTCTTACAAACCTTAATCAAAATCAAACTCATACCCATTACAATAAACACAACCAAAAACCAAAATTTTGCTCTTGGTATCCCTGATAACCCAAATAAACAGTATATCATAACAATGTCCATATTTGCAAATGACAAATCAGTCAAGATCCTTTTCCTCAAAGTATTGTTGGTCTTACTGTCTCATTTTTGTTTTCTTAATTACCTACCCCTATTTAAAATGATTACTACTCTCCTATGAATAAAATCCAACCGTCAAATTTCCTTAGAATGAAAAACACTAAAATACAGCAACATCTATTGCTCTAAACATACGAACCATTTCATGATTTGTAGACCCCAAAACATACACATTCATTATACTAATTTCCCCTCCCGATAATAGCCATTTCAACACAACAATAGCCATTTCAGAAAATACCTTGCAAACAAGAACACAACAGTTTCAAATCCTTATCAAATAAAACATCCGAACCCGGCGCGCGGTATACCCCTAGTTTGACAATATTATCTTATTCTTAGATTATATAAAATAATATCTAATGAATAAGTCGAGTAATCTCATATTATGTTCCTACAATAGAATCACTTCCAGAGCCAAAACTTGGTTTGGATATATCTGTTAAGGTAAACTTAGAATTTTTCGTGATACTATAAAAACACAAATTTAAGTATTTGAACAAGGAACGTGGATCGAAAGTATTGTGTTTTGAGCAGGAAAAACATATCAGTTTAGTAACCTTAGTTCTTATTGTCTAACTTTTTAGTCGAATTCTTAAATAGTTTATCCCAAATACTTAAAATTGAAGAAACTCGTAGCTGTTCAAAAAACCAGCAAGAGTCGATATTCAGAAGAAGTGTCGATCGTCGATCGACATTGACACCTTAGTGTCGGTCGACACTGATGCGAGAAGAGGGGCTGACATGTTTGTGGCCGACTTGAAAGACAAAAGATCCACATAATTACAAGATTAACCTAGTCCACTTTTACTTAATATTATGTGCTCTGCTATTGTTTGGGCAACACACCACACCCTTTACACATTATTTTCACATTATTTACACACATAATAAAAATTTAGAATTTTTAGTATATTTGGAGAGCAGATCCAAGACTCATTCAAATATTTGTAATGGAACTCCATTGTTTTCTTACTTTATCATATTTATGTATTCTATTCAGACTATTGCTATGATTTTCTCTGCTATAGCTTTCTTGTTAGATTTAGGGTTCATTAGGATTTTGATGGATTAGCCAAAACTAACTGCTAGGATGAATTTATATATTTTCTTCATCAGAATTGTTCTTAGTTCTTACTGCTTGTGTTCTAGAGTAGCTAATTATAACTCTGAACTTAAAATTGTAGACAACTACGAAAGTAGGATCACACCTTGAATTAATTATGCTGAGCTAGGTTGCTAGATACATGCGATAGCTGATCTAGTAAGTTAGTGAACAATATCGATCAATTCAATAACGCTTGCCTACAGAAGAATCGACATATAACTAGTCAATAGTATCTATCGACACTCGATCTGTGTTTACATGCGAGAGCTGGAGCACTGGACTTAATCACAATTAGACTCACAACAAGAGCTTGATATCTTTGCATTAGAATTTGAGTTCTAGGATTGTCATTCACATACCCTTAGCTTCTATTCCATTTATAATCTTGATTGTCTGAAACCCTAGATCTACCTATTTATTCTCATATTCTTACCACCAACGACCAACCAAATGCTTTGTTTTGCCTTATTTATTGCTTTAATACTATTAATTTACCTAGCTTAGTCGCGATGTTATTGAGTTTATTGTGTGTCCACACTCCCTGTGGATTCAATCCCTAAATACTATAATTGAACTTCTTATTTAAGAGAGTAAAGTTACTCATACAGTAATTTAAGTTATATCAATCATCCTAGCAGTTCTATATTCTACAAGTTCATCAAAACCATATAAAATCCTAAATCTATCAAGGCAACTACTCATACATAATTAAATCTAAATTAATTGCATAATAAATATATATAATAAGTTATATTAGAGTTCTAATACAAATATTTGAAAGTGTCTTTGATCTTCTCTCCAAAAACTATTAAATTTGTGTCAAGATGTGTGTTTTAGCCTAAACAATGGTTTAGCTAAAATTATATATAGTAAGTAATAACTCGGCCAGGGGTAATCTTGTAATATGTGAAATTTTTTGGACCTGAGCCCGATTTTTAAAAATATAGTCGTTGTGTCTCGCGCTGGTGTCGATCGCCACTAAGGAGAGTATCTATTAACACTCCTTATATATTTCGATTATGACTTCTTTGAAAAGCTATGGGTTTTTCATCTTAAGCTCCAAAATGCTCGATAATCTCCACATTGTTCCAAAACATACATGGACTTGAAAGTACTCTAAAATAGACTTTAAAATAGACTCTAAAAAGAACTTATACTATGACTAAAAATAAGTAAAATCCATAGTATATCATTTGGCCCTGGCAGATAGGCTCACCTATAGACACATGAACAACGATAGGATTTGTCCTAGATGTGGTAGCCCACTGGTGTTGATTAACCATATTATTTTTTAATGCCCCAGCGTTGGGGCTTTATCGGACTATACATCTCTTCCAGGTTAATTTTTTAGTTTATCTATATACCAAAAAACATGAACTTTCTGTTTTGGAAGAGAAAAGATGTGACTCCATTAGAGCCACAATTCTACACCTTGCCATGTATATGTTGTTACATCTGGAAGGTGAAGAATGACAAACTCTTTAATGGGAAAGTCATCCCTCCGATTGATAATCTCCAAATTAGCTTCACTTGAAGCAGAAAGTTGGAGAAAGGCTAACCAAAACGTGGAGAAAGTGGACGAGGATTACGATGATCCTCATACTACAATTGTCGAGACATTACCCCCTTAAATACTTTGAGTCACAATTTTCCAAATCGATTCTTTATGGATCGGTAATGGCAATGTTAGTGATCTAGAATGTAGTCTTAAGGATCACATGGGTACTGAATTATTTGGACTACATACATGCAACAGAAGCTTCTCGACTTACACGCTGAGATAGAAAGATTACTTTGGACAGCCATATGTATGAAAGATATGAAGATCTCATCGATCGTCTTTGAGACAGATTGCTTAGACCTAGCAGATATGACTACGAGCCCGATGGACTGGTCAGTTTTTGCTTCGGAGATTAATAGATTTTGGAGTCTACATAATAACTACAAAAACATGAGCTTATATCATATTTTTCAGAGTGATGGTCGAGCAGACCAACAAGCGAAATAGGCTAGGACCATAAGTTTTATTTTTTCTCACATATATCAGACACGGTGTTGTTCTCTTTGGAAAACTGTCTATTCGGCTAAGATTAAGTCTAAACAAGGGAGCGAAAAAAAAAACAGAACTGGGAAACTAATAAACTAATAAAAAAGTAAAAAAAATCAAGAGATATGCTTCGAATAAAAAGTGGATATTCCATAAACAAAACTGCGAATATTCGACACACAACGAAAACAATATACAACATATGAGGCAGGAGCAGGCCTCCCCACGATGTGTTTTGTGTGTGTTTGGCTAGCCTCCTCCTTGTGCCATGAAATTCGGCAAGAGTCTTAGCAACCAGATCGAGGAAACCTTGCCTGAATGGCAAGAAAAATTTCTCTCCTACAAGGAGCTCAAGAAGAAGCTGAAGCTCTTGGAGCCTAGAGGTGGCGGCGATAATCGCCCAAACAAGCGTTCCAGATCCTCCGACACAGATCCAACGAAGGAGGAGCTTGATTTCATTCGCCTTCTCGAGGAAGAGCTCGACAAATTCAATTCTTTCTTCGTCGAGAAAGAGGAAGAATACATCATCAGATTGAAGGTAAAACAATACAACAAAAAAAAAAAAGAGGCTCTGTTTCTTTTAATCTCAAAACTCATTAGTTTTGATTATGTCATGTCATTGATTGCTACAGCTTCACGTTAATTACTTGTGATCTGATGTAATTATACAATTCTTGAATATGAACATGCTCTTGTCGGTGTTGGAATCCTAAATAGGCCTATTTATCCTGGGCATTGAACTCTATATTGTTGCTGCAGGAACTGAAGGACCAAGTGGCAAAGGCAAATAATTCAAATGAAGAGATGATTAATATAAAGAGAGATATTGTAGATTTTCATGGAGAAATGGTCCTGCTGATGAATTATAGTGCTCTCAACTATACAGGTTATATTTTCTTTGGCTGTTCCCTTGACCTCACATGTTTTACCTGTTTAACAATTTTCACAAGGTCAATGGATGTTCAGTTTTAGCAGTTCCTTGTAGGGGAGACGCAATACATTTTTTTTTTTTTTTTTTTTTGCACTAGTCTTCATATTACGTGTATAGAAAGAGTTGATATTCTTCACGATTGGTGTACTGTTTGTTTACTGAAATGGTGCCCACATGAAGGAGGGAATATGCTCTAATTTGTTTAATTGTCCACTCGAGGTTGTTGCCTTTATTCGTATTCTCTATAATGCGTAGATTTGGGTTCTTTTCGTTTTTACAGGGTTAGCTAAGATTCTCAAAAAGTACGACAAAAGAACCGGTGCTCTTATCCGACTACCATTCATCCAAAAGGTTCTGCAAGAACCTTTCTTCACCACTGACCTGCTCAACACATTTGTGAAAGAGTGTGAGGCTATGCTGGACCGCCTCTTCCCGTCTAACAAAAACCGAAATCTTGAGGAAGACAAATCAGAGCCAACAACGTCTGGTACTGTCAACTCAGAAACCAACGGTTCTGATCTTCTCAGACTTCCAAAAGATTTGTCTGAGATTGAGTACATGGAGAGCTTGTATATGAAGAGCACTGTCTCCGCTCTTAGGGTTTTAAAGGAAATCCGCAGCGGTAGCTCAACTGTTAGCGTCTTCTCGTTGCCACCGTTACAGGCTAGTGGATTAGAAGATGATTCATGGAAGACGAAAGTTGGTGCCCTGGAACAAGTAGCGGAATGAATTTTGACTTATATTGTTATATTTCAATCCCTCTTTTCTTTAATACTTATGTACAAGTAAAATCGAATTCACTTAAAAGTTGTGTAAAAGATGAATTAAAACTTAGAGCTGTGACCAGCTTTACACATTTTGCTTTTGCTGCATATCTTGAATGGAACCTTCTATGTAACAGCAACGTCTTTTTCAATAAAAAAAGTGGTGGAACCTTAAATCTCGGTTTTAAATAGCGTTTGGTGAGTCTTGGCGTCAATGAGATCGACTCACGGTAGATATAAAAGTAAACGCCAAAAATCATTGATAAAAGAACGTTTAAAACAAAAAAAATGAAAACACAAAACCAAAACAGAACACCGAAGCGAAACACGCAGAACACCACAAAGATTTCTATGAAACAAAATGCTTGTAAACTCTGTTGAGAATCACCATCTTGGAACTCTAGTTTTCTCCTCACGACCAAAACCATCGGCTATTTATTCATTGTAGAATTAATTAGGGTTTCTAGTGGGAATAGAGGTTTTTGATAGAGTATATTAGACGACAAAGATTCTATACTAGACCGATGTCGGTTTAGAAACCTAAATTTGGACAAACCAACTTGGTTTGTTTCTCCTCAACAAAGCGACGTTATGGACGACACAAGGGGTGCTAGTATCGACATGTGTATGTGTACCTCACATGGAATTGAGGTGGCGATGCGATGACCAGGTCGCAACATGTCGCCTAGAGCAATGGTGCTTAAATGGATCGCCATTTAAAACCAAGGGTTAACTCATCAAACATTTTGACAAAGAGATTTGTAAATTTATACAATGATTTTCTTGCTCATCTATTCCCAAGGAGTATTATACTATTCTCAGGTTCCTATGTGTTCTCTGAGAGCCCCAGTATTATAGAGCATTTAGACATTAATCTAGTTAAGAATTTGTGAGATAAGACATAAATTTTGGCTTAGGTCTGCAGGTCGGTTCAGTTTCAGTTAGTCGGTTCTATGGGTTGCGTCGTATTGGTTTGTTATAGTTCGGGTTGGGAAAAATGTGATGAATAAAACTAAACAAAATTGGGTTTATTTGGTTTTGTAATATTTTTTTCTGAACTGAATAAAATTTTCCAGCATTCAGTTAAAATTTAAATCAGATAAATTTGGTTAAATTTAGTTAGTTCTTTTGTTATATATACTCTTTTTTGGGGAAAAATTACCAGTTAGAAAAGAACCTGTAGAAGTACAAATTGAACCAAACCAAGACTCAAAATCATAAATAATAAAATAATAATTGCAGATTAATTCACATCTCACAACTAAACTTAATGTCGGTATGCTGATATTTAAACTTGATTCACGATGACTTCCAACCCCTCCAAAACGTAACATGTACAGACAGCGTAAGAAAACTTGATATGCTTCCTTTCCGATTAATTTTCTTCTCCTTTTTAAAAAATTACTAACCTCAGAAACAAAGATAAAGAAGCTGAAGATTCGAGTTCAAACTCAGAGATAAAGATGAAGGAGACGATGAAATGAAAGATTGTTTTTCATCTTAATTAACATTTACATGTGCAATATGTTTTATATATCTGTACGGTTAAGCAAAAAAAACTTAACCAATACAAACCAAGAATAAACCGGTGATCTACATTAACACTCCCCCTTAAGTCCTTATCAACAAAGTACCAGGAAGATAAATACTTGAGAATAACAAGTGCTGAAGAAGAGAATGAAATGGACCATGATGAAGAAGAGGCTTAATCAATATGTCCGCAAGCTGATTTTCCCGTAAAAACATGAAATGTCAAACTTTGATGTATCTAACTTTAGTGTCCAGGGAAAAGCGGGAAATCCTTACCAGACGAAAGCAAGTTGTGTTTGCGTTTTTGATTTTCGACGGGAAAAATGCATTTTTGTGTTTTTTGCGGAAAATATTTTTTTGCGGTTTTTGCTTGAAAAATGTGTGTTTGACGAAAAAATGTGTTTTGTGCTTTTGGCGGGAAAATGCGTTTTTACGATTTTGGCGGGAAAATACATTTTTGCGGTTATGGCGGAAACATGCGTTTTTACGATTTTGGCGAGAACATGCGTTTTTGGCGAGAACATGCGTTTTTGCGATTTTGGTGGAAACATGCGTTTTACGATTTTGGCGGGAACATGTGTTTTTCTGGTTTTAGCGGAAAAATGCGTTTTTGCGATTTTGGTGGGAAATGCATTTTTGGCGGGAAATGCGTTTTTACGGTTTTGACGGAAAAGTGCATTTTACCGTTTTGCCCAAAAAGTGCGGTTTTACTTGTTTGGCCGAAAGTGTGTGTTTAATGGAAATATGTGTTTTTACGTTTTTTTTGCGGAAAAATGCATTTTTGCCGTTTTGGCGGAAAAGTGTATTTTTTTGTTTTGGCGGAAAAATGTAAATGCAAAAAAAAAAATATAATTTTTGGTTTGAAAATAATATTTTGATTTTAAAAGATTATTTTAGTCATTTATTATTTTGGACTGAACTAGATGCATCCACCATCAAGACTCACCTTAATTTGAGTGAGAATTTGAGATGAGTTTTAAAAAATTTAGTTTGATAACCCATGTCGATGTAGTATTATAATGTACAAAACAAACATCGATTTGCATCCGTACCCAGATGGGTCACCGGGGTGAGCAAACAAAGAACACCCTAATGGAAAAACCACTCCTAAAAGAGACAGAAGCTCACAACAAGGAACCTCGGATCTTCAATCCCTAGCTTAACACTCGCATGGAAGACGCACGGAATCAAAATATTATCACATCGTCGCACATTTTTTATCGCCGTCGTACTGTTTGGATATTTTCCCGTAATTTTTTTTTGTGAACATATTTTCCCGTAATTAAACAAACATTCAATGCGATGTAGAGGTTTTTAACTAAAACAAATTAAAAAATAAGAAAAAAGAAAGAAAACGAAACCGCAAACAGATAATAGTACTTTGTACTCACCCAAAGAAAACAACAAAAACACACACTTTTTTCACAGATTTAATCTGATAGAAAAAATCTTGGATTTGAGATGCTTAATTTATCAAATCGCCATGAAATAAACTTAAGGTTAACCGGTACTACCATTTCTTCTCTTTTTCTCTTCATTTGCAGCGCCTGTCGTAGCTTTGTCCGAATCCGAAACCTTCTTTGTTGAAGCAAGAGAAATTGAAGATGAACGCCTCTTCTTTGGCAATACCATTTGCGGAAGTTTATTTTTATCGGACACAACCTTCTTTTGGGAGCCCAAGTTGCTCGGTTGGCCAACACTAACTTTAGAATTCAAAGCTTGCGTGTTAACCATGTTTTTTGCTGTTCCCACACTTCCCTTGGGTTTCTTCAACGGTTGGGGGCTACTCAAGTTGATTGCTGTTTGCACACTACTAGAGTTGGAATTCTTCAACGGTTGGGGGTTAGTCATGTTGCTTGTTGTTTCCACACTAGCCTTGGATTTTTCAGTTTCCTTATTACCAAAAGAACTTCTGCGTGATAAAGAACTATCTAGGCTCTCAGCTGATCCACCACCAATGCTGTGCCTACGATTAACCCCCTCGCTCTGGTTAGCTTTTTGGCTGCCAGATTTTGGTTCTTTAGATCTGGCAGGAGAAGTCTTGATGGAATTCTCGCGTTTGAGGGAGGCTTGATCGTCGTTGGATATAGGTTCCCATGGACGAGATGCCATCCACCGGTCAAGCCAACTCCAACCCCAGTTAGGAGTGTCTGCGTCCATCAGAGTCTGGTGTGGAAGTTTTGTAGAGTTTCTCCACGTTTGCTGTTTCATTTAATAACATAAATATATGGTTAACTTTAGCAACGAAGTTGTATTAATTTAATATATACCTGATGACTGTAAGCATACGCCAAAGCCCTCTCACGTCTTACAGAAGCTTCTTTCCGATTTGCAAACTGTGCTTTGATCTGTGCCTTCGATTTATTGCTGGAATCAAAATCTCCCGCAATAATCTGAAAAGAAGAACTGATGATCATTCTGAGCATTTTGTTCAACATTGTAGTAAAAGGTATGGAGGTTAATTAATTACCAAATTCTGATTTTGGCGTTCTTTCTGGTGGCCCTTCTGCTGGATCAGCGTGTGACGAGCTTTGTTTTCTTCAGATAACCGATTCCTCCTCGCTTGAATCTGTGTTTGTAAACGTGTAAGAGTTTGCATGGAGCTAAGCATCGCGTTCATCTGTCTTTTCACGTATTTTCCTTGCAGCAACGTCTTTAGCCTGACCATTCCTCGCAGCATACGTAGAGTGTGTCTTGCCTGTGAAACCCCAGTAAATGGCCTTCTCAAAAGATGTACTAAACGTATATCGATGCATTAAATTTTAGTAGTTTTACATATTATACAGTAAATCCCTTGTAATAAGACAAGCATTTAAGGGAATGAATGATTTGTATGTATACCTTGTAACATCTATACGCATTTTGGATCTTGATCGCAGCAGCTTCCTCCTTTGATTCCACAATTTGACGTGTTGAGGTATTCAACGTGAGACGTGTGACTTCTACGGCAGCATGTGCAGCCACCACCGCTGCTTCGGCTGCAACAGCCGATGCGAGAGCCAGAGCTTGTCTAGTCTTTGCTTCTTTGGAAGCATCATAGCCTTTATTGTTCGCATATGGCGGAAAAGGAGGGGGAGGAGGGGATGATGGTGGTAACAACGGCTGAGGAGCTAAATCAGCAAACAGAGGAGGAGGAGGAGGGGATGGTGGGGGCAACAACGGTTGAGGAACAAAATCAGGCAACGGAGGAGGGGACTGCCGAGTAATGGAGGAAGATGAAGGATCTACAGGAGTAGTCTCCTCCAATGAGAATTCAATGGATTCTCTACTCTTTTGTTTCCCAAACCATTTCTTCTTCTCCTTCTCCTGTTTCTTGACAAATCAAACACCAGTATCAAAGAATCAGCAAACCTTATTACAAATTCATAATTATTAATGTTCAAGAATTATAGAGTAAAATCTAGAAACCAACTTGATGTTTTTTGTCTTTTCCTGTAGGTAAACAAGGGGCCGAGACACATGCTAACCAGCCCTTTCCCATCTTTTTTGGCTCTCCTGAAATTTCAGACAATGTTTGTTTGAATCATTCTTACAAAAAATGAAATCAATAAGAGGCTAAGGCGGAAGATGAGATCATGTATAAAGACCTGGTCACGATGGGCCCCACCGTTTTGTGGGAACCCAATTGACTTTTGTAATTATTGAGCTTTGTACGAACTATTCAGAAGATATAACGACAGATACGTTATAACCTCCTTTAAGTTTCTCCCTTCATTCTTAAATTCTCTGCTTCGTTGTTCTTACTATCTTATTTTAACTCTCTATAATTTATTTAATTAATTGTTTCTGGAGTTGTTGTTTTTATATAGAGTTACCAGCTTTTATTGTTTTACATATATCTAAAGGTGTTAGACAAAATTAGAAAATTGGTTTAGATGATGCAAGCGCGCTCCTATCTTCTGTTTGGTCGAGAGTTTCCGTCATCAACAAGAAATGATAAACTAAAACAGAATAGAGAAATTAAATCCATAAGCCTAAGAGTAAGTCTAGGGGTGTTCAGGTAAAACAAGACTAACCGAAGCGAACCGAAATAAAGAAAATGGTTGGATATGGTAATATCGTCTTAGATCGAGTATATGTTATTTTTAAGAAATTAAAGTAGTTAGTAGTTAGTAGTTAGGGTAATTTTAAGAAGGGTTCTCCCTGATACTACAAAAACATGAAGCAAGTAGTAAAAACAAGAGTTAAAGATAAAATGTCATATTTATTGATCAAGAGAGTTAAAATTATAATGTATTGGTTAAAAAACTCTAGTTCTAGCCGTCTAACTTTATAGTTGAATTCTTAAATAGTCAATCCCATGATCTAGGGTTTAGTAATCTCCTTTATAGGTTCTTGTAGTTGACAGGTGAGTTAGGTCATTCCATATCCTGAAATATGAAAAACAGGAAAAAAACACAGCCCGCAAGCTGGAAATCATCCTAAGCAGGAAAAAAATGTTGGCTTCTTGCTCTAAGCAGGAGATATGATTTCCTAGATTGATTATTCCTAACAGATTGCCCTTTATGTTTCGATTTCATGGATGAATTTGGAAGATAACATGTGCACTACGGTCGACCGGAGTCATATCTTCTCAGCAAGTCTTTGGATCGATAATAGAAGTAGGACGTCGCTTTTGAAGGGTCTTTCTGGGTTATTTTACGATGATCTACTTAGAAAGCCGATAGTAGATTCTTCATTGCGAGGAATTGAAAGAGATTGTCATTCCTTAGGTTATTCGGGTACGGAGACACTTGTGATCTCATGATCTTAATGGATTCACGATCACGGATTCGTGTTACAGTAACTAATAAGATCCGTCATATTGCAGATGGCCATAATGATACGTAGCCTGATGATTACCTGATCTAAGTGGCCTATGGCCGGATCTTGCGAGAGAAAACCATGGCCTGAGCTAGGAGATAAAAATCATAGGATAAATATTGTTGGGGATAAATAATTCATGCGCAAATTTTTGGGGATAAATATTGGATAAGAAAATATTTTTGATTTTAAAAGAAATAAAATATATAAAAACTAAAAATATATACACAAATCAGGAATGGATAAATAATGCTTTGGAAAAACAAAAACAAAAAAATCATTTTCAAACTACAAACAATCATTTTCAAACTACAAACAATCAAACCATGATGCTTGTGACTTATTAATATTAGATGATTTATTTGAGAATTAGCAAAGAGTAAAAGTACATTTAGTAAATATCTTTAGTTCCATAAGATTCTAACACTTACAACATGCAAGTATGTAACATATTGCGAAGCTTCGACCCAGAAAAACATATTGCGTAGCTTCTTCTAATTCTATTTATTTATTTGGAAGCCGGCTGAGAATAAGACCTCTAAAATATCAGGGTATCAGGATGATCGAGTTTTAATCAAATTCATTTTCTTTATTTGAATTTATCAATGATTGTGGAATCAAATCTAGATCGAACCAAACTAATTAAATAAATGCAAACTAAAAGAGAATATTATACAAAAACTAAGTTTTATTAAATATTTTGAACTTATTTAAATTTAAAATTAAAAATAATATTTTAATTTTTTCGACAGTGATATTTTATATCTAGAATCATTAAGAAATCTAAACAGTTAATAAAAAATTGAGAGATTTGCTAAAATACCCCGAAAATCAGATATGTTATCCCGATAACTTTCTTCTATTGTTCTCTAAAATATCTTTAACTGAAAAAAGAAAAATATTTAAATAAATATTAAAAAAAAATTGAATAAATAAAAACGTGTTTTAATGGACACTATAATATTTTGAATTTTTTTTTTTGAAAACACTACTAATTTTTAAAAACTTTTAAAAGTTAGCCTACTGTCTTCAGAATGTATATTCTAAATTTTGAACTATTTCTACTCTATGTAATATATATTACACTACTTATTTATTGATATACTATGTGGTAAAAATCACATCTAATCCATTTTTCTAATATTTACTTGCCACTGCTATTAATTTATTTAATTAAATTATATTGATTATTTATCCTTTATATTTTTATCTCATAAAGCAGAAGTCAATTGACAATTTTAGAAGTGACATGTGTCATCTAAATTTTTATTAACTTTTTTTGTATTTGTATTGTTTTTAAGACAACAGTTAAGATCAAAACTTGATTATCTTTACAATTCTTCCCACTATATAACTGCTTCTATTTCTATTACTGATCATGTGCAAATATAAGGGTCCGATTGGTAACGATTTTCGCTTTACGCTTTGGCTTTAGAATTATGGCTGTAGAGAATTTAGATGTTAAGACTTTGGCTGTTAGTTTAAGTTTTATTAAAATAAGATTGGTAGTTAAAATTATAGAGGCTTGGAATAATATTTAAAATATTTTATTTAAAAAGTAAAATTATGATACTATTAAAAGTTTAAATATAGATAATTATAAAAGTAGTACAATATGGATCTCAAATGAACAAGAAAAAAAATTCAATGATTAATTTGTCAATTTTAAATTTTAATAAAATTGTTACAAACTTAGATAAGTGATTTAATTATAAAGGAAGAAGAAAATAAAATATTTTTAGTGAAAAACAACACAAAAGAGGAGAAAGAAACTTATAATGACTTTAGAAACTTTAGAGTGGTTAATTTAAAAAAAAAACTGATTGGTAAAAAAGAAGTTTTAGAGACTTTCTAATCCCACAAAGACCTCAGAGTCCTAACAACAATCGGACCCTAAGTAACGATACCATTTTTTCTTGGAAACCAAAAACAACGATCACAAACCAGCAAAAGTGTTCATAGAATTTGTTGGCTTGGTTTGATACATCAGTACCAAATTAGCAAGGATATTGAAGCTGATCGGGAAGAAAAAAGTATTGGTAAGTATTGTTGATCACTCTCTTCTTTTGAAATGTGGTTATAATATTTATATCAGTTGACCCTCTTCCAAATTTTGGAAACAAAATTGATTATTAGGGTGACTATCAGAAACACTATCAATAGCTTTCTGACTTGAACCATTTTTTTTTTTTATGGTTATTCTATCTCTTTGATATTGAATCCTTTCCTAGTATTTGAATCTCTGAATATTTATTTATTTATTTCAGTTTTAAGTTTTGAGTGAAACTACTAAACGGTAAAATAAAATCAAAACTTATTGCTGTGATACGGTATAGAAAAGAAAGAAATCAAAACTTATTGTTGTGATTTTTGAGAAGACATTTATCTTATTGTATATGATGAGACTAATTAGTCCAATAACATGTACAGAAAAATGGTAATTAAAATTAAGTATGTATTATTTGTTATGTTTCATATAGAAAATAATTAAAAGAGCAGATGCCAAAAGATTAAAATTGGTCCTTTTGTCAAAAATTGGTCATTTAGAAATATACAAATTAGGCAAGTGCACATTTTGTGTTTTTATGCAAGATCTTTCGTCATTATCTAGAATGTTCACAATTCTAGATATGAATATATCCAAATTTCACCAAAGTGCACATTTTATGTTCTTATGCAAGATCTTTCTGTCTTTTTGATGACCTATGAAGCTAAGACATGAATATATCCAAATTTCACCCAAAAAAAAATCAGTCATAACTATTTACATTTATTTATTCAGAGTTAATGCTATTCTAATCAAAATTTGATTTAGAGTTGTACAAATATTATCAAATTTAGACTGAAATTGTATTAAACATTATTATGCCCATGCATAGCATGGGCCACAATCCTAGATTAAAATAAGCAACAAAATTTCTTAAAACTACTCCACGAAATCAATATAATTAAAAGAGAAATTTTTTTTTTGAAAATATCATTGGTTTGTTTTCAGTATTACAAGTTCTGCCAATATCATTTAATTATAATACGATAATTTAATTTAGGCTCATACAAACGCAATTTAGGCTCATACAAACGTAGACACATCTCAATTAGATTTGACTAGGTGTTTTGTCCACACTTGCGGGCTTAATAATTTTACAAAAAGTACATAGATATATTATCTATTAAAAAATCATTAAAATAAATTATTTTCATGCTTTTGATATATTAATAATTAATTAAATATTAATTTTCTATACACAATAAACAAAATTATTTAATAAAATATCTTTTAATACATATAATAAACTTAAAACATTTACATATACATAAAACTATATACATGGATTTAAAATATTATGATGTAAGTTATTTGTGGATAACATAATAAAGAACCATTTTAGATAATGATATCAAATTAATGAAATTCGTCTTTAATTTATGGGTAATTATATATTAACAAATTTACTATTTATTAAGTGTACTAAAGATTTTAAGCACTTTAAATTTTAACACGAAAACAAAAAAAAATCACTTCGCAAATAATAATATAAGTATTTTCGAATTCTTTGCCAAATTGTTTTCTAGAAATTATCACTATGAGTGATTTTGATTGTCCTAAGAAAATTATCTTAAAAGATAGATGATTCATTCGATTTTATGTGATATATATAATATATTAAAATAAAATTGGTTTAATATTATTAAAAAATATAATATAAACATATATAATATCTTAATATTACTTAAATATATATATAATATTTTACTATTACTAAATTAAGTAAAATATAAATTTAACTATTATATTATCATTAGAACTTTTTAAATTAAACTCATGATAATGAAAATCATCAGCTTATTAAGATTAATAATTAAGCATAAAATATGACTAGATGAGTGATTTTAATTGTCCTAAAAATATCTTAAAATATGATTCATTATATCTTAAGGATATATATATATATGGATATATATATAATAGAGTTGGTTTAAAATTACTAAACCAAGTACAATATAAACATATATATAATATTTTAATACTAATAAAGTAAATATAATATAAATTTAACTATGACATTATCGTTAACATTTTTTAACTATTTTCAAGATAATGATAATTAACTAGCTAAAACACTAAAATGGTTTATTAAGATTAATAATTGAGTATAGAATATTATTAAACCTAAATATTACTTACGATAAATAAGTTTAATATATATATATATATATATATATATAATTTATACTACTTTTGATAAATTAATTTTTTGATAAAATGGATAGAGAGCTTGTGATTGGTTGATAGTGAAAGAATAACACTAAATTTTACTATATTATATTAATAATCATAGCACATGCATTTCATTATTATATATATATATATAAAGAGAAACTACAATATATAAGTTGTTATCTATATTCTAGTATCTATGTCAATATCAAATTAAAAGATAGTAAGTTTGAAAATATTTTATTATTTTAAAAATTGGATCAAGTAAAATATGTATTTCTATCGTAATCTTTATTTCTATTTATTTTATAAAGTTCTAATAACAATATATATATTTAAATGGATGACTCATCTATCAAAATCATAAAAACATGACAAATAATCAAAATTACCTAAAATCATGGAAAATACGGATACAAATAATAACCAATGAATGAGGAAGAATAATGCATTCGCTAACGTTTCTAAAAAAATATTATTATTCACAAGGAATAATTGGTTTGTCTGAATATAATTTGGAATCAAATTAGAGACGTAGAATAATCGTGCCATGTCATGGAACAACACAATTTCCATACACTTATGTCTTATACGAAGAATATTTAAATTAAGTGGTACAAGTAACGAATATCTGTCAATTTGTCAGATTTCGTTCACGGGAATACTATTTCACCGAAATCAAGACTGATATATACTATTATACTATGTTTTTGTTTTCTATATTACATTTGTTTTTTTAAATTAAAATATACAAAACTGACAAGGATTAAAATCCTTCTGAAAGTTAATAATCCCCCAAAAGAGGACTGATGGTCAAATACTTTTATCCCATCACAATTGTTGAGGATGGAGAGCAAAGAAAACATATTTGACTGATCACACCGATTCTTATGACAAAATTTGAAAAACGAACCAATTGACTGAATCCTGGCTAAGAGATCCAATGGGAAAATGGTCAATTTCGACCCTAACAATTTCAGTCGTGCCAAATACGATTCAAACAAATGGTCAATGCCAAATACGACATCAACTAAATTATAATTTAAAAAATACTACCTGAACTTTTCAAAACGTGCATAAATCCATATTGACTCTAATAGAAATTAGTCAACCGTTAACAAGATAAAACGATGTTTAATTTTTTTTTTATAAAAAATATGTTCCTTCCGAAACTCGAATCCTTGTCTTATACCCTTTAAAAGGGTACACTAACCACTAGACTACAGTAACTTGTTGAAGTATTTTTACAAATTTGAAATTATATATACTACTATACTTTTCAATATTATCCAATTAAAACTTTGGTGATGATTATTTCTGATTTATATAAATACATTAACATGTTTTTAATCATCATATATTTAATAAACTTATATTATACTAAAGTATAAATATTTATACTTATACGAAATTTACTATACTTAAACTTTGAAACTATATATAAGTTTTTAATATAAATTATTTTAAAATTTTAAACCTTCAATGGTAATTTTTCCTGAAAAATAATATAATATGCCATATGTTTTATGTTTTTATATATTTTAGTTATTGTTTAATATGTCTAATACTTTGAAGAAAAAAAAATCTTAGTGAAAAAAAGGTAAGAGGCCTCTTAACGTTTTGAACAAAATATCATAAATTTATAATATTAAATCTGAAAATAAAAAAATCCCACTTAAGTTTAAAAATTAAAAATAATTTCTATAAGAAAATTTTATAAATAGCTTCAAAGATTTAAGTATATTTTATTTCAAATAATTATAAATATTGTATTATTTATATTTTAGGAAGATATAATTTATTAAATATATGATAAGTAAAACACATGTTAATGTATTTATGTAAATCAGAACAATTATAACCAAAGTTTTAATTGGATAAGATGACGATGTATAGTAATTTATATAATTTAAAAAATTTAATAATATTTCAAAAAAATATTTTTGTCTAGTGGTTATTGTGCCTTTTTAAAAGGGTATGAAGGCATGCGTTCGATTTTCGGAATGAATATATTTTAAAAAAAAAAATTAGATCAAAATGTCATCGTTTTATTTTGTTAACGGTTGACTAATTTTTATTAGAGTCAATCTAAATTTAGCCACGTTTTAAGAAGTCTGAGTAGTATTTTTAAATATAATTGAATTGGGATCATATTTGTTCGGATCGTATTTGACATGAAATAAATTGTTGGGGTCGAAATGAATATTTTTCTCAGAGAACCGACCAACTGTAATTAGAAATGTGAAGCCGATAGAGATATAGCAACAACAAACCCAAATTTACATCAAACGCGTGCCTCTTCAACAAACCCAAATTTCGGTTAAATAATGCGAGTTTTGTTTATTAATAAACTAAACAGCAATCAGACACATTGTTTTTCTATAGTTTAATTAAACACAATTGATTGAATCTTCGGTAGAAAATGCGTAAACACAGTTGAAAGATTTGTCGCTTTACGAAATAAAAAGTGAACCCATTCCTCTCAGCATTTTAAAACATGCCACTCTCTTCTCCACATGCATTAACATTGTTCCTCTCCAATGGCTCTCTCTTCACTCAGTTTCTATTTTCTATGCTTTCTCCTCTTCACTCCTTCTATTTTCTCGTATTCATCTCCGACTTCCCCAAACCCTAATCAAATCTCTGCCACAAGTTTCTGCAAGAACGCACCATATCCAGATGCATGTTTCCACTCTTTAAAACTCTCTCTCTCCATCAACATAAGCCCTAACATTCTGTCTTTCCTCCTTCAAACCCTCAAACTAGCTCTTTCCGAGGCTGGAAAACTCACCGATCTCCTTTCAGGCGCCGGAATCTCGAACAACCTCGTTGAGGGCCAACGTGGCTCTCTTCAAGACTGCAAAGATCTCCACCACATAACTTCTTCCGTATTGAAACGTTCTCTCTCCAAAATCAAAGAAGATGCTAATGATCCACGGAAGCTAGCTGACGCTAGAGCTTACTTGAGCGCTGCTCTCACCAACAAGAACACTTGCTTGGAAGGTCTTGACTCGGCATCTGGTCCACTAAAGCCAAAGCTTGTGATTTCCTTTACGACCACTTATAAACACGTAAGCAACTCTCTTTCGGCTCTTTCAAAACAGCGAAAGGCCAATCATCTTAAAACCAATAGCAAGACCAAGAACCGCCGGTTACTTGGGTTATTTCCCGACTGGGTTTCTGAGAAAGATCGCCGGTTTTTAGAAGATTCCGGTGATGAGTATGACGAGTATGAGCCGAGTGAGATCCTCATTGTGGCTGCTGATGGAACAGGTAATTTTACAACTATTAACGAAGCTATAAGCTTTGCTCCGAATATGAGTAGCGACAGAGTGCTGATATATTTAAGAGAAGGTGAGTATAACGAAAACATTGAGATTCCAAGTTACAAGACTAATATTGTCCTGATCGGTGATGGATCCGATGTTACGTTTGTTACCGGCAACCGCAGCGTCGGAGATGGATGGACCACTTTTCGATCTGCCACTCTTGGTAATTATATCCTTTGACTTTTTTTTATAAGATCTCGTTTGGATAAAACAAAACGCAACTGCTATATTGATTGGGCCATAGTGTATCACGATTTAACACCGTGGATTTTGATTTTTTTTGTCAACTAAGACTATTGAATTTATTTTCAGTAATTTAATGTTTACATCTATAAATTGCTTTCAGAAAGAAAAGAAAAACGGTTGTGAACACTTTCAAAGTGTTCAAGAGGTTGTAGAATTTATTTTTATGTTATTCTAATCAAAATGCTTAAGATTAGTTAAGTTAAAAGATTGTAAACTTTGTAACTTCTTGTAGCTTTACTTCTTGTAACCAAAATTTTGAATTATAGCTAAAGTTCTTGGCAACTAAATCAAGATTGTATTTGTAATGATTCTCATACTTGGTCACAGCGGTTTCTGGCGAAGGATTCTTGGCGAGGGATATAACCATAATGAACACAGCGGGGCCAGAGAAGCATCAAGCGGTTGCTTTACGCGTTAACGCGGATTTTGTGGCCTTATATCGATGTGTCATTGACGGTTACCAGGACACACTTTACACTCACTCATTCCGACAATTCTACCGTGAATGTGATATATATGGAACAATTGATTATATATTTGGCAACGCGGCTGTGGTTTTCCAAGGCTGCAACATAGTCTCAAAGTTGCCAATGCCAGGACAGTTCACTGTAGTTACGGCACAGTCACGAGATAGTCCGGATGAAGACACTGGGATCTCGATGCAGAACTGCTCCATCTTTGCCACGGAAGATTTGTTAAATAGCTCAACTAGAGTGAATAGCTATTTAGGGCGTCCATGGAGAGGATATTCAAGAACCGTTCTAATAGAATCTTTTATTGATGAATTTATTGACGGTTCGGGTTGGACCAAATGGGCCGGTGGTGAAGGACTTGATACTCTGTATTATGGCGAGTACAATAATAACGGGCCAGGTTCTGATACAAGTAAGCGGGTCAACTGGTCGGGTTATCACATTATGGGTTACGAAGATGCGTTTAACTTCACGACAACGGAGTTTATTACCGGCGATGGTTGGTTAGGCAGTACTTCCTTCCCTTATGATAATGGCATATAACACAAATTTTTGGAACAAGTGTATAGAAATCGTTGCCTTCCAATAAAAATCTAATTATTATATATGAAAAAGTATCTACATAATTTTATGGTTTGTGATATTGCCCAATCGTTGTTCAGAAAAAAAGAAGATATACCCAATCATCATATCAGCTAAACCATGATTAACCCGGGGTTCTTAAAGTGGAGTTCTTATCGGAAGTTAAGAAACTGTTTCTTAACTTTTAACTAAAAAGGGTAAGAACCAGTTTTTAAAGTCCTTATTTAAGAACCGGTTCTTAACTTTTTTAGTTGAAAATTAAGAAACATTTTCTTAATTTCCGCTAAGCACCCCGTCCTAAAAATTTTGGATTAATCATGCGATATATTTTTCTTGAGTTCTGTTATCTGAGTTCCCACTTGTACGAAGGGGATACCCATGCGGGTGTGTCTTTTGAACCTTCAAAATTTTAAATAAAACAAAGTTGACCTCTTGTATTCTATCAGTCACATGCATTTATGAAGACGGTGAAGTTACTACTATCTCACGGGCCAGATAGTTTTGAATACTTAATTTTGCTGCTACCATGTCATCCACTCTTAAACCACATGATGACACATCGTTTTCCCCCTACAAATGTCATTTATTTTTCCTTTTTTTTTTTTTTGACATCCATTTATTTTTCCTTTTATCTGTGCTTTTATCTTACTTTATGGGTTTGAATGCAACAGTTCTATCTGCAGTCACTCTCCATTCACACATTAATACGCAGATCCAGAAAAAAATATTAAAAGAATTAATGAACTGCAAACAGACCATTTTATGTGTTAAGAAAATTGTACTGCATGAAAGGAAGAAAAGAGGTCGGGTGAAACACATATGTCCAATGAGCAATTTTTTTTCTAATTTTTCTTTTACCTATAAATACTACACTACACACAACTTTATTTCTTTCATTATTAATTATATAGTTTTTTGTCATCATTGTTAATTGTATAGATTATTTCATTAAATTCATTAACTTTTAAACCAAACATAAATCACTTTAAAAGTATAATTTAACATTTTCATTTCTCATACTTATGCAACAATTTATTGTTAGATGAATTTATTTATAGAAATAATGTATAAAATATATATTTTCTTATATATATTATATTTTATAAATATAATTATACAAAATAATATATATTTAGTTTGTATATTCATAAATTTTCATAAAATCACTTTATATTTTTATAGAATAGAATATATTGTCTTATATATATATATATATATATATATATATATATATATATATATATATATATATATATATATATATATATATATTGTTCTTTCATATATATTATAACGCTTTTTGTTAACATATAACACATGAATGGATTTAAAATATTTTAAAATATTTTTTTTACAAAAAAAATTCTTTTATTTAAAATAATAATAATAATTGTTTATATAATAATTTGTATAATATTTTTCAGATTTTCACCCGTTTAGGTTCGGTTAATAACACTTTTGGTTCAGATATGTTTTATAACACCCTAGAAAACACATTCAGATATTTTTTTTTTACATTTTGGACTTGGTACAAGTCTATTTTTCGGTTCGGGTTCAGTTCGAAATTCAGGTTAAATATTTTATGTCCAACCCTAACTAACGTCTTTGGATCTTAATTAGATTTTAATTTGGACTACAAAAATAATTAAAGGGAAATGGAATACTCTTTGTCATTTTAATGAATTTTATATAATTTTTAAATTTCAATATATTTATTAGAATTATAATTCTTTTTTACGGTTTTTTGTTGTAATTGTGTTTACCTTTTATATAATGTTTAAACTTTTTTGTATTTATTAAATTAATAAAAAATAATTGATAAAAATTTGTATTTTTGTTTTAGATTATTTAATTTACAAAATTATTTTTAACATTTGGTTAAATACACTAATTCGATAAATTAGCTTAACTAGTTAAATCTGCATTTGTTCTGCATGATCTGCTTGATCTGCATTTGTTCTGCTTGATCTGCGTTTTAGGTTTGATCTGCATTTTCTTGATTTGCATACCATTCGAAGCCTATATGTTTTAACATAATTTTTACCCAACACCATCTCACAAATCCATCCTTCACACAACCGGTCCAAAACCACCATTGTAAGGCCTTGCCTCCCTCTTTTTTTTTTAATATTAGGAGGTTCGGAGCTTAGGCCTGTAATCTTCTTTAAACCCGAAATAACAGCATGTTATATTAATTTCGTCCTAGGAGTCATTCGAACCGGGGATTTTTGACACAATGGTCATGGTCCTTCCCTCCCTCTTCACACCATATTACAGGCGGTTCCAGCTTGCCTCTTTTTCTCTACTGGTCTGGAATAGAGAAACCACCTTCTCTAGCTTTGACTGCAACTTTAGTTTCACCGTCTGGACTTGTATTGCTGCTAGATGTTCTATTCAACTTGCTCGTAAATGGACAAGGACAATCAATCACATGCAAGCAACTCTTGGAGGTAAATACAAACAATGACTCACTCTTTTCTGTTGAATATCTCTATGTAATCTGGACTGGAGGAATGTGCAGTTGCATAGATTCACTTTTTGATCAATTGATTCAATTATCTCCAGAGAGTGTCAGATCATTGATCACATCTGAAGATTTAAAGACTCCAACACAACAACTTTGTCCAGGTTAATGACTGGCTTCTAATTGTGCTCCTCAATCCGGATGACGAATCATCTTATTGCCAAATACACCATCTCCATTCGTCTCAAGCTTCATCCTTCCAAATCTGGATCTCTTCAACATTCTACATCACATTCTCTTCATTTGCAAAAAAAAGGAAATCAACTATATTAGGCCAGATTAGGTTAACTTATTCATTTGAGGTTAAAAAATTTATTAGGCTTCAACCCGAAAACTTAGGCCTTATGGCATGTATCATTTTACATTTTTATGCACTTAATATGAAATCCATTTATGAAAAAACTGGACTGGAAAATCCTTCCTCTGATATAAAACATATGGTGTAAGAAAGTCGCACAGATTTTAACAGTGTTGTTTTGTTTTAAAAGTATTTCTAAGAGACTTAAAAACTCCAAAATTACTAAACACACAAATTCTACAGGAAACTCCCACTTAAAACCTCCAAAATAGCTGTGACTTCCATTTTAAACCTTCAAATTTTAAACTTTCGTAATAAACCTTCAAACTAATAACACTCTTAACAAAAGCAATGAAAATGGTTAACATGTTTATTTATTATTATGGTGGACAGAATTATAAACACCGTTGATGTGATGATTAACTCCGTTTATTTTACTTAAACATATACTTTACTGTTGACAAAAAAATATACTATTAAATTTTGTATTTAAAAAAATACAAAATTTCTTTCATTGTCTCCTCTTTGCTGCAGTGTAAACAAATAAAATTTGCCTCTTCTTCGCTGCATGCAGTGTAAACAAATATACCAATTCATATACAAAGAATATATCAACCTAGAATTATTTTATGCTTACAAAACAAACTAATTTGAAACGGTTATCCTATAACTTTTAGAAAGCTCCGCAAATAAAAAGAAAAATCTGCAGAAGCACCCCACATTAGGACGCGTAAATATAGATTAAGAAGATTAAAATATTAAGAATATCATTACTTTAGTGGTCTCTAGCATACACAGATTTCTTCCTCACGTTTTTGGCTTTTTCAGAGTTTTTGTTATTAATTTCTTTCTCGGATTTTTACGACTGCTCTACACAACAAGCCGATTATAGATTTTTAATTAGTTTATCTATAAATAAAATAAAATATGTTTTGGTAACAAATTAATTAATTTTAATAAAATATATGTTTAATATATTAAGTAAAACTAATTGAGTTAAGCATCATTTCAACAATGTTTATAATAATGTCCACATAGTTTTTGTTAAGAGTGTCCTTAATTTGAGGGTCTATTATGGAAATTTAAAGTTAGAAGGTTTAAAGTGGAAGTAATGACCCCTTTGAAGGTTTGTAATGTTAATTTCCTCAGATTCTACACCAAATAATTGTTTATTTATTGAATTTTTAAATTATATTCATACTACTAAAATAGAAGTCATGACTTTTTTTATATATGATATTTCATTTTATACCATCCACTAGGAACTCATTACATTTAATTGTCATATATTAATATCACCTTAATTGTCCTAACATTAACGTATACAAATATCGTAGATCATTATCTCAAAGAATAAACTAAGAATCTCGTGCCATTAAGTAGATAAACCTATAATCATGGTTAAAGAAAATCTGTTCAAAAATACTATTTTCCTAAATTTACTATTTACATTCAAATAGAAAATCATATTCATGAAACTATACGTTGTAACATACAAACGAACAAGACTTTAACCTTTTATAATCAAGCATAATCGCACGAAATCATGATATCCTGAGAAACAAAGAATCATTTTTACAACTGTTGTTTTTGTTCTTAGAGCTGGATGATTGATCATGAGGCTAAAAAAAGAATATGAGAGATAGGCAAAAAAAATCCTAACCGACAATTAAAAAAAAAATGTTAAAGTATTTGTTAGGTTTAGAAACATACACTTTAATTTTTCTGGAAAAAAACCAGTTACTACTTTTTGGCTGTTTATAATTGGATTAGTCTAATTTGGAAAGACTCATTTGATATGTTGATTAGTGTATATGAATATTTTACCATATATTATTCAGATTGATCATTTATTCATATGTTGAGACAACAAATACTAAATGCTTAAAATCAGTGTATATATATATTTTAAAATTGTTATAAATATCAAATAAAATTACTAAATTATATTTTTTATAACTGAAAACTTACATGTAAATTTTATTTTTAACAATATATAAGTTAAACTAAAAATAATTTAAAATGTGTTGAACTTTGTATATCTTAGTTCGTCTAATATATATAACGCAAATCTAATTAAATAGATATATCATAAAAATAACAAATACGTATGACAATTTGAATTAATTTAATAGAAAAATATAAAAAACATATTATTGTGTTTGAAAAATAGTATAAATATTTATTATCTATATATTAAAGTGAAAACAATCCGCGCGGATTAAAATCTAGTTAAATATTAAAAGTGATAAATCTTAGTAAAAGTTGAAAAGCAGTAATATATTAGGGCCAGTGGATCTTGTTCATTAAATTATTCAGCGCACGTCCAATATATTTTAATGACTACATAACTATAAAAGGGCCATCTTATTTCATTACAGATGGCATTATAAGATTCGTATAAATTAAAAGTTGATATTGTCCGAAATTTTTTAGATAAATAATTTGTAGTTATTAAGGTGTGCTGTTGTAATATTTTCATTTTAAAATGCACAACATTAGATTTAAATCTCTTCTTTTAATTTTACATTTTCAGGTTTTTTTTCATGCAATTGAGTTGGGATCCGAACACAACACTAAGATACAGATTTTGAAAGGTAAGCAAAAACATGTTTTAAGCATTTGCATCCATATGAAATATCTTAACGCAAAAACAAAGATTCTCTAAAACGATTCCAACTCAGCTGCTAAATTAATTTACTCTCTTTTTTTGACCAAATCTAGTTCAATAGTCAATATATAATTGGAGAAAAGAAGACCAAATTTAGCAGGCATGAAATTTTTTCCTTTTCCAGTTAAAAGTAATGGACATCATCCCACAAAAATCTCCTGTCCAGCGCACATTTGTTCATTCGTTGAATGGCAACAAAGTAACAAATAAAACTGAAACCAAGAAATCAAAAACAGGGGAGAGAAGACGGAAAAGAGCCAAAAATAAAACTTAAAGAGGGATTCATCTTCCCTTTTAACCTCGCTGCCTTGGCCGTCTTCTAAAGCAGAGGGGATTCATTTCTTTCTCTCCCCAAGCAAAATTCTTAGGAAAAAGAAAAAGAAAAAAAATCGAAATGGCGTTTCAGGATTTCGACAAGATCCAAGAACGTGTAAACGCTAACAGGAAGCGGAAGTTCAGGAAAAGGATCATTGTTGGAACGGTCTCTTTGCTTGTGGTTGTTGCTGCCATTATAGGAGGTGCTTTTGCTTATGTCGCTTTCGAGAAGCAAAATGAACAAGAACCGAAGAATAACCACAAAAACGACGCTAAGGATAGCCAGAAGAAGAGCCAGAGCGCAAGCCCAACTCCGAAAGCGCCTGTTGCCGCAGCGCAATCAGTGAAACCTGGTCAGGCCGATAAAATCATCGAGACCCTTTGCAGCACAACGCTGTACAAGGTAAGCTGCGAGAATACCCTCAAGAACCGAACAGAGAAGGGTTTCGCTGTAGAAAGTCCGACGACCTTTTTGAAAGCTGCCATTGAAGCTGTCAATGAAGATCTCGACCGAGTATTAGAGAAGGTCTTGAGTCTCAAGACTGAGAACCAGGACGATAAAGATGCCATTGCGCAATGTAAGTTGCTTGTTGAAGACGCAAAGGAGGAAATTGTCGCATCACTGAACAAAGTCAACGGCACAGAAATCAACAACTTCGTGAAAATTGTTCCCGATTTGGACAACTGGCTAAGCGCTGTCATGTCTTATCAGGAGACATGCATCGACGGGTTTGAGGAAGGAAACCTAAAATCTGAAGTAAAGAAGACCGTAAACTCTTCTCAAGTTCTGACCAGCAATTCTCTTGCATTGATCAAATCCTTTGACGCAAATATTTCTCCCGTTGAAAAGGTCGCAACACGACATTTACTTGACCAAATCCCTTCTTGGGTAACCAACGAGGATAGAAGAATGTTAAGGGCTGTTGATGTGGAGACTTTGAATCCTAACGCCACCGTCGCTAAAGATGGCAGTGGAAATTTCACAACCATTAATGACGCTCTCAAAGCAATGCCTGAAAAATATGAGGGAAGGTGCGTAGTCACACAATCCTTTCATAACGTGATCATTACGTCAAGTTAGCTAAGTTTACGTTTTGGTGTGATTTAAATCTTTAGGTACATCATCTACGTCAAACAAGGTGTTTATGACGAATCTGTGACTGTTGATAAGAAGAAGGCGAACCTTACCATGGTCGGAGATGGATCACAGAAGACAATTGTTACCGGTAATAAAAGCCACGCAAAGAAAATCCGCACTTTTCTCACAGCAACATTCGGTAATTCTTTTATCTGGAAATTCATACTCACTCTAAGATGCGAAATTTTTTTGTAAGCCGTGCTTATGCTTATATGCCTTACGCAATTTTAAGAACAAATTCAAAAGAATTAATAAACAACGTTTGTTTATGTTCCAGAACAACGTAAAATCTCAATTTAGAGATATTTGATGGATTATAAACAAAATATTATATATATATATATATTTATAAGCTTTTACGGTACAAATGACCCCGCAGATTGAAAAAAGTGGCTTAGATTTTCTTTTTCAAAATAGATCGATCATAGACATATGTTTCAAAATATAAACTGTATGCATATGCTCATGTCGAATATTTGAATATTAAAAGAGGCGGGCCATTAGTTTCGTTGTAAATTTATTTTGATGTAAAACCCCCCGTAGATCTTAACATGAATTCTTTAAGTTTCTTTGTGAATCAAAACTAAAATCTTTTATAAAATGTTGGTTTCTTTAACAGTTGCACAGGGGGAAGGGTTCATGGCACAGTCAATGGGATTCCGAAATACTGCAGGGCCTGATGAACATCAAGCTGTCGCAATACGGGTCCAATCTGATAGATCAGTTTTCCTAAACTGCCGATTTGAAGGCTTCCAAGACACATTGTATGCCTACACGCATCGCCAGTACTATAGAAGTTGTGTGATAGTCGGAACAGTCGACTTCATATTCGGAGATGCGGCTGCCATCTTCCAGAATTGTAACATTTTCATTAGAAAGGGTTTATCAGGACAAAAGAACACGGTGTCTGCTCAAGGACGCGTTGACAAATTTCAAACGACCGGTTTTGTGATCCATAAATGTAAAATCACCGCAAATGAAGATCTTAAGCCCGTGAAGGCCGAGTACAAGAGTTATCTCGGTAGACCATGGAAGAACTATTCTCGAACGATTGTAATGGAATCTACCATCGAAGATGTGATCGACCCAATTGGATGGTTGAGATGGGAAGAGACAGATTTTGCAATAGATACGCTGTATTACGCTGAGTACAAAAATAAAGGACCAAGTGGAGATACAGCTTCGAGAGTAACGTGGCCTGGATTTAAGGTCATAAACAAGGAAGAAGCTTTGAATTATACTGTGGGGCCATTCTTACAAGGAGACTGGATTAATGCCTTGGGTTCTCCTGTTAAGCTTGGTCTTTATGATGCGTGATGAGAAGTTAATGTGGTGAATTGATTTGTTTTAAAGTGATTGGAAGAAGAAATAAAATTGCTTCCATAAAATTTACTTGGAGAATCTGATGCCATATCCAACTTATATCGTTTTGTCTGAATATTTTTGGAAGTAAGGGTACTTAAGTAATTAACCTGGCTATGGGCTGGTTGCTGCCAAATTTACTTTGATTTGCTCAAAACTATAAACTTTGATATATTTCGAAAACTAAGCTAACTGAAATATCTGATATTCTATTCCCACTTTCCATTACTGAAATAACACCCTAATTTGTAGAATATAGTGAGTGATGCATGCAGAACGGAAGTGAATTTATTTTTTGGTCATTTATCTAAAGAAATGTAAAATTTAAACGTGTTTAAGTTGTACCAATTAAAAATAAGTATCGACAAGCCATTACTTGTATCATGCAGTTGTATGCCTGAATGAGGACAAAGAACAAAGAAAGTGATTTTAGGATTAGTAACATGTCTTTTGAGCCTTCCAAAAGTAATACATTAATTGGCTGTCAAACAAGGGATTCCACGAATAATTGAAGGTGGACATTACAAATGGTATCAGAAATGAACTCAGTCAAGTATGGGTTTATAAAGGTTCACACCGCCAGGGTGACAGACATATAATAATAAAAAAATTCAAATTTTGATTGCTATATAGAATTTAGCCATATTTAGTGATATACTATGGATTTCTCTGGTTTTTAGTCATAGTATAAGTCATATTTAAAGTCTATATTATGTTTCTAGTATATTTTAGAGATTTTTTTTAGGTTTGTGAATGTTTTGGAACATCGTGGAGATACTATAACTATTTAAAACTTTTTTTTAACGCTTTGTAACCATAACACGAAGAGTTGTGAAACAGAAATTGAAGAAAAGGAAACAGATCATGTAAGGTACCAACGGGATCCCAAACTCAACAATTAAAAAACACCGCAAGAGGAACGAACAACAGCACTCCGCCTCCGCTCCCGTCACACTCGCAGCTGCAGGGGAGTTAACAGAAGTCTGTCGTGAAAGCAGTACGCCAAAGACCAATCTAGTAGATAGTAAGCATTCCAACAACATCTTCACGGACCATGGGGAGGAGCCATCCATGGCTATCTTTTGCAGTGTAAGAAGCGTAGCGATGAACTCTTGTTACAGTGAGAGCAATAGCATCGACACACCGATTTGCATCCCTGTGAACATAAGCAATGGACCACAGCCTGAGCTGGGACAATTTCTCTCTTATAGCTCCAATCAGAACGCGCCACTGGGGGAAGTTCTCAGGATTTAAAGCTGCTTCTCCAGCCAGGTATGACGTAGACTCAAACACCACATTCTCATATCTCAACGTAGATAAGCTTTCAGCAGCCCAATAGAAGCCTAAAAGCTCAGCCTCAAGTGACGTTGAAACTCCAGAGTAGGAGCGGCGACTGTGAGCTAAAGAAACTCCAGAGTGGTTCCTTGTCAACCAAGCTACACCACAATTCTGGTTTGCATCAACCCACGACGACCCAATGTTACATTTAGAAAAACTTGGGCACGGTTTCTGCCAACCAGATAAGGAGTCTACTACCAAATTCAGGTCCATATCTTCTTTGTCCGTCACGTTAGCAGCTCGCCAAGCTTATGCATCTAATTGTATTTTCTCCCATATTTCCTCAGTTCCTGAAAACATTTGTTCAAAAACACATCGGTTCCTTGATTTACATAACTGCCAAAGGATCCATGGAAACACCAATCTAGTTTTCTCAGTTACCTGGTGTTTCTTGCAGGTTTCGAGCAAGTGATGAAAATTAAGAAAAACTGATTTACTTGAAAAACCAGTTCGTGGGATAGGAAAGCTCGATAAACTCCACACCTCTTTCGCAACCGGACAGTGGAAGAGTACATGGCAAATGGTTTCTGGCTAAGCAAGACAAACCTTACAAGTTGCGTCCACATTGATACCTTGTGAAGCAAGCCTTTCAGACACAGCTAAGGCTCCAGCCAGTGCCCGCCACATGAAATGCCTAACCTTAGGTAAAGTCTTCACCTTTCATAAATTAGACCAAAGCTTTTTCTCAATATGAGGTAAATTTGAAACATACATTGGGTTCTCACTCTGTTGCAGGAGATTCAAAAGTTTATAGCCGCTTTGAGAGTCATAAGTGTTATTCTTGCTAAAACCCCAGACCATTGCATCCGTAAACTGAAGATTCAGTTTCATCCCCAATATCTGAGCGGCATCTTCCTCAACAAAAAGATGTTGAACCCTCTGAGCGTCCCACGTTCCATACCTCTCATCAATAAGGTCACAGACTCTGAGAGTCAGGTCTACTTTATCAGTTCTATATCGTGGAGGCCTAGGAGTGGGCATGAAAAGCCAGTTTTCATACCAAACATGCTTATCTCTTTCATTCCCAATTCGTTTCAAGATCCCCTGAGATAGGAGCTCACGTCCATGAACTATTCTCCTCCAAGCATAAGATGGTCTGGTACCTATAGGGCAGTCCAAGAAGTCTCCTTGTCTAAAGTATCTGCTTTTCATGACCCTAGCCAACATAGGCTAAGGGTTAGACCATATTCTCCAGGCTTGCTTGCATAAAAGCGCTTGATTGAACCAAGCTATGTCCTTGAAACCCATTCCACCAAGTTCTTTAGGTTTACAAAGCTTCGTCCAAGCGACCCATGGAATTTTTTTTTTATCCTACAGTACCTCCCTACCAAAACTCAGTCATGATGCTCGTTAGTTTCACACAAATGTCTTTGGGCAGCCTAAAAGAACTCATCGCAAAGACCGGTAATGCCATACCCACAGACTTAAGAATGATCTCTTTACCTCCTTGAGATAGTATTTTGAGCCCCCACCTTTAAGTCTCTTCGAACTTTCTCTTGAATAAAACTCAGAAGTTTACTTTTGGAACCACATAAACATTCATGTAATCCTAGATAGGATCCTTCACCCCCTTCCGTAGCTATACCCAATACTGTTTCATCTCATTACGAACATGTTGAGTAACTTTGGAGCCAAAAGTAATCGATGATTTGGAGGTGTTGATCATTTGACCGGACGCATCACCATACAACTTCAGTCTCTTAACTATTTACGCTCCTTCCTCTGCAGTTGCTTTACAAAGTAGCAAGCTATCATCGGCGAAAAGCAGGTGGTGAACAGTCGGGCCCTTTCTTGACAAGTGCACAACCATTCAGCTTCCCAGACGTCAGCTTGATTAAGAGTACTCACCAAGGACTCAGCACACAAAATGAAAAGGAATGGAGATAAGGGGTCTCCTTGTCGGATCTCTCCCTCTGGTTTTATGATGCCATGTTGTCTACCGTTTAGGAGCACCGAGCAGGTAACATAACTGATACATGATATGATCCATGTCATCCATTCAAAACTCATCCTCTCCAGTAGGAACTCAACAAAACACCATTCGACACGATCATAAGTCTTTGACATATCCGTCTTGATAGCCATGAACTCACTGTCAATTCCATCCTTCGTCCTCAAAGCGTGTACCATCTCATGTGCTACTAAAATGTTATCAGTGATAAGACGCCCACTAACAAAAACACCTTGAGTATCTGATACAATCAGATAGAATTGTCTTCAATCTGTTGCTGAGTATTTTAGAGATGATCTTATAGTGCACTGAACATAGGCTGATGGGTCTTAACTCAGTCATCATCGATGGGTTAGTAACTTTGGGCAGTAAGAAAATCTGAGTATGGTTCCATCCAGCAGGTAAAACCATCGTCCTGAAAAAAACTTTGCACTTCTCTAACCGTGTTTAGACCCACAATGGACCAAAATCTTTTGTAAAACGTGCATGTTAGTCCATCTGCTCCAGGCGCACTATCTTCCTTAATGGAAAAGGTTGCGGCCCTAACTTCCTCAACAAGTACTGGGACCGTTAACATCGTGTTCATAGCAGGAGAAACTCTACTCAATCATTTAGAACTTAAAGATGAAAAAACTGTACTTTCCGAAAAAAAAACAGAAACCAAAATCGGGATTTGGAAGGAGTGTTATGGGAACTAAAATTTACACTTTCAAATTTGATAGCGGAAGAAAGCTTAGTTTTCCTTGAAGACAAATACATATTTTTTTTATAAAAAAATTCATGTATAGATTGTTCAAAATAAAGGTAAAGCACAAGGATCAAAAAATAAAATTAATGAAACCAAATTTAGTTTGCTACATAGTACCACTTAATATCCATAAAAAATAGAATCAAATTAAGTTTTCAAAACAAAAATTATCCTGCTTCTAAGTGCAGATTCAGATCTAGTTATCCCCTATATATTATTTGTGAAACATTACAATTTTTTTTTGTAGCCACATGTCATCACTAGGATGATTCTTAGAATTATTAGAGAAATAAGTTGGTCCATCTAATTATATAATAAGTTTTTTTATTAAACTAACCATAAATTTATTATTAATGTCATTTATTATTTCCTTAAATAAAGATTACGGAATTACCTAATGTGGGTAAAGTATATATGACAATTAATGATTTTGAATAATAAAGATCTAATTAAAAAAATGTATCTTCTATCAAATTTGTTTATTTTAAAACTATTAAAATAATTTTAAAAAAAAACACAATAACCATATTATAAAAATTTAGATTTTTCTGTATATTTTATATTTTGAATTTTAAAAAATGACTATAAATTACTAAAACTGTTAAAAGTCTCACATTCAAATTTTGCGATCCATGGTTTAAAATTTTTGTTATGAAAAAATACAAATGATTACAAAATCATATAAACAAAAGTCTAATTTAGTTAATCATTAAGATTTAAAATATATATGTATATATATCATTCTAAATTAAACTATAAACCATATTGAATAAATAAATATTTTAGTTTCAAAATTTACTTTGAATAATTTTTTTTTATAAAGTTTTGAACTAACAATGTTAATTTTTTTTAAATTATCAATTACTAAAATTATTAATCCCACAATGAAAATTTTGTTATCAGTAATTTAAAGTTTTTGCTATTAAAAATACACATGATAAAAAAACATATGAGTAGAAAACATCATTTTAAAAAAATAAATAGACATTAATATTAAAAATATACTATGTATGTTAATATCATTTAAATTTAATTACATATCCTATCAATTTTTTTAAAAAAAATGTTTGGATTAATAAAACTGATTTATACGTTCGCACCAATTTAATTATATATGTAATAGTTAATGACTTTTAATTATTCAATATATATTTATTATTTCATAATATGTAAGAACATATAATACATAAAATAATTTTTATATATAACGTTTATCCCGGGTCTTAATCTAGTTATAATTATATTCTGATTCACATGTTTACCATGATTAGTCTGACATATAGTTTCTTCCTAACCATAATTAAGTTAGCGTTAATGTAAAAAGCTATGACCTGTTGCGTCCGATTACTTTAAGTGATGGTGAAGCAATAAGATACCGAATTCTATGAATCTTAATTAATCTTGCGTTAATTAAACTGGCTATTAAGTGAATGAATGGTCAACTGTCTTTATCGATAAAAGACAAAAACAATGACAAAGTCCGGTTTCCACGAAGTTCCTAATCAACAACTAATAATCAAACTCAGCGACCTTTTCTTAATAAAGATAATCAAACTCGAGGATTAGTGGAGAGAAAAGAAAAGAATAAAAATATCATGGACGAGATTCGCCAGAAAAGAGTGCTGATGATTCCTGCACCATTCGAAGGTCATTTACCTTCGATGATGAACTTAGCCTCATTCCTATCTTCCAAAGGCTTTGCCATAACTATCGTTCGAACCCAATACAATTTCTACGATATCTCCGCTGACTTCCCGGGTATCAACTTCTTCACCATCGACGATGGCTTGTCTGAATCCGACATGTCGTCTCTGGGGCTCCTTGACTTTATCCTGGAGCTTAACTCTCTCTGTGAACCCCTCTTGAAAGAATTTCTAACACTCACGGATGATTTTGACTTTATTATTCATGATGAATTCGTCTACTTCCCTCGACAAGTTGCACAAGATCTGAATCTGCCGAAGATGGTCTTTAGTGCTTCTTCAGCTGCCACTTCGATCAGTCGATGTATGCTTATGGAGAACCAAGACAAATGGGTACACCATGGGGAAGGTAGCCTATTGTTAATAAGTTTTAGTCTTCTTTTAAAAAAAAAAAAATACACTTTGTTGATGATGTTTGGGGTTTGTTTTGCCCAGAAGCAAGATCTAAACTTGAAGAATTGGTGCCAAAGTTTCATCCCTTTCGATACAAAGATCTACCTGTGACAGCTTATGGATCTATGGAGAGACTGATGTTACTTTACCATAACGTAAGCAAGAGAGAGACATCTTCTGGTATAATACACAACTCTTCCAATTGTCTAGAGAACGTATTCACATCAGCTGCAGAAGACACCTGGGGGGTTCAGGTATATCCGGTTGGTCCACTCTATATGACTGATTCCGCAACCACATGTCCAAGTTTGTTTGAGGAAGAAAGAAATTGTCTTGAATGGCTTGACAAGCAAGAAACAAATTCCGTGATCTACATAAGCATGGGAAGTTTGGCAATGACGCAAAAGGAAGAGTTTGTGGAGATGGCCATGGGATTGCTTCAGAGTAACCAGCCTTTCTTATGGGTGATCCGACCAGGTTCCATAACGGGGCAAAACTCCGTAGACTCATTACCGGAACAGTTCAGCCAAGCGCTGACCCATGGCGACAGAGCTTTTGTAGTGAGTTGGGCCCCACAGAAGGAGGTGTTACGGCATAGAGCGGTGGGAGGGTTTTGGAACCATTGTGGATGGAACTCAAGCTTGGAGAGCATAAGCTGTGGTGTGCCAATGATCTGCAGGCCATACTCAGGGGACCAAAGGGTAAATACTAGACTTATGACACATGTTTGGCAAACTGCATTTGAGGTCGAAGGTGAATTGGAAAGAGAAATCGTAGAGACGGCTGTGAGGAAGCTTATTGTGGGTGACGAAGGTAAAGAGATGAGGAGGAGAGCTATTGAATTAAAAAAGCAGGTTGAAGACTCTGTGAGAATCGGAGGCTCGTCTTATAGTGCTTTAACGAGTTTGGTCGATTCAATAATGGCATTATAAGTATTCAACACGGTAACATAAACTAAGAAATTCTGAATCGAAAATGTGGGGTGAGAATCAGTTAATAAGTATGTGCCTTCAACGAAAGCAATAAAAAGAAGAGTTTCTTCGAAAGAAAATGTGTGGATGCAAATTTATGTTAATTTTTTTAAGACTGTTGTGGAGTTTTGTAATTGGTTGAAACATTTTTTTTTGTAACTCGACTTTCATATTTAAAGACATAAGAAATGAATAACTTTACAATCCAAAAAGGCCATATGGGCTAGGTGAAGAGACCCGAACCAATTTGCTTATGTGAGAGAGAGAGAGAGTTTGAGAGTAACTAACGTGTTTTGAAGAATGAACCACAGAACAATAATGCACAATTGCACATATAGGTTTCGGAGGGACTGCCAAAGCTAATAATGACCTATGAATGGGATTGCGAGAAGAGTAAAATGGTTGATGTAGGGTTAAAATTGTCAAACAAATGTTAATATCAACTCAGGTGTAGAAACCTAATTAGAGACTATTATGGACATAGAAACCAATTAACGTTACATTAAACGGTGTTAATAATTTGACCGGGGCTAAAAAGGTTTTCGCACAAAAATTATTGATTACATATGAAATTTAAACTTTATAAAAACTAGATTTTAATCCGCATGTCCGTGCGGATTTTTTTTTTTTTATAATTGTATTTGATATTATTACAAATGTTTTAAATATATAATTACCATTTTAGTGTTATATATTATGTAACTCTATAATATTATTGTTTATATTTCTTATTCGGCATTATTAATATATAAAGATTTTCTTAAAACATTTTAATTTGTTTTTAATTTTTATTACTTACTAATATGTTTTCGAATTAGGTACAATAAAATAACAATATGAAATAATCAAATAGAGAATCTCTTTAAAAATATGTTTTTTCTTTAATTTATACATTTTGCATCTAATACATTTTTAAAATTTAATTATTTGTATTAAAAAGAAATATGTTTAAGATAATTTATATGTACATGTTGTGTTTAATAAAATATAATTTAACTTATATCATTCTAGTATTTTATGGGATTTATAAGTAAAAAAATTGTTTTGTTTAAACAATATAGCCCTATTGTTTTAGTAAATTTTATACATAATAATATATATCATATTATTTTATTAAATTTTATTATATATGATATTTTTTGGATGTTATGATATTAAGTTTTATTTTTAAAAAAATTAAGACTTCAAAATATTAGGTTGCTTTAATTTTTATATCGTGGTGTAATTCAAAACGTTATTCTTTATTATCTATGATTTTATCTTTTGTAAAATTCAAAATATTATCATTTTGAGATTGAATATTTATTTTCAAAATTTTATATTTTGTCAAGAAAACTTTGAAAAATTACACAACTATTTTTGAGTTTGGAACAATACATCAATTTTGAATTTGCTTTTGTTACTACATAATAAATTATTTTATAAAAAATATTTGATTTTTTGGCAATATTTTTTAAAATTTTATCAACAGATTTTGTTATAATTAAAATAAAATTAAATTTATAATTCAAATTTATTTGTCATTAATATTTTAAATGAATTACTAAAATTTCATAGTTTACTAATAAAATATTTTTTAAATATTTTATGAACTAAAGGTTATTATATACTATTATATTTTGTATATAAAATTTTTTAAACAATATATTGTTGAAATTTTCAAAAAAAATTAAAAAAATAATATATAGTTGTAGATATAAAAGGTTAACCTATGTTAATACATTTATTTTTGTATAAAATTATTATATAGTTTACGAATTTTAACCCATTATAATGATGATTAATAATTTATTTAAATGAATAAAATTAAAAATATAAATTTGTCAATTTATCTATTTAATATTTTTTTCATATTTAATTCATATAGCACTGTTATTTTTATATAATATATAATATATTAATATAATTTATAAAAAGTAGTATAGAATTTTTATTTTCTTGTTTTATAATAAAATTTATAATAACTAGGTGGACCGCCCGCGCGCATGTGCAGACACAAATATGATGCATATATTGTATGTATAGATATTATTAAGTGAAATCTTTCTTTCTATCTTTCTATATCTCATTCATTTAGGTTTTGTATCTCTCTCGCGAACTCATTTCGATTATCTCTTTCTCTCTCTCTAAATAAACAATATTCATGAAGAATCATATTATGTTTAAATCATGTATGTGTATTAGTACATTATTAATTAATCTGATATAACAAAGATCGAGTGATATTTAACAAATCGTGTAAGAGAGAATGTGATTTAAAAACTTGGTTAAAAATAAGTGTTCAGGTATCAATGTAGATTTTCTTTTGATACTATAGTATCATTGATGTATATTCGTTTTTGATATTAAATAAACTAAAGTTCTTTTATATCAATATGTATTATTATTTTTTGGTAACACAATATAATAGTAACTTATGAAATGTAAACTGAATAAGTGTTTCGGAAGACTGTATATAAATGATAAAGGATGTGTAGATTGTTATATAATATGAAGGTTTAAAATGATTTTACTTACATTGAACCACAAAAACCATAGAGAACACCAAGTTTTACAAAGTACCTTTAGCCCCGCGTCTCCGCACATAAGGGTAACCAAGTAGAAACAATTGCACGAACTCCCCAACTTCCAGCAAACGGGGATTGAACCTGGTGTCAGATAATCGATCCTCAGTCTCAAGCCATAGATCATCATCAAAAAGACTTGTATAAATCAGTTTAGAAAACATTTTCTCAACTAACACATTTAAAACTAAACACATAATATACTACACGTACTTATAAGCCTACGGATTCTCCACATCTTAAGGACCACAATCACCTCTCCACGACCTCTCATGTTTTCAAACAAATTCCGAAAGACATAGGGATGATCGCAAGTTACAACACATTTTATCTGACTTTCACTATTTTGAATAAAACAATGTGTTAATTACACTACACGATAAATATTTTCTTTGGATCATATGATATTTTGTACTTACAGGTTGTCCCGTATGTACAACGCCATCTTCGGCCCTGCAGGGTCATCGAAATTGGCTTCAGTGTTGTCGACGTTAGGTAAACAAAAAGATCCTCATCATCATCAATAGTTAAAGGTCGCTCACATCCTACCACCAACGGAATGTAGCTCATTTTCAGTTTTTCCTTACGTTTATTCAACCCAAGCTTCTTATACATCCTCTCTTCTATCATTGATAAAGTCATATCCTCCACTAAAGTCTTCACAATAATACTAAACATGCGTTCTTTGAATTAAAAATGAATGCTGACGTGATTCCTTATTGTATCCTGCCAAAAAAAAAAAGGAACACACTCAACAAACTGCCTTTAGTTGTCCAACGTTCTACATGTTGTTCCCAATATTATCAGTTATCCTAAGCTTTATCAGTTGTTCCGAGTAATACATTTTTACTACAATTGTCTAGAACAAACTGAATTAGGTTTCAGCTGCGGATCGATCTACCTCCCATTCTACGGCCAATACACCCCCATTCACCCACTCAAATGCATTTTATACCAATTGACCCAACAATGAATCAATGACGTTGAGCATTACTCCTAATTCGAATCGATTTATAATCCACTACAACCTACTGGAGAAAGAGCTCGATTCCAGTCAAAACTTACCAGCCAGAGATCAAACCTTACCAAAAACTCCACCGGCCCCGACGGAATGCTAGACGTCGAGATGATTGTTCTACGCTGTCGAGAAACTTCGGGAGAGATCAGTCCACACCGAACTGCAGGATGGATTGATGGAGGAGGAGATGTGGGGAGGAAAGAGACTTTTTTTTTTTAATATTCGATACCAAACCGATTTGGATTTAACCATACCACAATTCTAATTCCTAAACCCAATTGAAATCAATTCCATCCGAAATTCTGTTTTTCTAATTTTTTTTTTCAGAAGGCTATTTTTCGTTATTCTGTATTTCATTAAAGGGAGAGGGGCATATGCGACTAAGGAGAGGCATATGCGATTCTTTAATGAGAAGCAGGGGGTGGGGAGGGGGGGGGGGCGACAAGATGATATTCCGTATTATGTTAAAAATGTGTGAGGCGGCCATTAAAAATCGTAGAAGATGTGAAAACCATAGAAAGAAGAAGACAACTTAATTACAAATTTGCCATTAATGAAAAAAAAAATAGAAAATAACTTATAATACTCGAACCCTTGACATCTCTTATATTAAAAGCATCTATTTCCAGTGGACCATGTTAAATACATATAATATATAAATATTTAAGATATACATTTCTACAAAAAAAAAAATAATAAGTACAAAAATTTAATCGCTGAATAATTTCTGATTAGTCTCTGATTTTTTTCTAATCGCCACGACTCACGCCTAGCGTAGTTTTGAACATGGTTTTTGTACGGCTATATAAATCGAATGTAGATAAAATATATTGAAATACATTGGTATAGTATTGACCGTTTTCCCGTCAAATACCCATAAAGAATCATGGAAAAGACAAGAACAGGAGGACAAAACGAAATTTCATTATTCGCCTTAATAATGAATAGGCGCAGTACAAAATAAACAATTTAAAGTTAAACTAACAAACAACGGGGAGTTATTAGTACTTTATTCTAAAATGAATTATACATTAAATCAAAAATAAAAATATATATTTACTCTGTTGCATCTCCCACAAAGCAAACAAGTGACTTTATTTTCTTCGTCTTATTTATTCTGTCTCGAGATTCGCTTTTGTGCTTCGAACCTCTTTTTATCATCTTCTGCTTGTCGGTTTAGTTTGGAAAACTTTCTGCAACTACAAAGGTAGATTCCTAAAAAAGAAGAGATATTCTATTAAAGAATGGTAGAAACAGGTCACCATCATCAACATCCACCGGCACCGGCTGCAGCCGGTCCTCCGCCGGTTTCATCTATGGCGATTTCAAGAGGAACCACTTGGACTCCGGCGGAGCAACTCCACCATCTTCAGTACTGCATCCACTCTAACCCTTCTTGGCGTTAGTCTCTTTCTCTCTCTACTTTCTTGATTGAATATTCCGATCCAGATGCAAGAAGACTTTATAAGTCAAAAGTTTCTTTGAAGTCTACTCCTCTCTCTCCTTATCCGCTCTGGCTTTCTTGCTTTCTCTTATGTCAAGAATAATCTTTTAGATCTCAGTATCGGATTCGATGCTTTTGTTTCTGCTGTTCAACTATATAAAAGCTTGTGTAGGGTGTTCTAAGTTTCAAGACTCTTGCATAATCGTTCTTGAGCCATACTAATCAATTTCAATCGTATATAGTTATATACTTGGGCTTTTTATATCATATAATAAACTGTCTGGTTGGTATGTTATTACTTTAATTTTCATATAAAAGAATTATTCGTTCTCTTAATTTTTTTCATTTTCATTTACAGATGAGACGTTTGTACTTGCTTTCCAGCATTACATCGTGATGCTCGGGACTACTGTTTTGATTGCCAACACACTTGTCACCCCAATGGGTGGAGATGCTGTATGTTTTTCTTTATTTGGCGTTCGAATGGGACTATATTGTTTTCTCAAATGGAATATTTTTTTTTTGTTTGTTAACAAAAACAGGAAGATAAAGCGCGGGTAATACAGACAATATTGTTTATGTCGGGAATAAACACTCTGCTACAAACCCTTATAGGAACAAGGCTTCCCACGGTTATGGGAGTTTCATTCGCGTATGTTCTCCCTGTGTTGTCTATCATCAGAGATTACAACGATGGTCAGTTCCAAACCGAGAAGCAGGTATATTAACACTCTTATAGTTCCGCGCTACTTTTGTTACATTTTCTTGATTTTTTTTTTGAAATATGCCATTCCCATTCTTACAGAGGTTCCGGCATACAATGAGAACAGTACAAGGATCTCTAATCATTTCTTCATTCGTCAACATCATAATTGGATACGGTCAAGCGTGGGGGAACTTGATAAGGTGACATAAAATCAATATAGAGTATTGTTGGTTCAGAAGCCGATGGCAGTTGTAATATTTTTGAGATACTTGTTTCTTCAATGCAGAATCTTTAGTCCCATTATTGTTGTGCCGGTGGTTACTCTTACGAGCCTTGGACTGTTTGTTAGAGGCTTCCCATTGGTAACGGCTCCATCTTAAATACTATATCAGCTTTTAACAACTTTTTCCTATCTTACCATGTGAAGTTTTACAGCTTGCAAACTGTGTGGAGATTGGTCTACCAATGCTGATTCTGCTGATCCTCTCACAACAAGTTTGCCTTTTGTTTTTGTTTTAGCTTTGTACACGATGGTGATTGTTTTAGATGTATATTTATGAATATTGATGTCCGTCTTGCAGTATCTTAGATTCCTTCTCCGAAAGATTCAAATGATACTTGAAAGATACGCTTTACTAGTTTGCTTGGCACTCATCTGGGCTTTTGCTGCTATCCTTACTGTTTCTGGCGCATATAACAACGTCTCCGTTGCAACAAAACTAAGTTGCCGCACAGATCGCTCCTTTCTTATGTCCGCTGCTCCTTGGTTTGTTTCTTATATTCTTGTTTTTTTTTCCATCCAAGGTCAGATATCTTTAGAGTCGGTTGCTCAATTCTCATTTTTAACAGGATTAGCATCCCGTACCCGTTCCAGTGGGGGACTCCGATATTCAGAGCGAGTCATGTGTTTGGAATGTTCGGTGCTGCGATTGTCGCATCTGCAGAGGTACAACACATTTATTTCTGGCCTTCTAGCTTCTACAGATACAACTTCTTCTTATTGTTGGTATGTATGTGTATCCCAATTTTTCAGTCTACCGGAGTATTTTTTGCTGCATCTAGACTTGCTGGAGCAACAGCACCTCCCGCACATGTCGTCTCTCGCAGTGTTGGACTGCAGGTTTTTAAATCCCATACTGTCTCTTTTTTTTTTTTTTTTTTATAATTTTCCAATGTTTAAACTAATTGGTTTTAATGTGTCATATTTTCCTTATAGGGTGTTGGTGTACTCCTTGAAGGAATATTTGGTTCCATTACTGGCAATACTGCATCAGTGTAAGTTGTAAACACCTCTCCTCTCAGCATGTCTTTTATTGAAGTATACTGTTCATGTTGATATTTAAAGCCATAAGATCTTTTATTTATAGCGAAAATGTCGGTCTCCTTGGACTCACACGAATAGGAAGTAGAAGAGTGGTGCAGATATCAACAGGTTTCATGATATTTTTCGCCATATTTGGTTAGTCTTTCCATCCCAGTCAATCGTCTTTTGATGAATAGGGTTCAGTTAATAAAAGTTCCCATTTTGTGTTTTAAATCTGTATTGTATTTAATGAACTTCAGGAAAATTTGGTGCCTTCTTCGCGTCTATCCCGCTTCCCATCTTTGGCGGCGTATACTGTATACTACTTGGAATTGTTGGTGAGTAGTAGCATGTGGTATAATGAATCTACTACACTTGCAAGTAGGAACTGCTTCTGATACTCTTGTTACGTGATTGGCACAGCTGCTGTGGGTATATCGTTTATACAGTTTACGGACACCAATTCAATGAGAAACATGTACGTTGTTGGTGTCTCTCTCTTTTTAAGTCTTTCCATCGCTCAGTACTTCATTTCCAACACTACAAGAGCAGGATATGGACCCGTTAGAACAGCTGGCGGATGGGTAAGCTTTTTAAAGATCTAATGGCAAATATTTTTAAAACTCCAAATATAGATTGATGTTTTTTCTGAAAAGGTGGCATAATACTTGCACTATACGATGTTTATTTTTCGTAATGCAATCTCCTGGTGACTTTTGGTGCAGTTCAACGATATACTTAACACGATCTTTGCTTCGGCTCCCTTTGTTGCGATCACTGTGGCGACAGTACTAGATAACACGTTGGAAGCAAGGCATGCCATCAATGAAAGAGGAATCCCGTGGTGGAAGCCGTTTCAACACAGGAACGGAGATGGCAGGAACGAAGAATTCTACAGTTTTCCTCTTAGAGTTGGCGAGTACATACCAACACGATTCCTTTGAAAACTGCCCTCTGAAAGTTTCTTCTGTATGGGAAATGTAAGGGTTGTGCATGTCATGTATTTTCAGTTGGGAGGGGGAGGAAATATTCTAAGGGATAAGAATGAACATAAGACTGATGGATAAAGCTATTTTGCAAACTTTCACTTGTGTTACCATTTCTTTTGCCTTAAGTAAATTGACATTTGATTAGGTGCTCCTGCCCTTATATTAATTACTGTTAGATGTGAATTTTACTCAATTTCAGATTCTAATAGTACTGTTTGTTTTATAAACTCTGGGATTGGCGGCAGCGTTTCAGAATTACAGTCATGGCCACGGTAGATGTTGTACAAACAAAACAACACGGATCTGTTTATTCAGTCGCTGCGTCAAGTTCAACCCAGTAAAGACGACTGAAAATTTCAGCTGCAGCTGCAATTCTGTTTCCATGCTTCTAATTGTCTGTCACGACTATTTTTAGTTAGAACACCAAAGAATTTGTTTATGCCCTAGCCGTATTTTTTCTGACTCTGCCGCTAATTGCATCGTAGGAAAAAATAACAGGGTAATGTCACAAAAGAATTACACAAAAACCCAAAAGAAAACACTAGGACCATAGTGGTCATCGAAGTTTTCTCATACAGATGGTCAAACCAAAATCTAAGAGATATCAAAGCATTAAAAACAATTATAGATGAACACGATATTCGTTGGAGATCACGTGGCTGTTACGATCCATTTTTTAGCTTCTATTAAAAGAGCGTGGAAGGAGAGGAGATCCCAATTTCTTTATAATATCGCAATTCTGTACGTTTGGATCCCCACAGCTGTATCATTCTTATCATCAATAATATACACATTTTTCCTATTAATTCGCTAGTTAATATACTTTGAGAAATTAACAATAACTCATAAACTTTTGTAATTACTAAACTAATCTTCAGGGCTAACGAAAGTACCAAAAACCCCTCGATGTTTGTCTAAAAGTTTTCGAAGAAACAATCTGATGTGCCGCAGTCCACGGATCAGTACATAGAACCAGCTCAGCATTGAGTTCAGAACGTTCTGAACATTTCAACCGAAGTTCATGTTTTTTACTGTACCGGACAGACTGATCGTGCAATGTACTGGACCGTCCCGCATACGTTTGAAAAGGAGCTTTGGCTGGAACCATGGCCGGATGACCGATCTGACCGTACTGGAGCTTGCCTTTCCCGTCCAACTTCACATTTTAAGACATATGGTCGAGCTAGAATCCACTTTGGACGAGCTGGACGAAGTGACACTTACTTGGGCGAGCTACATGAGCTGAGTGAGCTAAATGATACTACTCTGGAGCTGGATGAGCTGAATGGGCTAAGTGACACTAGCTTGGATATGGATGAGCTAAGTAACACTGAAGATAGAGCTGGTTCAGCTGCTGGGCGAAATGGGCATTTTCAGCCCAAAGAAAAGTTCATAAAAAGTTCATTATAGGATTGTTTCTTTCCAAATTCGACCAGCCCTTTCCTCAGTCCATTTCAAGCCATTCTCATCAAGAATACCAAGAGGGAATCAACAAATAAGTCCTGGTCGTGGCTATATCAAGAGGCAGTCCAAGTTTCAGTCAAAGACTTTATTTAGTCAAGTCTTTGTTTTCGGTCTTTTATGTCTTGTTTTTAGCACATTCTTCTTTGGATCTCTACAACTTGTAATCCTATAAATAAGGCCTAAGAGCCACGAAATAAAGCAGATTGTTTTTCTCTTTGTTTTGAGTTGAAACTCTTTGTTCTTTCTAGAACTTTTCTTTGTTTCTTGGTGAGTCATATCCAAGTAAACATTCCTCAAAATCGTTGGACTTGTGAGTCATATCAAGCAACGACTAGAGACCCTTCTTTTGGTGGACTTGTGAGTCATATCAAGCACCAACTGAAGTCGGAAATATCAGAGGACTTTCGCAACCTTCGTGCGACCCTTCAATCCACCAGTTCTCCATCCGGAGTTCATATCCAAATAGAACCAGTTGAGTGATCTGTTCCTAGGGTCCTTCACAATCCATGCACTTCTTTTTCATCCTCGCGGGATGGGACTGACCGCCTCGGAAATAGATACAACTGCTTAGTGATCCTCGGGGGCGGGCATAAGCAGCATTAATTCTTTCTCCCACGCGTACATATTCTATTGAGCGTATACAATCATTGAGCCGGTCACCGGTGGCTTCCTCACACGATATCAACCTTAGGAGAAAGGTTAGTTCTTTCCATTTCTTATTTTTGAGGATATCGGGGGCGGGCATAAGCAGCATTAATGCTTTCCATTTCTCATTTTTGAGGATATCGATATTCTCTTAAGAGAAAGGGTAGCTCAGGTATCAACCTTAGGCTGATCGTGACTTTGGTTACTCGGTTCCCCACACGAACCCCACAAGTCATAAAACTGCCTGAAACGGCCTAAAACATGACGAAAGCTCACTTATGGTTTAATATGAGAACATGCCCGAATTTAATGACTGTTTAACTCGACTTGGATAAGGATAAATGGAAAAGAGGATAAATGTGAATTTTCCAATATAAACATGAATCTTGAGAAGATAAGGAAAACTTCTGCAAAGAGATAAACTCGAATCGGGAAAGATGACCAACCTTGGAGGCATATATAAGGAGAGCCAAGACAAGGAGCATGAGAGGATTCTGGAGACACTTAGAACTCTCTGCACTTAGAAACCTTAGGCTTTATTTTCGACAAGTTTGGTTTCTAAGACTTGCACGCATACTAGACGAATTTGCACATGCAGTTCGGTCTCTTGTTCCACTTTTTCTAAATTGAACTACGTTCGGCTTGATCCTCGAAAGGGGTACATATGCAGTCTTTCCATAAGGTTCAGTCCAAAATCAACAAAACCTTTTTGGTATCTTTTTCGTCTTCTGTAATCGATCTGCGACTCAAATTAGGTTTAGGGTTCAAGTTGCTAGAACTAAAGAACTCGCTGAAGGCTCTCGCGGTCTTTCGTAATATAATCGCAATGCTCTTGCACGGATTTGAAATAAATATATTCTTTTTCTAAATTCATTTTTTTGTGTCTTCATGTTTTCCGCATTTATTTGGTTACTTGTAGTTGACTCTCGCAGAGAATATGGACCTCAAGGAAAGTAGAGTTTTCTTTGTTTTCCTCCGTTTATTAAAATCGATGGTGCAAATTTCGGTTTGACCAGTCCCTTTCTCGATCATGCATGTTTTCCCATTCCATTTCCTATCCATCTAGGTTTGTCCAGAAAATTTCATGGTCAAGTAGATTGCCTACTAGTTGTCCATAATTACTCCAAGTTTCATAAAGTCCTCATCAAGGTCCATAGAGTTCTCTCGATCTATCACCTCATGAATAAGGCCAATAAGCCCTTCAATAAGCCCAGTAGTCCATCCTTTGCCTTTCTGGTACATGTATTGACTTCCAAAACTTGAGTTTGAAGCTGATCCAGGTAACACCATGCAAGATCCAGATATCGATATTCTCTTAAGAGAAAGGGTAGCTCAGGTATCAACCTTAGGCTGATCGTGACTTTGGTTACTCGGTTCCCCACACGAACCCCACAAGTCATAAAACTGCTTGAAACGGCCTAAAACATGACGAAAGCTCACTTATGGTTTTATATGAGAACATGCCCGAATTTAATGACTGTTTAACTCGACTTGGATAAGGATAAATGGAAAATATGATAAATGTGAATTTTCCAATATAAACATGAATCTTGAGAAGATGAAAACTTCCGCAAAGAGATAAACTCGAATCGGGAAAGATGACCAACGTCTTGGAGGCATATATAAGGAGAGTCAAGACAAGGAGCATGAGAGGATTCTGGAGACACTTAGAACTCTCTGCACTTAGAAACCTTAGGCTTTATTTTCGACAAGTTTGGTTTCTAAGACTTGCACGCATACTAGACGAATTTGCACATACAGTTCGGTCTCTTGTTCCACTTTTTCTAAATTGAACTATGTTCGGCTTGATCATCGAAATGGGTACATATGCAGTCTTTCCATAAGGTTCAGTCCAAAATCAACAAAACTTTTTTGGTATCTTTTTCGTCTTCTGTAATCGAGCTGCGACTCAAATTAGGTTTAGGATTCAAGTTGCTAGAACTAAAGAACTCGCTGAAGGCTCTCGCGGTCCTTCGTAATATAATCGCAATGCTCTTGCACGGATTCGAAATAAATATATTCTTTTTCTAAATTCATTTTTTTGTGTCTTCATGTTTTCCGCATTTATTTGGTTACTTGTAGTTGGCTCTCGCAGAGAATATGGACCTCAAGGAAAGTAGAGTTTTCTTTGTTTTCCTCCGTTTATTAAAATCGACGGTGCAGATTTCGGTTTGACCAGTCCCTTTTTCGATCATGCATGTTTTCCCATTCCATTTCCTATCCATCTAGGTTTGTCCAGAAAATTTCATGGTCAAGTAGATTGCCTACTAGTTGTCCATAATTACTCCAAGTTTCATAAAGTCCTCATCAAGGTCCATAGAGTTCTCTCGATCTATCACCTCATGAATAAGGCCAATAAGCCCTTCAATAAGCCCAGTAGTCCATCCTTTGCCTTTCTGGTACATGTATTGACTTCCAAAACTTGAGTTTGAAGCTGATCCAGGTAACACCATGCAAGATCCAGATATCGATATTCTCTTAAGAGAAAGGGTAGCTCAGGTATCAACCTTAGGCTGATCGTGACTTTGGTTACTCGGTTCCCCACACGAACCCCACAAGTCATAAAACTGCTTGAAACGGCCTAAAACATGACGAAAGCTCACTTATGGTTTTATATGAGAACATGCCCGAATTTAATGACTGTTTAACTCGACTTGGATAAGGATAAATGGAAAATAGGATAAATGTGAATTTTCCAATATAAACATGAATCTTGAGAAGATGAAAACTTCCGCAAAGAGATAAACTCGAATCGGGAAAGATGACCAACGTCTTGGAGGCATATATAAGGAGAGCCAAGACAAGGAGCATGAGAGGATTCTGGAGACACTTAGAACTCTCTGCACTTAGAAACCTTAGGCTTTATTTTCGACAAGTTTGGTTTCTAAGACTTGCACGCATACTAGACGAATTTGCACATACAGTTCGGTCTCTTGTTCCACTTTTTCTAAATTGAACTACGTTCGGCTTGATCATCGAAAGGGGTACATATGCAGTCTTTCCATAAGGTTCAGTCCAAAATCAACAAAACTTTTTTGGTATCTTTTTCGTCTTCTGTAATCGAGCTGCGACTCAAATTAGGTTTAGGATTCAAGTTGCTAGAACTAAAGAACTCGCTGAAGGCTCTCGCGGTCCTTCGTAATATAATCGCAATGCTCTTGCACGGATTCGAAATAAATATATTCTTTTTCTAAATTCATTTTTTTGTGTCTTCATGTTTTCCGCATTTATTTGGTTACTTGTAGTTGGCTCTCGCAGAGAATATGGACCTCAAGGAAAGTAGAGTTTTCTTTGTTTTCCTCCGTTTATTAAAATCAACGGTGCAGATTTCGGTTTGACCAGTCCCTTTTTCGATCATGCATGTTTTCCCATTCCATTTCCTATCCATCTAGGTTTGTCCAGAAAATGTCATGGTCAAGTAGATTGCCTACTAGTTGTCCATAATTACTCCAAGTTTCATAAAGGCCTCATCAAGGTCCATAGAGTTCTCTCGATCTATCACCTCATGAATAAGGCCAATAAGCCCTTCAATAAGCCCAGTAGTCCATCCTTTGCCTTTCTGGTACATGTATTGACTTCCAAAACTTGAGTTTGAAGCTGATCCAGGTAACACCATGCAAGATCCAGATCCATTGTCGAGTCTGAAAAAATTGTCAAAGGTTTAAGGAAAAGCTTTCATGGTTCTAAACAGAGGAAGAAAAAAGAGAGTTTACAAGTATGTATATTATGTACAAATAGTATAATTAATATTGATATGTGCTTTGTCCCGGTGGTCAACGTAGGAAGTAGGCCTGCGACTTCGGTTTTCCGAAACCGAACCGAACCGAACCGTCGGTTTTCGGTTAACCGAAGTTTTTAAAAACAATTCCGAAATAAACCGAATGACCGCTTATTTTCTGATTTGCGTCTGGTGTATTTTCAAACATGGGTCTAAGCTGGTTGGATCGTGTGAAACCGATTTTTACGAACGAAAATAAAGAAAGTCTTTCCATCACTTTAATTAAAATATTCTGTGATCCATTGGTAGATTGGCCTCGTGTGTATTTAATATGTTTGCGAAAAATCCAACAACCACACGTTAAAGATAGAAAACCATATGGTCAATGACGACGTCTAATTTGATTGATAATTCAAAGATGAAGTGGGTCACCACCCATCGTTATATTCCATATTTTCATCTTTACTTAGACACATGCGACTGAAAAGTAATGAAAGGCGGCTATTAAGTTGCTGTTTGCTATTAACGCCAAGATCATCTCCAACTCTGCTCCAAAACTCATTCCAAATTCCATTTTATAGTAAAATCATTTCCAATTTTATTCCAGAATTTACTCCAAAATGTAGTAATAGATATGATTACTCCAAATATGGAATAAACCAACTTATTACTCCAAAATAGAGATTTTTTATTTATAAAATGATCTTCTATATTTAAATATTTTCATTTTTAATAAAATATTATTATAAATAAATATATATATATATATCATTTTACTATATTTTATAAAAATTACTGTTAATATTTTTTAATTATATAAATATACATCTAATGAACTATTTTGTGCAACAAAAGATATATAATATAAACCATAAAAAACTATACATATAAAAAATAAAAGATAAGCATCATACAAAAGATATATAATATAAAACATAAATAATCATACATATGAAAATGGACTATTTTGCAAATATTATAAATGAAAGGTGATATTACTAATTTTTTAATAAACATAAAACATAATATATTAAAAATATTCTATTTTGGAGTAGGAAATAAAGTAATACATTAGAACAAAACTCAACTCTATTTTGGAATTACTCTATTTTAGAATAGAAAATGGAGTAATACATTGGAGATGCTCTAAGTGATTATCCGCACGCATGCATGGAATGAAATTTATATTATAATAATGATTGAATACTAATTTTGTATATTCAATTATAATTATATTATGTCATAAGCCATATATATATATTAATCTGAATATCTATTAAATGTGATTTTTACTCATATAGTTTTTGTATTATTTGTATTATAACAAAATTTTAAACTATAGATCATAAAATTTTCAGTTTGAGATTTTTAACAATTTTCATAATTTATAGTCTTTTAAAAAAATTCAAAATATAACATATACGAAAAAATCTAAATCTAAAATTTTATTATGTGTTTAATATAATTTTTAATTTATACTAATAATATAAACTTTAAAATAATGGAAGATATGTAGATTGTTATTAAATCTTTATTATTAAAATTATTAATTGTTAAATATATATTTTATTCACTTTTGGTAATTTCGTAGCTTTTAATTAAGGAAAGAAAAAAAATAATAATTATAGATTGTTAATTAATTTCATGATTAGTTTAATGAAAATATATTATATATGTTCAGTGGACCAACATATTTTTTTAGAGACTTTAAAAATATTTTAGTGATGACACATATCATAGCTAAAATGTTGTAATGTTTCACTTTGAATATATAAGGGATTTCAAAGAAGTTCAACCTAATTGGTTCTTACTCTCATCACAGATTTGTTTAAAAATACCTTCCACCTACTGATATGGATAATGTAAATTATAGTCCTGCCTCTTTTTTTTTATAAGAAGTTTAAGAAAATTTGTTTATTTAAAATATAAGTCCGTTTTATATGTTTAGGTAATTTTTATTTTTATTGAATATAATATGACCAACCAAATAATATATTTTTATTTATGACTGATTTAATTATCCATAATTTAATATATCAAATTTTATTTTAAAAAAGTTAATAATTTTCTTAATTTTTATGCTTTCAACTAAAATTACCTACATGAAAAAAACATGGGGAGTATTTCAAATAAAGAAAGCATGGGCTTATGGTATGTGGACTTTTAGATTTTTTTTCATTTTGTTTGATTTATCCAACAACTACGCTACTTAACATCATCTGATCCTAATTTTGTGATGTTTCTTTTAACTTGGTTCAGAAACAAAAAAATCAGTGGGGGCAAATTTAAGAAAATAAATTCACAAGAAATACATTAAAATTCAAAAAAAATCACTGCGGGCACTTGCCCCCACCCTGTAAACAGTAAATCTACCCTGCCCTCAGGGTAAAAATATTGTTATTTGCTACCAATTATACTACTTGGCTACTCTTCAAAACAATGATATGATAATGTTGAATTTTTTTTTTAAAAAAAGACAAAACATTTAGAGAATATCGTAATTTTTGAACTAATATTGTACTTGGCATATTGGATTACTTGTCATCTTAGCAAATACTTTATAAAAAAATACCTTTAGCTGGTATTAAATCAATTTTTTTGTTCATACAATAATATATACGTGAGAAAATCTTCAAAATAACATTCATTTAATGGTAATAAATAAATATATTTCCTATTTGAATTTAAAGTTTATTAGTTAAGGTTTAAATTTAATATTTAAAGATGGAAATATGGCTTAGAGTTTAATGTTTGGAATGTAGTGTTATTTTGGTATTTTCTCTCTTTAAATATTATTTAGTGATAAAAATTTAAAAGTGCTATTTTGAGATTTTCTCATATTTTATTAGTATGATTAAAAGTTTATTAGTATGTTAGTTGTTCAGTGGTTAAACTCAACCTGGAAAGTCATGGATCCGAGTGTCGCTAGGACGTGATTATCTTGAGGGACCTTCAGGCTTCTGGGGTGATCACCAGCCCTCCTGGATGCCTCGGTGGGCTCCCCAGCTAAGCTCCGGTGGACGGTTATTGACGCTAGTCGGATTCTCTCGAGACTCCGGATACCAGGGTCATCAACAAAAAAAAATCTATTGTTAAAAATGAATATCAAAATCAAGAAAAGTTAAATAAAAATCAGGCATAGTCTCTTTTTTTTTTTGTAAACGTCGATGTGGAAACTTTGTTAATTTGCTATTATTACTCTTTGCGATTAAAAAAGTATATTTTTTTTCCTAAACTGGAGTAAAACGTAGGAAAAAGGTTCAAGTTTGCTGATTTTTTTATCGAATCAATGTGGTATAACATATGATTTATTGTGTTTGAAGAATACCAGTTTGATTTTGTGAAGAAATTAAAGCTTACATAAAAACAATAGTTGCTCCCAGGGGTGGGCATTCTGATACCCGTTCCGGTTCGGATCGGATATTTCAAATTTTCTGTTATTTTGATATAGGGGGTATAGAACCTTTCTGGTATTTCTACACTTCAGGTTGAGTTCGGATGTTCTAAGTTCTGATTGGTTATTTCGGGTCGGGTCTGAACTTTAGATTTTGAAAAAGTCAAAATTCTTCATTTGCTTAAGTTTTTCGTGTTTACGAATATACTTTTAACTTAACTATATAACTTTAACAAATTGTGTTGTGGGAAACTATTATTAACTTATTACGTAACCATAGATATACAAGGGGACCCCAGTTTTCATTCAACTTCTCATCTCTTATATGTTAAAAAAAAATTGTAATAAATGTATTTACACACTAATTGACACGTGATATGATAGTCTCATGATCATTTTAAAATAATGTGTTCATACACCAATTTTCTTAATTCTAACATAGACAATTTAATGGTTGACACGCTAATTTTTTTAATTAGTTTTTTTTTGTTCATGTATTTTTAACCTTTATATTAGTGAATTAAAGTTCTCTCCATTTAACTACTGAATAATATCATTGTTGAAATAAATAAATTACAGAATCACTAAGATTCACATAAACTAAAATACTAGAACGAAAATGTTTTTAGAAATTAAAAATTTTGTACATTACCGAACTTGGCCATGATCGAAGCTTTTGTACACGAAGGGAACAAATAATTGTGATTGGTTATGCATTTGTTACACAAAGTTGGATTTTTATTTTTGTCAAATATTGTTTTTTTATAGAGTTTTCATATCAGACCAAGAATTATAAATATAATATAATTGCTATAAAATATAAGAAATCACATTATTTTCGACCCAACCGTGACCCCCTTTCACTCGATTGTATTGTGTTTTTATTATATTTACAAATAATGTTTATTAAGAAAGTATACTTTACTGGTTTAACTATATCAATTTGCAACATGCCCAACAATATTGAGACGTTGCCCAATATTTTTTATTGGTATTCTCAGAGTATGGTCCAATAATTATGTACGTAAAATAAGCCCAAAATATGTATTTTACATTTATTTATTTTTCTTTATACTAGTAGAAGAAAGTAAGTATGGATAGAACATATGGATCCAAAAAACCAAACCGAACTTGATTTGAAAGTAATACTAAAGACAAACTAAAAACTGATTAATTACTTAGATGGATCTTTTTTTTTTTTTAAAAGCAAAAGCATTTATAGACTCATGTAGACTATGTAAACCAAAGTAGCAACTTTGCATCCATGTGTACGACGAAAGACGGTTGTATCCGAGCACAGCGTGCCAAGCGATCCGCCTTTATGTTTTCCGTCCTAGGAACATGAACGATCTCTGAGTTGATGAAGCTTCTTCTCAAAAGCTTAATATCCTCCAGATAGCTTTCAAATGATGGCCATTCTTTTGGTTTTGAAACTATCTTCACCAATTGAGAACAATCCGTTTCAAACTTAGATGGATCTAAAATTTTAATATTCGAATAATTATACCTGATTCTATCTAAACTGTAATATTTTGGATACCAGAAATATCTAAATCACAATTATATACTTAAATATATCAATTATTTGTAATATATATATATATATATATATATATATAAGATATTTAAAAATATGAAAATATATAAACATTATCAAAGTAGTCAAAATAAATATCTAAAAATAACAAAAAAGGTTCAAAATGCTGAAAATATCTATTTATTCTCAATCTAAATATTTAAATTGAACTAATTTTTATGTAACCTTAAGTAGTTAGTCTTAGATTATTCAAATTTTTTATGTTTTATATTATTTTTATTTTTCAGATTATGAGGAATTAAATATATTTGGATTTTTATTAAAAATTATATAATTAAAATGAGTTTCTGAACTCGAATCTGAACCGAATCCGAACCAAACCCGCAATGATTCGAACAAAATCCTAACCAAATTCAAACCGAAATGGATAAATATCTGAATCAAATTTAAATAATCAATTCTAAAAATCCGAAATCCGAATATATCAATTGAATCTGAACGGATATCTAAATGTTCATTCCTAAAAACTAATATAGGACAAATTCTTTAGTACAAATAAATAATCTTATCAACTATTTTTTTTGCGTGCACGGCGCATATCATTTAGCTAGTTAAATAATATAGCGCAGACCCAACCCAACTGTATGCTTAGCGCATTTTCAGACCATAGATATAGTATATCATTATTTATACATTTAAAAAACTAAAACTTCAATACAATAAATTGAATACAAGTAAAACATAGAGTAAACAACATAATTTGAATATTTTGGGAAACACAAATTTACAACGCATTGATATTTACAAATCAGTTGTAAAATACTGTTGAAAGAAATATAATTAGTAGATATTGGAAGAATCAATTACGAAAGTTTCTCTAAAATGTTTTTAAGTTGCTTTAAATTCAATTAGAGAAAAGGTATAGAAATTGGTTTATAAAATATCTAAATTTAAATGCATAACACACATTTACTCGTTGGAACAGAGATACAATGATTGAAAATTATATGACACTACGTGAAAGTAAAGAAATATCGGGTTTGTTTTGAGATTACTCCCAATTGATGCTTTTTAAATTATTTGATTTGGTCAGCAAAAACGGTCTAAGTTCTCTCTTTCCTCTCGCCTTCGTTGATCCTTTTTAGTTCCCTTCTTCTCATCGACTTTGAGATATCTCAGAACTCATCGCAAATCAGACAGTTTTCAGAAAAAGAAGAATGGAAGTGATGAGCTTAACTGCTCCATCTTCACAAAGAAAATTCACTGGTGGCTTCTTAAGCGCACCAACAAGTCCACGAAGAATAACAGAATGGTACAGAGAGTACGAGGAGGAGGCAAAAAGAAACTTCTTCGAACGTTCTTTGATGCCTTTCGATTGGGAAGAGAATCCATGCAGTCCGAGAAAGATCACTGACAATGAAGAAGAAGATACTGTTGATGATTTTGCCTTCGAGATCGGTGATAAATCTGAGACTAGGTCGCTTTTCGCAGAAGAGCTCTTTGATGGAGGCAAAATCAAACCCTTGAAGCCTCCTCCGTATTTGCAATTAGATAATCAACAGTTTCATTACAAATTCTCATCTCCAGATTCTTCTCCAAGATCACCTATTGCTCATGGCAAGGACATCCTCCGCAAAGCTTTTCCGCCGAGAAAGAAACCTACAGATGTAGATCCTTTTGAGGTCGCCATAGATAACATTCGCAAAGGCGTTGGAGAGGAAAGAGGGAGAGAGAGGCTTCAGAACCCGGGCCGAAGAGCCACTCGATCGCTTTCTCCTTTTCGGGTTTCAGCTTATCCATGGGAAGAACAAGAACAGAGAGAGGTACAAGGTCATGAACAGAGAAAGGCCTCTTTCTCTTCTATACCGTCTACATCTTCATCAACTTGCGTGTCTTGCAAGTTATCTTCCTCGAAGAAATGGAGGCTAAAGGACTTGCTTCTTTTCCGTAGCGCATCAGAGGGAAGAGCAAGGCACAACAACAAAGATTTCATGAAGTCGTTATCGGGTTTGTTCAGGAAACAGGAAGACAGCAAGAGCTCGAGCTCTAGAGGAAGAGGATCACCGTCTATCTCCTCCGCCCATGAATTCCATTACATGGCTAAAAAGGCAGAAGCAAAAGGTTTGAAGAAAAAGACTTTCTTGCCTTATATGCAAATAGGAAGATTCGCCTTGTAAACTATAATCTTATTATTGGTTAATTCTTTGAAGCGCAAACCCAAAATGATTATATTGTTTGCTTAATTACATGATCTAAAGAACTGACTCATTTCTACTCTCTTGCCTGGTTGATGCGTTTCGGAAGCAAGTAAAATGAACAATAATCATTTGAGATTATTATTTCTTGTGCATATTTGTCTATTTATATTTTGCATTAGACTACTTACAATGGTTAGTGTATTCAACACCTTCCTTTTTTATTTTTTTTAAATTACACATCACTCTCTCTTTCATCCACATCATTAATTCAACGTCTATTTTCTTTTAGTAACATACAATGGTTTTTTTTTGAAAGAAAATTCAACACCTTACAATTTTAATCTCAATTTTTTTTATGTTATTGTTTACTAAATATATCAACAACAAATTAATCTGAATAATACAATTATCTTTGCCGACAAAAAAAATATTTCTAATTTTCAGTTTTATTTATAATTTTAATGTATTTTGTTTTATTTATATAAATAAGAGTATTAGGAGATAATATTAATATTATATTGAAATTATTTATGTAACCAAATTAAATAACCAAATTTCTATCTGTACAACATAAAAAATTATGAATTTTGACATAAATTGTTTTTATAAAACAGATAATTTACTATGAAATAATTCAATTGAAGCAATGAAGATGAAAAAAAAATCTCAAAAATTCCAACAACCAATTAGATATTACCAGTCATATTTATTTTTTAAAAGAGAAATAAATTCTCAGATCTTTACTTACTTTTAGGACCGTACAATACAAATATTTCATCCGATTGGTTCATGTTTTAAATGTAGGTCTCATTTTTTGGTTTTCAACTAGTTGAATTTATTCAACTTGGTTTAATCCACGTAGTTTTTTTTCTTGTTTCAACATCTCGATTGCTTGTGTTCAACAGTTGAAAAAATCATTCAACTACCCCAATGCACATGGTGTCAGAATGACTTGCATTACATAACATCCCAAATCTAAGCCCATAAAAAATTAATTTTGTTAAAAGAGAAGTCTGAAAGGCCCAAAGCCTATTTATAAATACAAATCCCTCCCTCCCTCCCTCCCTCCCTCCCTCCCTCCCTCCCTCTTTCTCTCCCCCAAAATTCGTTCTTTGGTCATACCTTATTTTTAGTTTGTGAAAGTTTTAGGTCCCTCGAGAGCCTTGTGAATGTGTCAAAAAACCACAAAATATATCATATGTATACTTCTATTATGGTTATGATATGATCTGTTTATTTTCATGATGTTTGTCCAGCCAGAGTGAACCTTGGTGATGATCGTATGCACGGTGGAACAAAGGAAACATGTGCGTACACACGGTGGACCAAAGGAAACATGTGTTCTATATTTGTTTAATTTTAAACTATTAAAATAAATTAAACAACCACGTTAACGATATAATAAAAATTTATATTTTTTTGTATATGTTGTATATAAATTTTTAAAATAATTATAAATTATTAAAACTGTTAAAAGTCTCATATTCAAATTTTGTGATCCATAGTTTAAAATTTTTGTTACGACAAGATACAAATGATTACAAAATAATATAAGTAAAAAGTATAAATTAATTAATTATTAAGATTAAAATATATATATCGCTTTAAATTAAGGTTTTTTTTGCAAATATGACTCAAAACTCAAAGTCAAACACAAAACTAACCCATGATTTTTTTGAAACTTTCATTTGCCGTATTCACCTTAAAAGTTTGAATTATTTACGAAAATGCCATTATTTTTATTTTATTTTTCGAAAATAAGTTTTTTACTCTCTCATCCTCATCTTCTTCGGGCATGTTCGTTTCTCCATCCGGATGAACCATCTGGATGGAGATGAGAGTTTTGTTCGTTTAGGCACTAAAAGTGCAACTCATCCGGATGATCCATCCAGATGACTTTCGGAAATTTAGGCTTAATTTTAAAGTTCATTCAGCTGAACCAATTTGGACAATTTGGATGGAAATGATTCATTCAATATGGTATAATGTCTATTATGCCCCTGATGTAATTCACAAATTAAAAACCTAAACATAATATCATTTTGTCACACACGAAAACTGACAAAACCACAAAAACGCATTTTCCCGCGAAAATCTGAAAACAAAATTTTCACGCCAAACACTAAAAACGCATTTCCGGACAAAATTTCAAAAACGTGTTTTCCCGCCAAAATTGCAAAAATGTGTTTTCCCGCAAAAAATCGCAAAACGTGTTTTCATGCCAAAATCACAAAAAACGCGTTTTTACGCCAAACCCCCAAATTGCATTTTCCCCCAAAACACAAAAACATGTTTTCTCGCCAAAACCACAAAACGTGTTTTCCTGCCATAAACTAAAAAATGCATTTTCCCGCGAAAACCGCAAAAACGTGTTTTCCCGCCAAAACGCATTTTCCGCGAAACTCGAAAAACACGTTTTCAAGCCAAAAACGCAAACACGCGTTATCCCGCCAAAACCGTAAAACGTGTTTTCTCGCCAAAACCGAAAATTATCATTTTCCTGCCAAAACCGAAAAATCTTGTTTTTCCGCCAAAACCGAAATTTTTTGTTTTCCCGCCAAAAGCAAAAATTTCGTGTTCCCGCAAAAACCAAAAATCTCGCTTTCCTGCCAAAACCGCAAAAACTCTTTTTCCCACCAAAAACACAAAACATTTTTTCTCGCCAAAACCAAAAAAAAAATTTCCCGCCAAAACCGAAAAATCTCCTTTTCCTGGCAAAACCGAAAATCTTGTTTTCCCGCTTAAACTGAAAAATCTCGTTTTTCTGCCAAAACTGCTAAAATGTGTTTTCCCGCCAAAAACGTATTTTCCCGCCAAATTCAAAAATTGTTTTTTCCGCCAAAATCGAAAAATCTCGTTTTCCCGTCAAAATCGAAAAATCTTGTTTTCCCGTCAAAACCGAAAAATCTTGTTTTCCGCCAAAACCGAAGTTACAGTCAGTTTATTATTAATACTCTTTTTTGGTTTGAAACTCTAAAGTTTTTTTTTCAAATACATGTTTATCAATTTTTTTTGTTTATTAAAAGTTATTATTGTAGTAAAATTTTAACATATGACTAAATCAACACAGGGGTATTTTGGTAATTTGTTTACTAAACTCATTTGGATGGAAATGAAAATAAAGAAACAAACATAAGATCCATTTAGATGATTCATGTAGATGAGCTATCTGGATGGACAAACAAACAGTCACAAAAATCTGAATGGATCATCGGGATAGATCATACAAATGAATCATCTGGATGGAAATGAAAGATGCTGAAACGAACAGCCTCTTCAAGTATTTACAATATTTCCATTGCAACCACCATGAACAACAAATTTAGAGCTCTTTTTTTTTTTTTTTGAACAACAAATTTAGAGCTCTTAATGTACCTAAAAATCGATTTTAACTCCTTCTATCTCATTTCTTATGAACTAAAACAACATTTCTTTCACTTTCTCTCTATATTCTTCCAAAAAACCCAAGATTTTGATTTTAAAATTTTTAAGGTTCATCGAACAATTCAAGCTCATGATTCGTGGTCATTAACAAGTATGTTGCTTTGGTGGTGAAGTATTGTGTAGTTGGAGAAGCTAAACAAGTTGTCTCACTAGTAAATCAATTTTTTTTCCAGATTTGTCTGTCAGAAGACTTCCGTGTAAGTATTCTCCACGAGAAGACTTAAACAGAAGTCTTCTGGATGCATAGGTTAATTTCGCAATCGACTTTATGTGTGTCTTTTAGAGACGACTTTTCTGGAAATCTTCCGGTTTTCTTTGTTTTCAAAAAAATTAGAGAAGACTTCGAGATAAGTTGTCTAGGATAAACATGTTTGGTTTGCATTTGACCGGATTGTGTCAGCAATTTAACTTTTTCTAGACCACTTACACGGAAGTCGTCCAACAGAAAAATAAAATTTAAATATTTAATTTTTACTAGACGACTTGAAAATAAATTGTTTCAGGTTACTTTTGCAATTGAAAAATAAAACTTAAATATTTAATTTTATCCGAACAACTTCCATGTAATTCTTCCGGCATACGACTTTGTGTTTGGCTCCGAGGGGTTATGTTTACCTCGTCAGTTAATAGCTCAGCAAAGGCTTTGTGTATCTGACAGTTAATTGAATAATAATCTAACAGATGAAAAAGAAAAAAAATTCAACTCTGAAACAAGTGTTATTTTATAAATTTACCAAAGTGCTAGCTAGTGTCATGAATCAGTTTTGGACTGGTGAAAAGATGCATTAATCCTCTATGTTGTTCTCATCTTTCTTGGTTTCGTTTCCGATACTAGGTTCGGTGGAAACATATACTTTTTCCCTTTTGGACTCTCTACTGGAGAGACTGAGCATAGGAGTTGCATCTTCCCAAATCGACTCCAACGTAAAGGATTCACCAATTTCTAAACCATTTGCTCTAGCAAAATCTTTCCAGCCCTTTCCCAAACTCATTCTTCCTTGGCTTTCTCGTAGAAGATTTGTCATCCACTTTGTACCATCTTTTCCCAGCAGAGCTATCGTTCCAGGTTCGTTCATGCCGTTTTCCCTCATGAATGGCAATGGAAGACCCTGAAAAGAGATTTGAACCAATGAGAATGCTGCAAGTAACAGAACTAACTAACCTTCTAGAACAAGAGTTGATTGATGAACTCACCAGTCTACTGTTTTTGAAGCTGTCTTGTGTAAGAGTTAAAGTCACAAATCGGTTCTGGCTTCTGAATTCCGTACTGAGCAAACTGAGCACAGGAGTTGCATTTTCCCAGATCAACTCCAATGTGAAGGACTCGCCCATGTTTAATCCGTTTGCTCTAGCAAAATCTTTCAAGCCCTTTCCTAAACTCATTCTTCCTGAGTTTTCCCGTAGAAGATTTGCCAGCATCCTTGTACCATCTTTCCCCAACAAAGTTACCATACCCGGTTTGTCCATGCCGTTTTCTTTCAAGAATGGCAATGGGAGATACTAGAAAAATAAATGAAGCGAGAATTAAAAAAAAAAAGAAAAGAAAGATCAAACCAACAAGATTTGTTTGTATGATGAACTCTCACCAGTCTGCTACTTTTGAGGCTATCATTTGTAAGTGTTAAAGTCACAAATCGGTTAGGGTTTGGTAAGGTTGAATCTCTACATATCTGAGGAATGTTCTCGTCGACTCCTTGTGTTCCATCACTGATAGATTCTGTTGGGCAGACACTGAGCAACGGTGTTTCCCCGTTTCTCATTATTAGTTTGAACTTAAATAAGCTTCCTTCTTTTCGGCCGTTTTCTTCACAGAAATTTCTCCAGCCTCGGGTTATACAGAATGTATCAGACGATTTGTTGAACCTCAGATCCAACGCCCATGATCTTTCCCTTTCATCTGTTAAAACAATCTTGCGGCATTTTCTTTTAAAACCATTTGAGATTGTGAAATCTGGTGGAAGACACTGCAGAATAAATAGGTTCACGCATTTTCAGCATAACATCAAGTTGTGCAAAACTTTGCTTAGTCTCATTACTAAAATAAATTGACAAAAATACATAATAAACCAAACCCATGTTGTTGAGGTTGTTAATTTATGGGGTTTTTTTGTTCTTTTCCAAAACAAGTATTCTCCTAAACCGAATAACAATGAAATGCACAATTCTAGAAACAGCAGTTCATCTGACAGGTATGCAAAAACAATTGAAGAAGTGTATACACGCACCAGAGAATCTTCTTCCAGATTGGAAGCGGTAACAGGGGCCACAAAACAAGAGCTGTCTGATGAAGAAGAATCAGCTTCTGCTTCGGAATTGTTCTTCTTCACTTTCTTATTTCCTGTTAAAGCCTCGGATGTTTTTTAATTTTGTAAACATCCGACCAAGTAATAAGCTCTGACATATATATAATAAATATTTGTGTCATTACAAGAAAAAGATTAGAAGAGAAGTGAAGTTACCGGTGTTGTCCTGACCATCATCAACTTCTTCTGTTATAGGATGCTTCTTCCTCGAGATGTAACCTGTTTAGAACATGTAAACAATCTCAGTTTTCTCTTACGCGAAAATCAATTTTTTGGACTACATTTAAAAAAATAATAATAAAAAAAAAAAAAAAAAAGTAAACAGAGCCAAACTTACCCATGTTTTCCTGATCCTCGTTGTTGGTGTGTATGTCACAGGAAGTGGATCCTGAACCAGAGAGCATCTCTGTGTGGGGCTAATATCTTCTTCTCCAGGCTTGTTCCTTGTTGATGCTTCGAGAACAGGAATCGGCTACAAGTAAAAAAAAATGATGTTTCTCAGTAAGCTGTAAAAAATTCCCAGATGAGAAAAAGGTTATCAGTTTTACCTCTTAGAGAGCGAATGTTCGTATGCATTTCTGGAAAATTCGAAATCTCAGCGTTAATTTGGGTGTTACAACTTTTTGGTTCAATATCTCTCGGCTAACGTTCCAGTTTAAAATCTCTCGATTTGGGGATTTGGAGAAGAAGATTTGATTGAGAAATTGCTAACCTTTGAACACAGATCGATAAGAGAAGAGAAGCTTCCTTCCGTTGATGTTGAAGAAGGAATGACACGTCGAGCTTTATCTATGCTCTTCACCAAGTGGGCCCAATTTGGTTGGGCTTTAAACTCATTCAGATCTCAAATTTCTTTTCAAACCCTTTGACATTGCAAGTAACAGCAGTTAAACTGACTTTTCAGTGGAGGAGACAATCTAAAGAGCACAATAATCATTTCCGTTCACATTCATTCATCCCACTCTTTATTTTTTTACTCAGCCTAATAAAACAGACGTACGGGGTAAAATAAGACACGTAAGCATCCAAACTTTTTTGTTTTTGCGCGAGTTTTACGTGTTCTGTGGGTCCTGAAAGATATTAATCAATTGGGCTTTTATAGTGTTCAATTACAAGACCAGCTGATCTATAGAGTTTAGCTCTTCTAGATTTAGTAGACGCAGAGCAGAGCCGCCGTGAGCTTTTTATGACACCGCCTCAGAACAAGATCACGTAACGTTTGCTGCAATCATTCACTCGCCACATTAAAGCTACTAGTTACGTAATTTACACCACTCATCTCACTCTCTAGCATTCAGTCGCTTCACTCTCCTTGAAGGTAACATACTAAATCTCCACCTATAAATAAGTTTCTTGTCTACCATGAACAGCGGAAAGGATGATCTATGTTCTGCACGAGCTCTATCAGTTGCGACTTCACACCTTCTCCTTGCCTATATGGAAGTTGGTTGTTGTTCTATGGGTGTCGACATACTTTTCCTTGACGTAAAGGTAATTCCGGCGGATATTTACTCTATTTTCTGTACTTCAATGTGTTTTTCTAATTCACACCGGGAAAATCAATTCCATTTATTTGTTTATCTTTTACAGTCGATGATGATTCTAGGTTCTGCTAAAGCACACCGACTCAAAGATCAAACTCGAGTTTTGGTAGCAGCATAACGGATAAAGATGATGATCAAACCATTCCACGTATATTAGTTGAAGATGATAGCTTAACAAGAGATGACAAGCAGGGGAAGAGAAGAGACTGTCGCATTTAGATTCGATTTATGTATGATAAAATTTCTTTTACCTACTAATACTCCATATAGAACCTTTAATGTGTCGGTGAACTATTCATAGATTTGAATAAGATTGGTTTGTATTGGCAGCACACACCTCGGGTTAACAAGCAAATGCCCGATATGAATAATGCAACATTAGACCGTGAGCTGCTTTCTGGTATTCTTCTTTATCTTCTTGTCAACATTTGATGTTGTGTCTTTTCCTTTCATATACTTCACTGCAATGTTTATCTGATAGCTTAGATTACTCATTTGTCTACCGCCTTTGATGGGAAATTAGTTGCCATGAATCTATATAGTTTTCTTGTATTTGTAGATTTCCCATGGATTGTCTTTGATGGTCTATCTTTTTTCCTCAGGTTGGCTGGCCACAGATGGTAAGCTGAAATACTGCTGTGGCTGCGGAAAAGGCAGCGGTAGAGACCGCACCTGTGAAGATGGTGGAGGTGGTGGTGGATGTGGAGGCGTTGGCAGAGGTGTAGCTTTAGGCGTTTAAAGATGGTTGTTAGTTGTTACCGGATTTGACTGTAATCTGTAAGAGACTGCAATATACATAACAAGATATGAGCCCGTTGCAAAAAGTTTTTGTTTGATATTTTAATTTAATAAATCCATAAAATAATAAATCATTTTATTACAATATTATGATTATTTTTTGCATATGTTGTTTGAGATTTATTTTATAATTAAAACATTTTCACACATAAGTTCAAGTTAATATTTGTATTTTATAATTATGGTGCATAGATGAGTTGTCATAAACTTTATACTAATAATTAGCGAAAATACTATACACAAACATTTAAACTGAACAAAATCCGAAATAAAAAATGAAAGTTAAATACACCAATCAATCAATGACAACATTATACATGTTCTTATGTACTAATTTAATGTATTATTAAATAAGTCTTTAAAATTTTATTTTTCTAGGATTTTTAAAAAAGGAAAACATTATATTTTATAAATCTACTTTTTATTTACAATTAAAAAAAATATTAAATACTTTTTTACAATTTTGTTTAAGATTTTAGAAAAGCTAAATTACCGTCATATAACCTATTACAATTATCTTCTCTTTAGAATTTCATAAAAATATATTGCTATCAAATAATTATTTTTAGTTATTAATAAATATTTTTAAAATTGATATGTTTACAATTCGTATTAATACTATTTTTACACTTTTTTGTTAATTAAATAATTTTTAGTATCATGTTCATCATCAAACACTCTCTTAAAAATAATATCAAATAAAGTTTTACAATTCTTTTTTTAATTAGGACTTAAAAATATTATACAAATTTCTTTTGTTTAGGATTTTTTTTATAAAAAAAAAGAAAAACAACTATCAAATATTCTTTTACAGTTTTGTAGGATTTTAGAAAAGAAAATTAATATTACATAAGCGCAATTCTCCTAAATAGACAATTTTCAAGTTTTGGTCACAAAAATAGACCACAAGGAGGAAAATGACCAAAATGTCTCATTTAATAGATAAAAGGACACTAATACCCTATATATATAAAAAAAATTAAAAAATTTAAAAAAATAAAAAAATTAAAAAAATTAAAAAAAATAATTTTTTTTATAGTTTTAGATTATATATTTTTCAAATTCGAACTTTTTTATAAATTTGTTTTTTTTAAATTGTTTTTTGCGATTTTTTTTTTCAAATTTTCTTTTTGTAATTCGAAAATAATTTTTGAAACTATTTTTAAAATTTTTATTTTCAAATTTTTAATATTTATTTTTTATTTTATAAATTTTTAAACCTCAATCCCAAATCTCCACCCCTTAACTCTAAACCCTAAGGTTTGGATTAGTTAACCCTAGGGGTATAAGTGTATATTTACTTTTTTTATGAAATATTTTGGTCATTTTGATTCTTAGAGTCCATATTTGTGACATAAATTTTTTTAGCGCTATCATAGGGTATTTCTCATTACATAATCCTTTACTATTATATTTTGTCTAGGATTTAAAAAAAAAACATTCTATCAGAATAACTCTTTCCAGTTAATATTAACTATTTTATCTGTTGCAATTTTCAAAATTAGTTTTTTTCAATATCATTAATATTTTTACAATTTTTCTTGTAAATTTAATAATTGTTATTATCATGTTTATCATTAAATTTTTGAAGTAAAAATTTTTATTGAATAAAATTTTACAATTCTCTCTAGTCCTGATTTAAAAAATGAAATCTTAATTGGTTTAAGATTAGAAAATAATTTTCTTTTAGAAATCTCTTTTATTTAAGATTTACGAAAAGGAGAAGTTATTTTCACATAATGGAGGTTTTATCGACACATTCACAATCTAATATTTTAATTAACACATATCACAATCATAAGGGTTCTTTCAAAAATGACTCAAAATTTCAAGTCAAACACAAAAATAACCTATGTTTTTTTGAAACTTTGTTTTGTCCTATTCACCCTAGAAGTTCTAGTTATTCACGAAAATGCCATTACTTTTTTTTTTCAAAAATAAGGTATTTACCTTACCATCCTCATCTTCACCAAATATTTACAACTTTGCCGTTGACATCAATACCTCAACCACCATGAACTAGCAAATTGAGAGTGTTAATGCCCTAAAGTTTCGATTTTTCTCATCTTTTCTCATTTTCTATCCACACAAACCACATATTTTACACTTTCTCTCAAAATTCATCAAAAAAACTGAAGATTTTGATTACAAATTATGTAAGGTTCATAAGCTCACGATTCTTGGTGATTAACGAGTAGGTAGCTGTTGTGGTGAAGTTCTGGGTGATTGGAGAAACCACGCAAGTCATCTCACGAGTGCAATGTATGAAATCGCGAACTACATTTTATTTTTCAGATCTGTTCGACGAAAAGAAGTCTTCTGGTCAATACATAAGTTAGTTTTGGAATTGACCTTTTGTGTGTTTTTAATAGGTTCTGACTTTCATTTGTAAACAAAAAATTTCAAAATTCCCAGAGAACATTTCTTTAGAAGTCTTCTCGGATAAACATGTTACTTTTAAATTTGACCGAAGTTGGTCAGAAATTTGACTTTTTGTAGAAGATTTCTAAGGAAGTCTTCCTGGAGAAAATTTCTAAGGAAGTCTTCCTGGAGAAAACTTCTAAAGAAGTCTTCTGAAAGTCTTCCCTAAGTCTTCTCAATGCCGGAAGATGTTTGCGTGGCTTACTTTTGCAATTAAAAATAATAATAAAACATTTAATATCAATGAGAAGAAGAGTTTAATTATGGGTTTTCGTCAAACTTTTGCCCGCGAGAGAAGACTTCTAGAGAAGTCTTCCTTCGAGAAGTCTTCTCTCGAAAATCCAAATATAGTCAATTGCAAAAGTAACCCAGCAAACTTCTTGTGACATTGAGAAAACTTCCGGAAGATTTCTTTAGAAGTCTTCTCGGATAAACATGTTACTTTTAAATTTGACCAAAGTTGGTCTGAAGTTTGACTTTTTGTAGAAGACTTCTAAGGAAGTCTTCCCTAAGTCTTTTCAATGTCGGAAGATGTCTGCGTGGGTTAATTTTTCAATTGAAAAATAATAGTAAAACATTTAATATCAATGAGAAGACTTCTAAAGATGACCGAAGTTGGTAAGAAATTTGATTTTTTGTAGAAGACTTCTAAAGAAGTCTTCTCGAGTTTAATTATGGGTTTTGGTCAAACCTTTGCCTGCGAGAGAAGACTTCTAAAGAAGTCATCCGAAGGAAGACTTCTAAAGAAGTCATCCGAAGGAAGACTTCTAAAGATGTCTTCTCTCGAAAAGTCAAATATAGTCAATTGCAAAAGTAACCCAGCAGACTCTCTTGCGACATTGAGAAGACTTCCGGAAGACTTAGAGAAGACTTCTTTTAAAGTATTCTCCAGGTATACATCCCTAAAAGTCTTCTACAAAAAGTCAAAATTCGGACTAACTTTGGTCAAATTCAAAAGTAACCTGTTTATCTGAGAAGACTTCTAAAGAAGTCTAAAGAAATCTTCTCTGGGAATTTCGAAAAAAATTCAATTTCAAAAGTAAGCCAATATTTCCAGAGGAAGACTTCCGAAGATGTCTTCTGTAAAGTAGACTTCTTAATAAGTCTTCATTCGTAAATTTGCAATTGCAAAAATGAACTAAATAGAAGACTTCTTTTGAAGTCTACACAGAGTAGATGTCTTTTGAACTCTTCTGTGGATGACTTCAGAAGAAGTCTTATACGTAAATATTTATTAAACTTCAAATTTATCCAAAATTAAAATGAATTTTTAATATCTTCTTGTTAATTTATGTTTATTAGTCAATATTGGGACTACTGAGTCGAATTTATAACTTAATTGGTGATAATTATGAAGTTACAAACATTGATGTTTAATAATGTTTCTAGCTAAACGGATAAATCTTCTATAAATCTTCCTCATAGAAGACTTATAGAAGACTTCATAAGAAGTATTCTCCGATGATTTCGTTTTATTAAGTTGATGAAATATTTGAAGTTAATTTTGGTTTACATTTTTTAACACAAAATTATTAAAAAGTAAAGTTAGTTAATTATAAGAAAATAAGATTACATTTACGTTTTTACTTTATTTAGACTTTTAAAATGGAAATAAATTATTTTATTTCTTTTAGATTTTTATAAAACTATTTTATTTTTAATAGAAAAATTATATTTAATTATATTTTTTTTTTCTTATACATACAAACACATATTTATCATATGCACACATACTCATGTACGACAATAACATCAAAATTAGAAGTTATGTTAGCATCATAAAATGTAATAAAGATAATAAAAGGTTGAGTTGTATCAAGAAATTAAAAGAAAATACTCAGGTAATACTTTTCTTGTAAATACTATTGTGTTTTGTAAAAATAATATGTGGAGCTTAAACCGAAATATAGATGTGAAATATTTGTACCTATTTTTTGTCATAATTGTTTAACATACAATTATTTATTAAAAAATAATCTTTTGCAATAATCTTTTCATTAAGATTTTTAAAAAGGAAAATTACTATTAAATAATATATATAATAAGATTTTTAATAAAATTTGTTTTTGTTATTATCTTAGTATACATAGTTTCAAGTATGAGATAGATTAACACATCTCACAATTTTAAATATATAATTGTTATGTATCACGATCATCTTAATTAGCAATTTTTAAGAACCAAGTTTTATATAATAAAATATTAATTAGAAAAAAGAAAAGAAAATAGACTTTTTAGTTCCTTGGCATTGTTTCATTTTTCTACTACAATACATCTTCTATTGTTACACAACTCGGCTCTCTAATTCTATTCTCCGAACTTATGAAATGACTCCAACTCGAAGTACCTAAAGATAACAAGAAGATTTTCACCTTGCACACGTATATGTAACAACAAACCATTTATCTCTTAACTACCGCCCACCAGTGTCTTTAACCAGTTGACCGAAACTCTGTATCTTATACTTTCAAAAACAAAACTCGGCGTGTTAATGTTCACGACCACAAACCGAACTCTGCACACATGAAAACAGTAGGTCAGTTTCAACAACGATGCTAATGCAGTGCCTCTTATTTGAATACAAAGACCCATACCTTTAAAAACATAAGCAAACAGTTTTCATCATTTTTTTCACCGGCCAATGACCCACTGTACTTATTTCTCAAACCAAACAGGTCCGGCCCGGGCTAAAGCCCATAAAACAAGGGCTTGGGGCACCACGGTTTATTAAAATTTTAGGGGCACATTTTACAGCGAAGTTTCTATGGTCTAGTGGTTATGTACATCTTCTTTCTCATCCAGGCCTTGGTCCGAGGTACCCATCTAGCCAATTTTTTTTCGTATTTAATAAAGCCAAACTGCCAATAACTAAAAGATTGTTGTAAATTAATGAGAGAAATAGATTGTCAATATCTCATAATTATGGAGCCTTTTATATATATAGGGAATTACAATAGACTGTCATAGATAAATGGAAAGTATACAAATCCTAAAGTGATTAGGAAAAAGAAATCCTAAGCATACAAAGAAAAAAAAACTGTCTAAGTAAAAAGAAAATATGCCTATTTGGTTATGACATTCACAAATCGGTTCATAACAAAGATTTGATAATAACTAATTTATTTGATCGAAAGATTCATTACCTTTTAAAAAAAACTATATATTATATTAATGATAAATACATAAATTACAATAACTATTTATTTTTTATTTACCCTAATACAGTTTAAAAGAAGTTTAAATTGTTCTCATAGAATAAAAATTAAAAAGAAGTAATACATTATTCATGAAAGAAAACTCTCCTTGTTTCTTTCATGAATAATGTATTACTTCTTTTTAATTTTTATTCTATGAGAACAATTTAAACTTTAATGATATTTTACATTATCCGATTATGTACTCATATTTATACGAAAAAAAATTATAGTTAGAGGGCAACATATTTAGAGTGTGCTTTAGGCGCCACAGATATCCGGACCGACACTGAAACCAAATAACAATTACCAAACTAATCATTTTTGGAACCCCATCCAACAAAAAAATAATATTCAGACTGTTACATCACCGACTATGATTTCCTTTCTTACAAATCATTTTGAGAACCCCATGAACTTTACATATATGTTAACCGCCCCCACTATTGGGAGATCTAGAAGATCGACCCAAATCCAAGATCAAGATAAATATGAATATATTAGAATAGGAAACTTATCATTATCTATATTGTAATATTCCATATTAGTGTAGGAATTAGGTTTAGTCATCATCTCTATATAAGCATATGCATATTGTAATCTATTCTCGATGAGAGTCAATTATACTTCTTCCAATTCTATACTCTCATCAATCTTTTTCATGGTATCTAGAGCAGAAGATTCTTTGACCTATTTTTTTTTCTTTTCTTTTTTTCTCTTTCAATATCTACTACTACATCACCTTGCTCCTGAAAAAAAAAAGGAAGCATGGCAGATATTACTTCTACGTTAACATCATCAACAACTCATGCTATTCTATAGACTCAGTTTGAAGATTTTACTTGAAGACTACGTTCTCAAGCAATTCATCATCCACTTCTACAAGAGCCAACACACTACCTTACTACTCAAACAATGGAGCTTTATAAGGCTGTTGCTTCTTCATTCATATCAAAGGAGCCGTTTGTTTCCATTGAAGACAACAAAAGCCGTCACTTCCGGACTACTTTATTACGCAAGCAATTGCAGTTGCACAAGCGGCCTTAGCTTCCGCAACATGAACAATCGTCATTGTTTCACAAACCAGTGTTGCTTCCTCTTCGAGTTACTACTTCTACTGCTGCGCTTCATCAAGTCGCCACCACTACTACATCTACTACAGCCGCTTGATCAAATTCTACTTCTACTCAAGCAATCGAGCTTCATCAAGCCGTCGCTTCTTTAAAACCGCATTTGTTTCATTCACGACAACAAGGCCGTCACTTCCGCACTATTTTACTACTACAAATCGTTATTGCTTTCTTTTCAAGCAACCACTTCTATTGGCGCTTTAACAGGCCACACCTACTACTACCACCAAACAAATCGCTGCAAAGTCAACATCATCAAACTGTTTGTGGTGCACTTGTTTGTGCATGGTTTCTTACGTAGCCTTCCATCATAAGAAGCATGAGCTCATGATGGTATAAAGGTATACGTACTTCAACTACTACAACTACTACTCAAGCTAAGTATTTGGTGACCCCAAAACAAGTGATTTTTCTACCTCTACCTCAACTACTTCCAGGAGTTACTTCCATACTTTGAGATTTTGTCCAACCTCACGCATCTTACCACGTATGAGCTTGCGGGAGGGTATTGGGAGATATAGAAGATCGACCCAAATCCAAGATCAAGATAAACATGAATATTTTAGAATAGGAAACTTATCATTATCTATATTGTAATATTCCATATTAGTGTAGGAATTAGGTTTAGTCATCTCATCATACGCATATTGTAATCTATTCTCGATGAGAATCAATTATACTTCTTCCAGTTCTATACTCTCATCAATCTTTTCCACCCACTCCATTTATATTTCAATGTCTCCCTTATCTCAGCTTAATAGAGTTCCCTTTATCTACACAAATAAATTTGCTTAATATTATAAAAGATATTTTTAACTCGGAATGCAAATAACATACTTGCAACTCATCAAGTCCCTCCTCCAGTTGTCTGTCCATCACCTAATCGCGAGCCAAAATAAAAATTACATATACACATTCATAACTTTCAATTGCTAATCAAATAAACAACAACTAGATCTTGACCCGCACTGCGGGTGATTATTTTATTTTTACACACATAATTATTTGTTTTACATGATTAATTGTAATATTTACCATATTACTAATTGTTTAATATAACATTTTAATACACAACAATTTTATAGTTCACATGCAATAATTTAATTTATTTGTTTTAAATTTTTCATATTTTAAATCATGTGATACAAAATTCTAAATTGAAATTTTTTTACTAAAATAACAAATACGGTACATACCGCGCGTGGAAATTGAAGTGGAAGCTAAATGTTAAAAAGAGCCCATGTCCAAGAATAACTCATATATTTATCTTCTACAATATGGAAAAACGAAATCTAAAAAAGCTCAAAAGGAACAATATTTTTCTATAAATAAAAATAATATTTTTAAAATAAATTATTATTCTTTGTACTGAAAATTATAAATTAAAAGATCATATATTAATTTTAAACATTTAATTGTAGTATATATTAAATCACTTTTTCGCTTCACAAGAAAATAGTGACGACAAGTAAAATTACAATCTATAAACAAAAATAGTTTTCAAACAATAAAATATTTTTTATTAAAACAATACAAATATTGCAATAGGAAAATAAAACTAATTGAAAAGTACATCTAAAGCATTAATAAAACTTAAGAACTATAATTCAATGTTTAATTATTTTAAATATATAAATCAACAACATATAAATTTAAAATCATATAATATATTTTGTAAATATAATAAATATGCATTATATATTTAAAAATAATAATAGATTAAATTAAACTAAAATTTATATAAGAAAACCAGGGGTAGCCACTAGTTTTAATTATAAAAAAGTGTTCTGTACTGTGAAGCAGAATCGATGAAAACAGAAACATTGAATGGGAATTTAGAAATAAATCCTGGCCGTTTCCATTCCAAAAATGCCGTCGTTACACGTTTTTTCTCTCGACGCTTTAAAATGCTGGCTGAGATGAATATGTATGGTCATTTCATTCCTTCTCGGACAACTTCTCCCTACAGAGTCGCCATCCATCTCCGAGCGCAATTCTCTGAAACCGAAAGGTACTTTTTTTTTTTTTTTTTTTGTCGGCTATAGATGGTTAAGTTACTAGAGAAAAACCTTCTGGGTTGTCACCTTAGGACTCGATCATCATCTTGTGTTCTCGTGATAAACTTCTGAACACTTTCTTTTCGATATTTGCTAGGAGTTAATCGAAGTTAATCCTTGTCTGTTTTACGGAATTGCTAAAAGCTTAATTTCTCTCTCTCTCTCTCTCTCTCTCTCTGCTTACAGCGAAAATGGCTGAAGCTGCAACGAAAGAGAAGAAGATGGTGATACCAGACTGGACTAAGCTCCCTAAAGAGCTGCTTCAGATTATCACCGATAAAATGAACTGTTTCGATGTTGTTCATGCTCGCTCCGTCAGCACCTTGTGGCGATCCAAATTCCCATTTCCGGCTTCCCTGCTGCGCTCAAGTTATTCTCTTCCCACTTATCCTGTCGAAAAGGAAGGCTTGTGCTCCCTCGAGAAGATCCCTTTCGTCGTCGTCATTGATGAGTCGGCTTCTGAGTTTTTCATGGGATTAGTAGGCCGAGATGATTCTGCGTATTACATGGAAGTTCCATCTCCTCTTCAGTGCTCGCTAAGGGTGAAGATGGAAAATTTTGATCCAACATCGATGAACGTGATCGGCTCCCAGATCTTATCTTTAGGCCATCAGTACAGAATGGTTTGTTGGGATCCTAAAGGATTGAGAACAACTTACGGAAACGCGGCTATTCTTCCGCTTAACAGGGAGGGAGGAAGAGGAGAGTTCGTTGTGCTTCGTAGCTACTCGGGAACTTTGTTAGTGTTAAAAAGTGCTACAAGGAAGTGGGTGCGGCTTCCGGGAGTTCCACGCTCTTCATGTACTGCCTTAGTCACTTTTAGAGGAAGGTTCTATGCTTCTTTCTTTGACAAGTCCATTTACGTTATCCATCCTTATTCACTGCTAGCAGTTCGCCTGACGCCACCTCCAAACATTAACAACGGAAGCAATCATCTGATTCCAGCTGGTGATGATGAGCTTTTCCTGGTTAAGAAAAGCAAACTTTTTACTGGTCCCATAACATGTAGAGTGAGTAGGCTGGTGGGTTTAGGATGGGTCGAGGTCGATGATCTGGGAGACCGTGTGTTGTTTCTTAGAAAAGATGCAAATGTCTGCTTCTCGGCTAACCAGCTTCCTGATGGTTGTGGTGTGACCGGGAACTCGATTTTGTTCACCGCACGACCAGGTGATGAAACCTACTTCTATAAGTATGGACCACCCCACGTTCCAAAAGAAAACGTGGTGGGTGAATGGAGAAGCTCAAGAGAGAGCCGTGTGAAATTCATTGATTCTCATGAGGCTTGTGCTTTCCGGGTTGAGTTTTGAATTCTATGTCTTACTTTGGGTACTTGAGGACATCTATTGCTTTTGTTTTTGTTTTTCGTTTTTCGTTTTGTTTAGATCTAAACAAACTTTTCCTATGATTTTAGGTATTGACCTGATGTCTGGTGAAAAATGTTTTGCGTATGGTCAGTCGTATATTCACTTCTGCGTGGCCTTTCTCTTAATGAACTTTCAGTTTGTTCTATTTGCCTGGAGATGTTTCCAGCCGTATCAATACTTTCTTGGTTATGTTATGGTCCTTGTAGATTATTAATTTGAAAGCATGTAGACTGTATAAGTCTTCCTCTGAAACCAACCTCTTCGTTAAATATAGTGCTAGCACAACTTTGCTATTTCCTTTTCCTATTAGTAATAGTTAACTTTTAATACTATCAAGACTAGCTGAGGAATCTACGCGATATCGCATGGGAGTTCATTTAAAAAATATATATATATATATATATATATATATCACTTTATAATTTATATTTTTATAAAAAAGAGAATTAATTTTATTTTCGAAAGAAGTTCTCATGTCTTTATATTCATTTATAGATAATACAAGAAATTTATATTTTATAGTTTTAGATTACAACTAAAATACAAATACGTCAATGCCAAAAATATATATCTTCAATTAATTTAGGTAAGTTTTATAAAATTTTAAATGATATTTAAATTTAATCATTTACTAATTTAGTAAGGTAATTTATAACGACAAGTATTACATTCATGATTTTTGAAGCTTTGTGAAAACATGTATTGTCAATGATTATATGACAGTTTTAAGAGATTTTGAATAGTACTTATTTATTATTAGTAAATCACACACATTCTTCTTTTTGCATTATTTAGATTTTATTTATTTTTAAAAATGATTTTTGACGAATTTGACAATGAAACTCTTTGTCTCAATGTCTTTAATCTGTTTTTGAGTTTTTATTTATAAGTTGTTATTTTGGTTATGATTTGTCATTATCAATAATTGTTTATATAGAAAACTAATGCTTGTAATAACTGACAACCAAATATTGTAAAGTTCAATACTAACACCAAAAGTTGCAAAGACACATTACTAAATACTACAAATTCCAACAATTATAATGGTTCATGACCTATGATTACAATTACCCATACCAAATTGCAATGTTTCATTTAATCAGTTGCAATTTATTATTTAAATAAATGTATTAGTTAACTTCAACGATTTCAAAGGTTCATTTAAGTCTCTTACTATCTTTTCTCATTTAACTATAATTAGATATTCAATTAATAATCACTTATATCAAACTCAAACATAAATTTAAATGTGCATAAATAAATATAATTGTTTTGGTTTCTATTTTGTTAATATTTATCTATTAATAAATAAAATTATTTAAATAAGTCCGAACGTTTTATCTGAAATCCGAATAAAAAAATCAACCAAAAATGTACCCAAACATGTTGTAAACCACAAAATATAATTGAAAACAATAGATTAATTATATATATATTAATTACCCAACAAATCGAATTATCAAAATATTTTAAAAACATTTTAAGATTAATTTAACATTTATATAAATAGATGTAAAAATATAATTTAAAATCTCATCAAAAACTTATGCAGTTTTTAGAATGAATATAAACTTTTTAGACATTTTATAACCTTTTAAATATATATGTAATTTTGAGAATAAAAAGACACATATTTAAACGAAAAATAACTCTTTTAAAAATCTATAAAGTTTTTATGATGAAAAAAATATATTATTATGAAAAAAGCATCTTTAGATATTTTCGTCTTAAAACTAATAAAATTTATAGATGAAAAAACACACCACTTAACCTTTGTTGGAAAAAAACACATCAATTAATGTGATAATGAAAAGATACATCAATTTTAAGACAATATTCAACATAAAAACTCGTGTCGTTTAATTTTTACTTTGCTAATATCTATTTATTAAAACTTCACAAATATTCAATTGTTTTATATCTAAAATTTAGTGTATTGATATGATAATTTGAATCTCTTAAGTTTTTTACATAAAAGTTGCATCTCTTAATTTTATTTACAAGAAAATTGTATTTATTAGTTTTTGAAATGAAAATTATGTCTTTTAGTTTGTTGCTTTTCTCATATAAATTTATTTATACTTCACATAAATATTTTCAATTGTTTTATATATCTAAAATAGGTGTATTAATATGAAATAAATCGCTTAAGTTTTTTACATGAAAAGTTGCATCTCTTAAATTTTTTTACTTGAAATTTTGTATTTATTAGTTTTTGAAATGAAAAATGTATGATCCATTTCTACCCATTTGGTGACGATTCGTTCACACCTTTTTAGTCAGGACCCATTCATACCCCGTTAACACCTTTTTAGTCACGACATGTTTGCACTTTTCCGATCACAACCCATTTGCAACATTTTAGTCACGACCATTTTCACCTTTGGTCACGTCCCGTTTGTATTTTGTTATCATAATCCATTCACAACCTTTCCATCATGACCATTTGCATCCTTTTGGTCACGACCTATTTGCACACTTTTGGGCACGTTCACGACACTTTCACACCCTTCAGTGATGATCCATTTGCATCCTTTTGATCACAACCCGTTTGTAGCCTTTTGGTCACGACCTGTTTGAACATTTTTGGTCATGAGATATCATGACACATTCATGTTTCTTAGATCACAGCACGTTCGTACCTCTTAGATTACGACACATTCATACCTCTTAGATCAAAACAAATTTGTGCCTCTTCGTTGATGACACCATATTAATATTTATAATTGTTTAATTAGTGTTAATATGAACATTTGCATCTCTTAAGTTTTTAATATGAAAAGTTGTATTTATTAGCATTGAGATGAAAACTTATGTCCTTTTGTTTTTACTTAACTCATATCTATTCATTATGACCATTTGCATTCTTTTGGTCACAATCTATTTGAATCATTTTGGTCACGTTCACAACACTTTCAACACTTTCAGTCACGATCCATTCGCATCTTTTCGACCACAACCTATTCGTAGCCTTTCGTTCACGACCCGTTTGAACATTTTCGGTCATGACACATTCGCACCCTTTTGATCATGACACGTTCATACTTCTTAGATCGCAACATGTCCGTACCTCTTAGATTATGACACATTCATACCTCTAAGATCAAAACAAATTTTTACATCTTCGTTGATAACACCATATTAATATTTCTAATTGTTTAATCAGTATTAATATGAAAATTTGAATCTCTTAAGTTTTTAATATGAAAGATGTATTTATTAGCATTGAGATGAAAACTTATGTCTTTTTGATTTTACTTTGTTCATATCTATTCATTAATACTTCATAAAAATGCAATTTTTTATATCTAAAAGTCAGCATATTAATATGAAAATTTGAATCTCTTAAGTTTTATAAATGAAAGTGGCATCTCTTAAAATTTGTTTATATGAAAATTGTATTTATTAGTTTTTGAGATGAAAAGTTGTATCTTTCACTTTTACTTTTCTCATATCTATTTATTATTATTTTACATAAATATTTACAATTATTTTATATCTCAAATCAGTATATTAATATAAAAATTGAATCTCTTAAGTTTTTTATATGAAAAGTTGCATTTGTTAATTCTTAAGATGAAAGATTGCATGTATTACTTATGAAAAGACACAACTTTTAAAACTAATACATTTTTTAAAAAAAGAAGGAAAACATACAACCTTTGACATTATAATGAAAAGACACAAAATTATAGATAAACACATCATTTTATAATTTGACAACTTTTCAAAACTCAGTTCAGTGTTTTTATGAAAAAATACAATTTTTCAACATTAATTAGGTTGCTAAGTTTATGAGATGAAAATTTGTGTCTTTCACTTTCTTTTGCTCATATCTATTTATTATTATTTTACATAAATATTTACAATTGTTTTATATCTAAAAATCAGTATATTGATATAAAAATTGAATCTCTTAAAACTTTATATGAAAAGTTGCATTTCTTAGTTTCTAAGATGATAAACTGCCTCTATTACTTATCAAAAAACACAACTTTTAAAACTAATACATTTTGAAAATAAAAAGAATAAAAACATTCCAATAAATGTAAAATGATACAACTTTTCATCTTAAACATTGAATTAGTTCTTACAGATTGTGAAAATGTATAAAGAGATTTATTTTCATAAAAAATATGTCTTTTCATAAAAAATCATATGAATAATCAAAACTTTTGATATTTTAATTAGGTTTTAAAATAGCACCTTTATAATGAAAATATATAACTTTTTAAACAGAAATCAATCAATATACATTTTTATGATGAAAAGACACATTATAATATTTATTCACAAACTTTTAAAATAGTTCTATATCGAAGAGACACAACCTTTAATGAAAAAACACCTAATGAAAAAAATAAAACTTTTAACAAGAATTGAGAGTATACTAAAAGAGATATGTAAAGAAGATAATTTGGAGATGAGAAATACTGACATATTTATACCCAATGTAGACCTCTTAGTCCTATGGCAAAAAAAGGTAAAACACATGGAATCAAAAGCGATCGAACATGTAGTCGTTCTGCTTTGGAGCGAACATGACAACTAGTAACGATAAAATCTTTAATAATCGGATTATAGGTTTAACTGAGACAAGCAAAAAATGAGAGACCCGACAAACCAGAACACGAAGAACATACACTAGCCAATAAACAATCTACTCTATCTTGTAATTATTCATGGAGAATGAAATGGTAATGACTAAACAATACATCTAGTTAGGCTTGGGCATTTTACCGAGATTCAAAAATCTGAACAGGAATAAATCCAAAAATATCTGACTCGAAACCAAATAAAAAATTTACAAGTACTTGGATATATCCAATATTCCTCTACCCGAAAAACCACAACTGAAAAGAACTGATACACTAGACCCGAAAACAGAAGATCCAAATAGACCTGATCTGATAAGAAATTCATATTCGACCTAAAATGTGAATATTAAAGACTATCACTTCATGTATTCTATTTTTTATATTTTAATTTATGATTTAGTTGTGATAAAAAAATTCAATCTTCATTTTTATTTTGTAACATTCTCAAGTAATATGAAAATTTAACTTTTTAGAGTTTAAAATTTTTTAGTTTCAATTATTAATAGTTTATTTTGGTTATGTTACAAAGTTTTAGATAAATAATGACGAGGTTCAGTTAAGTTTTGACGGGTTTGGATAAAAGAACCGAACCGAATCATAACCTAACTATGCATGAATTGTTTTTGGGTATTCATAGGTATAAAGTATTTGGAACCGAACTGACCCGAGACCGAAAGGACTCGTCCCAAAACCGGAAAAAAATTACTAATACCTAGATGAATCCAAAATTTTAAAAACTGAGATATCTAGACCAGATAAGAACCGCTCCGAACCCGAGCTGAATATCCGAACATCCAGCCCTACATCTACTTACTATGGACGAAACAAAGGATGTAGTAAGTTCCAAGAAGCACATAGTAAAACAAGTTTAGGTAAGTAAGCCTTGCCCGATTTAGTTACTTGAACTTTGGATCAAAGGGTCCAAAAATACAAAAATACAAAAAAAACAATTGGAATTTGTTGCTACTACTAGCCACTGTTCACCATATATGTGCATTAACTTATGGACATCATACGCTCATAGTCATACCTACACGCTCTACTTCACAGAATGCAACTAGAGTGATACAAAACATACGAAATCTCAATCACAATAAATGCTTCTGGATCCCTAATACTTTTTAGGGTCAACGTTTACATTTTGGGCGTAACTTTCTCAAAATGGTTCCTTTTTTTTTTTTTTACTTTGGTCTTTTTCGGTATTAAAACTAAAAAACGACATCGTTTGATCAAGGTATCTATGTGGTTGAGCGAGGTCCAGAGGCTGAACAAGCAACCTCATGATGATCTTATTTAGCATTGGAACCCTTTGTATTATGTGAAAGATTCCTCCGCCATGGCTGCTCCTTTTCTAAGCTCCCCTCTTCAAATCACATCCACTTCTCCGATTCTCTTCACTAAAGTGACTCCCACAAACCAAATCCATTTCAACCAGAGAACAGCATCAACATGCACATCCAACAAACTCCGTCTCCTCCGCCGTTCCGCTGCTGCTGGTACCGCCGTGACGGATCAGACAGAAGGAGGAGAAGAGGTTCTGATAAACCCCACGCCTGAAGAGGAGAAACGTGAAGAGGTGGTGGATTACGATTGGACAGAGGAGTGGTACCCTCTGTACCTCACCAGAGACGTTCCCGACGATTCGCCGCTTGGTCTCACCGTCTTCGGTCGCCAAATCGTGTTGTACAGAGACGGCGAGGGAACGCTTCGCTGTTACGAAGATCGGTGTCCACATCGGTGAGCGAGAACCACTCGTTTTTATTTGCAAAAATCTCATCTCTTACTTTCTTGAATATCACTACTGTTTAGAAACGGCTGAATCAGGCATGTTACTCGATTTAGTTCGGTTCGGTCGGGGATTTAAATTAAACCCAATTTTATTAAATATATTTTATTTTCTATATAGTTAGTAAAATATTAAATTATGTAGTTCTTGTACTTCGTTTCTTTTTAATGAATGAATTTCAGAAGGAAAAAAAGAAAGAAGAAAAGAATGCCTATTATTTAGACAACAGTGATTTGTTGGTTATATAAAATTCTAGATCGTTAATATCAAAATATAAAATAAAAAATCTAGATCGTTCAGGTTGATTTGATTCGGTTTAGATTATGAATTTGATTTCCGCTCAGGTATTTTGCCAACATATATTGCTTGAACCTCAAGTTTGCTCTACATGTGTGAGTGTTGTCTAATAGGTTAGCTAAGTTGTCTGAAGGACAATTGATTGATGGGAGGTTGGAATGTTTGTACCATGGTTGGCAATTTGAAGGAAATGGCAAATGCGTCAAGATACCACAGGTTTTCCACTTTTCCTGTTCACAAAATAAAAGATTTCGAAGATTCTTCACTCACTCGTTTTTTTTTTTGTTTGTTAACAGCTTCCTGCGAGTGCCAAGATTCCAAAGGTTGCTTGTGTGAAGACCTACGAGGCGAAGGATTCACAGGGAGTTGTGTGGGTTTGGATGTCGACAAAGACGCCTCCAGACCCGGAAAAACTTCCTTGGTTTGAGAATTTCGCTAGACCCGGTTTCTATGACATCTCGGGTGTTCACGAGCTACCTTACGATCACTCCATCCTTCTAGAGAATCTTATGGATCCGGCTCATGTCCCTATCTCTCATGACAGAACTGACTTCACTGCCAAAAGAGAAGATGCTCAGCCGCTTGTCTTTGAGGTCACGGAGAGAACTAACCGTGGTTTCGCAGGGACTTGGGGACGGGAGAAAGAAGGCGGGAAGGGGAGTAATTTACTCCGGTTTAGTGCTCCATGTGTTCTGCAGAACAACCGGGAGTTTGAGGGAAAGGACGGGGTGAAGAACTACTTTTCAGGGCTGTTTCTTTGTAGACCTACAGGACAAGGGAAGTCTATGCTTATAGTTAGGTTTGGTGTCACGAAAAGATCGCCTTTGGTTCAGGTATTACCTCTATGGTTCTGGCATCAGAATGCATGCAAGGTCTTTGAACAGGACATGGGGTTTCTATCGTCACAGAACGAGGTTTTGATGAAGGAGAAAGTACCAACTAAGGAGTTATATCTGAACCTAAAGTCATCAGACACGTGGGTTGCTGAATATAGAAAGTGGATGGACAAAGTTGGTCATGGGATGCCTTACCATTTCGGGCATAGGACGATCTCTCTCCCTAAGGTCCCTCCTGTAGTGGAACACGCCCCTGCAGGACTCATTGCAGGTCTCTCGGCTTCGTACCCTGCAAAAGGTGGAATTGGTACTATGCAGGCTCCCAATTTGGCTAACCGCTACTTCAGACATGTGATCCATTGTAGAAGCTGCAGCAAAGTGATTAAATCTTTTGAACTCTGGAAAAATATCCTCTTTGGTACAGCCGTGGCCTTGACGGCTTTGGCCATTCTGGTGGTTAGTAGACAGTGGAAGGCTGTACTGTTAGGTTCAGCTACGTTGTGCTCGGCCGCAGCTTATGCTTGCTTAAGAGCTATACAAATGAACACCAATAACTTCATTAGAACACACAGAAGACTATGAAAATGTATACCGGCATGTCGCTTCTTCCTACCATTTGTATTTCATGAAATACTATTTTGCTTGTAATCATGAAGTTTCTATATTTTTAAAACTTGAGCCATTTCTTTTCTTTCTCTTTGCTTTCTAAGGAATTGGAGGCAGAGGCTTGAGCTGTTAATTTACAAGCCATTGCCTTTCGGACTACTTCCTACCTACACAGAATATTAGATAATATACTCAAAACTATCCCAAGTATTAAAGTGTGTCCCAAACTTCATCAACTCCTTTAAATGGATCCGGAGTCATACCAAGTAACCAATGAGTATGACTTTACAATGAGTGTGAACAAAAGGAAAAAACAGTTGGTGCTCGTCTGAGTTAGCCGGAAAAATATTTCGATGACGCTTTTATTGATCAGAAGAGTATGACTTTACAATGAGTGTGAACAAAAGGAAAAAAACAGTTGGTGCTCGTCTGAGTTAGCCGGAAAAATACAAATCAGCTAGAAGAGTAAAATGTAAAACCCTAATTTCTAGTCGTCAGTCTATGTGTGTGTGTTCGAGTCTCCTTTTTCTTGGTCGCTCCTCATTTCGTTTTATAGATAAACATGCTCCTTTGTTCGCCCTAAGTCGGTTTGCCTAATGGGCTGAGCCATACTTCACGGACCGAGCAACTGGGGCTGAGAATTCAGGCTGTTGAGCCGAGCTGAAGTGCCGAGCTCGTAATGCCGAGTAAAGTCAAGCCACTCAGCCGAGTACGAGTGTCGAGCTTATTGGCGCTGAGTGATTTTGAGTCGAGCCGACTAAATGGGCCAAATTCCTTATTTAATGGGTCTGGTGGAGGGATGTAATCTATCTTCTACGATATGTCCCCCCACGATATGTCCCCCTAAGTTCACTTGTGAGAGGCGCATCCGATCTCAATGAATTTGCGAGGTTGGGTCGGGAAAATAAAGGATTGGGTCTGGAGCAGCGACAAACGCGATCTGTCAATTGCTCGTTAGTTACTTGCGCATGTTTCTAATGATGGGAGCGATTCTTTGTTACTCCGCGAAAGTTCGTGCGAGAAAATGGTGACGAACGTGATTGTCAGACGCTCGGCAGTCGTTGGTTGTTCGATCAGTAGCTGATACGAGTAAAAGTGACGAAGGCGAGATTGTCAGTTGCTCAGCTAAGGTTCACGCGTTTAGATAGTGATGAAAGAAATTGTCTGCTTGGTGAAAGAACGATATTCAGCACAAGTACTTGACAATTTACAAACCTAGTATGCTTTGGTTTGAACTGAAACCAAATTTCAGTTTACTCCAAGAAGTAGAATCGTCGCGCCTAAAAGCAGGAAAAAATAGGCAGCGCCCTAGACCCAATAGGCCTAATGATGAGCCGTCCTAGAGTTTTGGGCCCCTTCTCTTATAAATAGGTGACCTCATCTCTGTTTTCTTATTTCCCTCCGCGATGAAATGTAGTTTTCTCTCTGTATCTCTTTTTTCTAGTTCATTTTTACGATTAGCCACCGTCGTTCGCGTGATTTCTCCGGTCTGTTCGCTATTCATCATCTTTTCTTGAAGAATAGATGTCTCCAATCCAAAGATTATCAAGAGAGCCGAGAAAGGGAAAGATATAGCTGTTACCCCGAGCCCGAGCAAGAATCTTTCGGGCGGTGCAAGTCCTATCGAAGACTCGATCAGGCTCATCAACACGCCCTAAGGGACATGGCCGATTTGGATCCTGCTCAGCGTCAGCTGGTTCTCGATTTCGAGAGACTTCTCAAGGGGGGATGGTCAGTCTGCAGCTGATGAGCAAGATGTTTCTGCCAACACCGAGGAAGATTCATAGCGGATCAGCTGGGGAGACGTCCTTCCTACTTGGTCTTGCCCAAGTCGGTAAAGAATCTGCTAAGAGAGTGTCGTGCCACCGGCGTCACCTTTATAATTCCGAGAGAGTATCAGCATCCGTGGACTCTTCCGATTGGATACCAGTCTTTCTTCAAGTATGATGCAAAAATTTAGTTCCCGATTGTGCCCACCGAGGACTCAGTGTTTGACCCGGTCGATATCATTGTGGCACTTATGATGATGACTGCTGAGGTCGACATCTCTAAAGTCTTTTTTCTTTGTAACCTGTAGACCCATTTCTTTTCACATACTAACAATAATTTTGAATTACATTGACTTAAATAATTGACCCAACAAAACATTCATATATTTTTTCAAATCTTTATTTCATTACCAGGAGACATATTGTGATAAATTGCAATTATAATGGACTTTTAGGGAGATGTATTCAACCAAGAGTTTTAAGTGATTCATATTAAAATGACAAATCCAATGTTATTCAAACATGGATTTTAAAAAACACTTTAAAATCCAATGTTTTTGAACTTGTCATTTCATAAAACACTCTGAAATACACTGTTATTGAACAAAATTGAAGTTGGAGATTTTAGAGTACTTTAATTGTTTCTAGAGTGTTTGAAGGGAGTTCCTTAGTTATAAAAATAAAAATTCAAATCTCACTGTTTTAGATGAGATTCTAGAGTGTTTTAACAAAAATCACACCAAATTCTCTAATTCTCCTGTAATCATCTACAAATTACTTCAAAATATTTCAAATTTTAGATTCAATACACCCCAGTAAGATGACTACAATCAGATGACAGCGACAACTATCTGATTAACGGTATCACCATGGGATTTGATATTTTCTTTGGAAATGGCATGACGACTGTAGAAACTTTTTAATCTGTCGAATGTTTCCGCTAACTCTGATTCTTCAGTGCCGATCGAGATCCTCACCCAATTCTTTGCTCCTAAAGCCACTCCTACAAAAGTCCCCAAAAATATAAATATAAATAAACAAAAACGTTGATTATTAAAGATCAACAAGCTTAATTATCTGAAACCAAATGCATATGGATGAAGATATATATATATTTCTAAAAGAGATCAATACCTGGTACAAGGATTAGACTCTCTTCACTGACTAGCTTTGTGCAAAAATCGAGATCATTTTCTATATAATCTAACACTGATGTGTCAAGCCTTAACTGCAAAATAAATCATTTACAAAGTTATGATCCATATAAATGTAGATTATGAGTTTATGTTCTGTAATAATGAGTTAAAATCAAAGAAAATACCCATAAGTAAGAACAAGATTCAGGTTTCTTGTGGCAAAAAAGACAAGGGATGTCCCGTAGCCTCTCAAATGAAAGCTCTACATTGCGTTTCATAGCTTTATTCTTCTTGGCGAAGTACTCCTTGGGTGTTTTCTCCAATATTTCAGGAAGTGCTTCCTATCAAAATCAATAAAGAAGTATAAAAATCATTTAGAAATGTTTATTAGAAAACCGAAACTCTATGATAAGAGTCGATATCTTAATTGATAGCCAGTGACTACAAACCTGAAGAAGAAATGAAGGCTGTGGAGTTAGATCAAGACAATCCTCGATTGATTCAACTACCTGTGTCAGCAAAAGGCCAAAAACATCAAATATACTTTCTAATGAATGTCCAAAAATCATCTAATTAAATTGCTGGTTATAGTAATTAAGAAATCAGTTAAAGGAAATTGACTAACCCCTGCATTTTTAAGAATGCGATTAGGATCGTTCATGGCCATCCAGCCAATTCTCCAGCCAGGTACAACCCATCCTTTGGATATGGATCCGAACGTGATCACCGGAGCTATCGATGCAAATGTACCCATTGGAACAAAGGGCCTTTCTCCATATACAACCTTATCATATACTTCGTCGGATATAACCACTATACCGAGTTTTTTAGCCATCTCCGCAACCTAAAGATCGATCAATAACAAAACCTGTTAGTTCGTATACTAATAAAACATTATACATATCACAAATATAATAAAGGCTAATATGAAAGAGACTATACACCTTTTTAAGATGATCGTAGGTGTAGACGTTTCCACATGGATTGTTGGGGTTGATGAGGACAAGTGCGACGGTATTCTTATCGGCAGCAGCCTCGAGGCCATCCAGATCAATCTCAAAATCTCTTTCCGGGAGGAGATCGTATTTGCGAACCTCGACGCCGCTGTGAATAGCGCGAGCATCATAGTGAGGATATCCTGGATTAGGAAGCAGAATGTTGCCTGCTGGATTGCCTGCGAGAGAATCTATTACGATCTCAATCGCTTGGTTGCATCCGCCCGTGATATACACATCCTCCGGTCTTAGCTTAGTAGGAAGCTCGCAATTTAGATAATCTGCCACCGCTCTGAGAAAAAAAAATACAATTTAATCACTCGAAATGTCACCTTACGAGCAACTCTGCTAAAAGTTTTTTAGAAAATATATCAGCAATGAAAATATGAAAATTTCATGAGAAATTATGAGAGATATTCATCAAAAAACTTTATATCATTAATTTCTTTGTGACTGATTTTAACTTTTATTATAAACTGTGTTAGCAAAAAAAAAAAAAAACTTTTATTATAAACTAAAATTTAATTCAATAAAGAAATATATTATATTAAAATACTGATTAAGTTATTGATAATCTTCTGGGTTTCCTACCAATAGATATTTTTAGTTTTCGGTTTTTGATAAAACAATGAATTTTCAGATCAAACCTTCTGGCGTTGAAAATTCCAGGGCTAGGTGCATATGAGTTGGCCATGCCGGAGCGGACGGCTGCAGCCACAGCTTCCTCCGCTTCAGGGCAAGTCTTGAAGCTATGAGTCGTGGAGGGCAAGATGGTCTTTCCATTGTTGAAGTTGCAGTTCTTAAACATTCCAAACACGAGTTTTCTCAATGTTACCGCAGCTGCATCACTCGTCGCACGGTTTCCTCTGAACTGCCAAACACTGTCGTTTGCATTGCAGTTGTCATTACCGCTGGTCGCCATCGATTATCTGCGTTTTGGTTCTTCTTTTAGTTATGAATACAGTTTTTTTGTCGTGGATAAATCTCATCCCCGTCAAGGCATTTATAAAAAGGTCACACAAAGAATAAATAACAAGATTCTTTTTCAGCAGAATAAAAAAGTCAAATTTCAGCACCAAAAACATGCTGCAATATTGAGTATTCTTTAGAGTAGACTATATTAAACGAAGCTGATAGGTAGTACAGTACATGTACACATACGTTATTATTATAATTATAACGTGCTCTAATTCCCTTATTCTAAAAGTATGGGGCCGTCTATTATTGACTCATTGACACATTAGTTTGACCGATAACACGTATCCATTTAGACTACTATGAAATTATTATTTTTTTGCTAAAATACTATGAAATTATTAATTATAGTAGTTAGGTTATTCAAGTAAAATTCTTTACATTTGACATGCATAAACAAACGGTCACAATATGCGTTGATTAGCGAGTCTGATACCAGTGTTATAGAGCGATTAACGAGTCATCCCAGTTTTTTTTGTTTCCTGAGGGAATCATCATCGCCATCGCCTGACAATCTCTCGAGTCTAAAGAATTCTTTTAATATTTTTAAATACAATCAGTAAATGTTTAAGCTGCAAATGAGTCACGGAGGTATGGCAAAATCTTCTCCTCTTTTCACTCACTTTTAAGGTGAAAGTAAATGAATATAATTATAGATATATTTTTATTACAAAGTTGATAGTTTGAACTTTCTTTTTGACCCTAGTATCCGGATACTCCGGAAAGAGATCCGGCTAGCATCTAATGACCGTTCACCGGAAATCTGGTAATAGTCCATTGGGGAGCCCGCCGAAGGCATCCAGGGGGCTGGTGATCGCCCCATGTTAATCTACCAGTGGCCACATGCAGCTTGGACATAGGCTTCTCTGTATTGACTCCAAAGATTCTTCAAGATAATCACCACAAATCCACCAGCAGCTGCGATTCGAACCATGCACCTATCGGGTAAGACCCTAAAGTGTGACCCTTCTTAATCTCAGCAAAAACAGTAACAAACTTACTTCTTTTACAAAAAAAAAAAATTCTTAATCTTTAGAAGAGGATACACAAAAAATTTCTTAATAATTTCTGTGTATAATTATAGCTAAATCATCTTAGGTTTATACTAGATTATCAACTCGCGCTATGAGCTAGTTTATTTTAATAATAAGTTTAATTTGATAATAATTTCAAAATAACATGTATATGGTTTCTTTACATTTTTTTATGAAATCATATACAAAATATGCTTTATTATTTTGAGAAATTTCTTAAACTACCACATTCTTAATACTATTTTTTATTTACCTTTATAACATTTACCTTTAGTTTTAAAGAAATAAATATACACTTATATCTTCAGGATTAACAAATCTATACTTAAGGTTTAGATTTGAAGGATGGAGTTTGGAGGGTGGAGTTTAAGATTTTAAAAAATAAATAAATAAATACTTCAAATTTAAAATAAAATTTTTAAAATAGTTACCAAAAGAATTTTAGAATTTAAAAATAATTTTTTGACAGAAACCGAAAAAAAAACAATTTTGATTTTTTATAAGAAGGTTAGAATTAAAAACTTATAATTCCAAAACTTTAATAATATTTTATTATTATTTATTTAAATAATTATTTATATTTATATATATAAAAATAAGGGTAAAAGGTATTTTTCTCTCTAATGAAACCTCATACTTTATGTATTTGTAAAAATATCTCTCTAATGAATGAAACATGAATATTTGTGCAAAAAAAGATGTAAAAGCAGAATTTTCCCTTTTATTTTTTCCAATTTAATTTTTTTTATAAAATTCTACCTTTTAAATAACTAATATTTAGGTATATTTTGTCTTGTATATGTAAATGTATATGTGTGTTTATAAAAGTGCTTATATTAATCATAGTTTAAAAAGACTGTTTAATGCGTATTAACTAATACTATACTGTTATAAATAATTTTATTATAGTTTTGTATCTATCATTTTTTTGAATGACATAAAGGATTAATCCATATGCACAATGTCTAATTTTTCTTTGTATTTACCAAATTTTACAATGAAAGTGTGATTGTTATATACTTATTGTGTGCATATATATATTTGAAATACTCTTTTCTAATTATTTAAATTGAATATCTAATATTATAATATTTAGATTTAGGTTTTGATCATAATAACAATTTTGATGAGATTTAAATAATATTATATACTTTTTGTTAGATATAAGAAAAAGGAAAAAAAATGTATAGAATTTTAACTAATTTTAGGAAATGTCTTATTTATTAAAATAGATAAAATCTAAAATATTAGATATATTTTCTTCTTGATATAGTTAGATTATTTATTAATCTGAGGGTTATGATTTTTTATTAGTTCACATGTATTTTTCTAATTTTTAGAAGTTTGTCACAAATTCATTGTTTCTATTTTATTAATTAATATTTCTTAGATAATATAATTTTCATTGACGAATGTATAATGAATATACTCCAAATTTATTTATTTTCCTGTCGCTGAGAATATACTCTAATGTCAATATTATTTATAAATAATATTATTACTTTTAACTAATTTATTTGGTGAACCTCTTTAGAATTTTTAATGTTTTCTTATATTTTATTAGTTTTTTTTAATATTTTTCTTTGATAAACTCGAGTGAAATTGTTTTTAATTGTACAATTTTTGTTAATTACTTTAATAAAGTTTCAAAAATATGGATACTGTAACTTTTATTGATGAATTAAATTAAATACTTATGAAAAGTCACCATGTACTTTGTTTTATTGTTAATGACCTTATTCTAAAAAATCTTGTAGATTATAAATATCTTTAGGTTTATTTCAAGAAAAACTATTTTATTAGATTAATGAAGATTTGTATTATAATTTTCTAAAAAATGCAGTTCCAAAACATAATATAGTAGTGTTATTAAATTTTTAATCGTTGATGAATAAATAACTATATTAATTCATTTGATTAATAAATGACAGTTTGAAAATATATAGATAAATGGGCTAGTTAACAATATGTTACATAAGTAAAATACTTTTATCATCATTTATCTATAAAATATTTTTGTACACTTATTGTAAATCAAAGAATGAATTGGCTCAGTGAAAAAAGACCACAATAAACCATTATTTTTTTTTAAAAAAAAACTTGTGTAATGTTGTATAAAGTTAGACTATTTTTAAAGATGATACCTAAATAACTAAGAATATTTTAAAGTGAAATTGCATCCTGTATACACAACTTTTTCCCTAATTAAGTTAATACCCTAAAGCCCACATCATGGTACCTTCGTTGATAAACACAAAAATTGTCCCATTATTTTAAATACTAAATTTAATTTTACATATTTATTTATTTGATTAGGTTAACTATTTAGATTTTAACTATCTATTTTATTTTTCCAAAAAAAAAAAACACTCTCTATTTTATTTTGATGTATATGCTATTTGTATGTCTTGACATAATTTATGACATAATTTTTAACAATACTTTTAAATGTTAGTTTTTGATTGTTTTCTTTAAAAAATAATAATAAAAGTTCAATATATACTAAAATAATATTTTATAGATACTATAAAGATGTTTTAAATCTTATTTTTGTTCAAACTGTTAATTTTAAATATAAAATAAATTATCATGAAAAATAATTGAGAAATATTCAAATTGGACAATTTAGTAAATTCATATATATAAAAGTGTAGTTTTCAAACTATAATCTTATTCAAGTATACTTCTCCAAATATTTCCTTATAAATAATTGAAAATATGGAAAATAATTATCACATATCCTAAAATTGCAAATATATTCAATTTTAAATCTCTTTCAATTTTATTTGGAAAACATGTATAAACCAATTTTAAAAATGTAATTATTTTGTTTCATTTATCATCATAAATGTTTCAAATTATTCTTAAATTTGAAGAAAAACATCATATCAAAATCCACATAAATTTCATAAAATCTAAAAAAACCTTTAAAATATTCTAAACCCTTAGTCGAATAAGTCTTTTTTCAATTTTAATAAAACTTCTATAACCAACAAAATAAATCAATCTTCGATAGTTTTGGTGTGTATTTCCATATTCAACAATTCATGTCCGACTTTTCTTTCATAAGAGGGATAATTTCTTTATTCCTCTTTGATGGCCCTTATGCATGTTGAATAAAGTTGTCTTATGGAGGAAGGATGGTGATGCGACGGCTTAAGTTTGATGGATTTAGAGTAACTATTCCGAACGGTAAGGTACGGGACAACTATGCGGTGCGGTTCAAATAGTAACAAAAATGTATAGATATATATAGGTACTAGATTAAGACCTGCACTTTGCGCGGGATAAAAATTATATATATAAATTATTTTATGTATTATATGTTATTACATATTATGAAATAATAAATATATATTAAATAATTAAAAGTCAGTAACTATTACATATATAATAAAATTGGTGCGAACGTATAAATCAATTTTATTAATACAAACAATTTTTTAAAAAAATTTGATAGGATATGTAATTAAATTTAAATGATATTAACATACATAGTATATTTTTAATATTAATGTCTATTTTTTTTAATGGTGTTTTCTACTCATATGTTTTTTTTATCATGTGTATCTTTAATAGCAAAAACTTTAAATTACTGATAACAAAATTTTCATTGTGGGACTAATAATTTTAGTAATTGATAATTTAAAAATTTTTATCAATGTTAGTTCAAAACTTTTATCAAAAAAATTATTCAAAGTAAATTTTGAAACTAAAATATTTATTTATTCAATATGGTTTATAGTTTAATTTAGAATGATATATATATACATATATATTTTAAATCTTAATGATTAATTAAATTAGACTTTTACTTATATGATTTTGTAATCATTTGTATTTTGTCATAACAAAAATTTTAAACCATGGATCGCAAAATTTGAATGTGAGACTTTTAACAATTTTAGTAATTTATAGTCATTTTTAAAAATTCAAAATATAAAATATACAGAAAAATCTAAATTTTTATAATATGGTTATTTTGTTTTTTTTAAGTTATTTTAATAGTTTTAAATTAAACAAATTTGATAGAAGATACATTTTTTTTATCAGATCTTTTTTATTCAAAATCATTAATTGTCATATATACTTTATCCACATTAGACAATTCCGTAATCTCTATTTAAGGAAATAATAATTGACATTAATAATGAATTTATGGTTAGTTTAATAAAAAGTTTATTATATAATTAGATGGACCAACCTATTTCTCTAGTAATTCTAAGAATCATCATAGTGATGACATGTGGCTACAAAAAGAAGTTGTAATGTTTCACAAATAATATATAGGGGATATGTAAAGATTTTTGTTAATGTTGACGGCGGTGCGGTCCCTGAGCAGTTGGTTACCATTCGAAACTTTAGTATCGAATGTCAAAGTTTATCCTATGCTATATAACATCTCCAATGGTTTACATCATTTTTTCTTCAAAATGATATAAACTGAAAATGAAAATGAATTTGTGTTTTGCTCCAAAGATTTTTCTTGTTTTCTCTTCAAAAAAATAAGGGCAAATCTCTCAGATAGCCATTTTTAAGTTTTTTTACATAAAAATAGTACTCAAGAAAGAAAATGACTAAAATAGCCTTTTTATTTTAAAATTTTTAATATTTATTTTTTATTTTTTATACATTTTTACCATTTAGTAAAACTTATTTTGGTCATTTTCTTCATTGGTGACTGTTTTTGTGACAAAAACTTAAAAAGACCTATCCTAGGAAATTTTTCAAAAAATAATTCAAATATATCATTTATAAGTACTTATTATTAGTTATAAAATAATTTTTACAATTTATAAAACTTACAAATTTTATACAAGTATGATTTTATTTTAATTAAATATTCATTATGTACATAATTTTAATTTCTAAGAAAATACAAGGGTTTATATAAACATACAAGTATATTATGAAAGTATTAGTGCTTTTTTAAAAGTAGAAAAATATTCATTTTTTCGATATAAAACCAAATTATATAAAAATTTAAAGATTAATTTATATATAAAAGTTTTAACACAAAATGAGGGAAAACATAAAATTACTAAGGACAATTTCTCCAATAGTACATCATTTTTTCTTTAAATGCTGCACTATTAAAAAAAAAATTCTTTCCTTTTTTGATGTTTTTTTCTCAAAATGATACACCATTGGAGATAGTCTCAGAGGAGTTCAACTATATATATATGCTTCACAGAAGGTGCTATAAGAAAAGAAAATAATCTGGCACTATAAAATTGTGCACTCGATTTGTTTATTATTGAATCTCCAAACATAATTTTATTTTCTACCTCTATAAAATTGTGCTAATTTCGTTCTCGTTTTTGTTTCACTGATATAAATTTTGTTTTTTTTTTTTAACTTCTTCTGTGAATTCGGTGAATTACATAAGTGTCAATTTAAAAAGATGGACATCTATAAAAATTAGTTCCACTCCAGACACATATCTAAGAATCAAAATTTTGAAGAAAATCACCGGCAAAATCTATTCACATGTTATTGTTCAAATCTAATATATCAAACTGTTATAGAATATAAGTGAAGACTCGTAATATAAATGTATGTCTTGTATATCAATTACTTATTTTATTAACCTACGCTTTTGAGGTTTAGTTACTTAAGTTAAGAGTATACCGCTAAAAATATATATAATACTTTACAGTTCTAGTATATGTAAAATATGTATATGTAAAATATGTATAAACTAAGAACTGTTTGATTTATTACATGATAAACTAGAACACTTATAATAAATATTTCAAATCTCTTATTCTTACAATTATAATAGCTAGATAGGATATTAGGGAGAAACAAACATTAGACGAATTATCAAATCTCTCATTCTTCGAACAAACTCAAAAGGAGTTGATTGGAATCTTGTCATGATATTTCATTAAAAGATTTTCACTAATAAAAATCAAGACTAAATTTTTTAGTCTAAATGAAATAATATATATATATCTATATTGTTTCCAATATTAAAAATCACTTCGATTTAAAGAAGTGTATTTCTGGGATTGTCAAGATCAAATAACATATTAGAAACTATCTACACTAGAACCTATATAAATTAATAATGTTGGATTTTGAAATTGTATTAATTTATAGAGATAATAATTTACAAAATTTCCTTATCTAGATTTTTTGTTTTAAGATATATTTATTCTAAGATAAGAAAAATATTTAAGCTGACAAAAAATATATTTAAATTTAGTATATAGAAATTAATTGTTATTTTTTTTAAATTTGACATTTATATTATTTGGTGTATATAATATATATTGCATAGAACTTAAATTTAATTTTAGATATAATATTACTAAATCTCATCAAAAATACACAAGTGTTAAAAAATATAAAGATAATTCTATGAATATAAAACAAACAATATAATAATAGGTTTATACTTATATAAAATATGTATACATATAAATTATTAATTTATAATTTTAATGGAACCATATATTTACATAAAATTTTTTAAAAAATTATTATCTTATTATTTTATAGATTTACATCAAATTTTGAACCGTCCCAAGTTGGGACCGGCGAAATTTATTAATTTTTAGAGATTATTAATTTTTTGAGTATTAATTTATAGATGTTCTACTGTATTCAAAAAAATAATATGTATACATAAAAGTATATATATTAATGTAAGGACATAAATCAAAATCAATACCATTTGTTTATTTACAATCATGTTTTTGGTAAGTAAATCAAAACAATCATTTTATATACTTTATATGGTATATAATTAAACTTTAGTGATATTGACATAGATTATATATAGTATATTTTAATATAAATATTTATCGTTGACACTTCCTACTCATATGATTTTATTAACATTTGTATATATGATGTAACAAAAATTAAACCATTAATCACAAAACTTTTAATGTGAGATTTTTCAATACAAATTTCAAAATTAGAATATTAAGATCTCAATAATTTTTCAGCGCATATTTTGAAATTGACATACTTTTATATTTTATATAGTATATAATTTAATTTAAATGATATTAATATATATAATATGAGACTTCATTTTTATACGATTTATGATCATTTGTGTCTTGCTTGAACATAAAAAGTTAAACCATTAATCACAAAATTATCAATGTAGGAATTTTACCATTTTTAGTAATTTATACTCGTTTTAAAAAAATTCAAAATATATCATATACGAAAAAATATAACTTTATTATTATATGCTTACTTTGATTGTTTAATTTCTTTTAATAATATCAAATTTATCAAAAAAGAGGGAGAATACAACCATTGTTATCAAATATGTATTATTCATAATCATTAATTATCATATATATGTTAATCATATTAGATAATTCCGTAGCGTTTTTTTAAGGAAAGAATTTAAAATATTCTTTTATACACTACTAATCAATTTGATAGTTAGTTTAATAAAAATCATAATATATATTTATATGGACCAAATTATTTTCCTAAGGATTCTAAGAATCATCATAGTGATGACACGTGGCTACGAAAACACGTTGTAGTCTTTATTTCATAGCTTACTTTTTTTTGAAACACTTATTTCATAGCTTACATATGTCTCATTTTGGGCATTAGCTTTGTGACTAATTTCCTATTTTCTGGTGATAAATGATGAATAAAAAAAATTAAAGTTTTGACAGAAAAAAAAAATTAAAGTAAAGTTTTACATTTTCTTGCCAAATAAAAAAACAGATAAGATTCTTACAAGTTCGGAAGTCTCTGTGCCCTTGAAACACTTCTTGATTCAGTCGGTGAAAGATACATATAGGTCTACAGTTTGTCACTCATTATTTTTGAACTTGCTGATAAAACATGTCTTCTTGGGTAAGATTCTAATTTCTGAAGGCTGGTCGCTTCCAAATTACGGTAGCGACGGCATTCCACGAGAACTAGCTTGAGAAGTACAGAGAAGCCATTCAAGGAAGGACTTTTGCACACTTAGAGATCAATCAGTAGTCCGTACAACCAGACGGTAAAATCAATCAACACATGATAAGTTTCTGTTCAAAAAGCAAGTTCCATATTCGATTAAACACCTAATTGACAATAAAAGCAGCCTAAAATCCAGAAAAAAAAAAGACTTGCAGGAACTCCTTCATCACATCAAGTTTCTGTTGAGGAACAAGTTTCCTCATCGGGATAAAGTGGAGCCGTGATTGATGAAGACTTCAAGCGACAAGCATTTTTGAAGATAAAACTCACGAAATCTCTCTCTTCCGGCCTTCCTCTGTACCCTGCAAACTCAAAACTTTCAAGATTCTCCAACAAACATTCAGGAACAGAGCTCTGGTCGTTGTTCCAGCTAACAGCTTCATACTTCCTTGAATCATCACACTAAGATCAACAAAAGGAGATAGAGAGAGAGAGAGACTTAAAAATTTATTTTGGATTAGAAACTTAGTCAAAGGAAGAAACGTACACTGACGTAGAGTTTTAGGACTCGTAGTTTGGGAGAATCTTGGAGCAACCGGAAAAGCAACTTCAACCAATAATCAAAGCTGATACATAGCTTCAGATATTCAAGCTGGCTGAAGTAAATACCATCATGATACATATACTGCACACATGACAAGTAAATAACAAGTGATAATATTAAGATTTGCGAACTTGCAGTTAGTAGATGGAAATGGATTTACCTCTTCTTCTTCGTTGACCCATACGTTTAAAGAAAGGCGTTTGACAGATGTAATTGATTCGAAAAGTTTCTCCAGATGATGTTGATTCTGAGCAATGATATCTGCCTCTTCCACTTTAGGCATATGCGCAACCAAATAGGAGAATCCTTCTGCTGCATAATTCTCAACTTTGATATACTTCAAAGACGGAGTAACTATCACATACTCATTAGAATAAGAAGCTCCACCATCTATAGGTAAGGTTAACCTCTGCAAAGACGGGCTAATAATAATAATCCCTCTAATGTGGTCATCACTATCTCTGCCAATAACCAGACCTTCAAGAAGAGGGCAATAGGATAGAAGCAGTCGAAGAGAATCCTCAGTTGAGTAAGTCACTTCATGCAGTAACAAAGTTTTAAGTGAAGGAAGAGAAACTGTTCGAGGGACATCCACAAGAAGCCTATGGCCGTTAAGTTTCAAAGTCACGAGCGATTTGCAGGTATACAGGCTGCTTGGCAGTAACATAGCAAGTTCTTCCTTGTGACAAAAAGAAAAATAGTTGATATCAAGCTCGCGGATGCAGCGAGAAACCGTGATTCCAACCCACTTATTAATATCCTCAGGTCGAAATGATTTGTAGAAACATTGGAGGCGAAACTTTTCTATGACCGGAGCTCTAAGTAATGGAAGATTCTTGTTGATAAAATCCTGAAGTGCAATGTCTGGCCCAAAATGATTCATTACAAACTCCAGTTTACGCACCCACATCCAGACAAACTTCCATCTTTTAGACAAGATGCTAGTGGATACAGCAACTTCTGTCGGAACAAATGATAGTATCTTAACCAGTAACTCATCAGATAATCCACTGATTCTGTCCATACCTTGAGAAGACAAAAGCAAAACTTAGTAACAATTGAATAATTTTAGCATCTGAGACAAAACCCTAAAAAAACCCGGAACTGGAAAAAAAAAACCCTAGAAAAAGCTGGAACCGGACAAACCCTAACCTTGTGAAGTTTTGATTTCTGCTTCAGAAGACAGTCAGAAATGCCCGGAGAACTGCAAAAGCATTTGTCGACACTGGATTATACCTGTTTTTCCCTACTGGTTGAGTGAAAACTTGAATCCAGAAATGAGGAAGCCGACGAAGGAAGAGTTCAAAATCAGATCGTTAGGCTTCTTTATTATTGGGTTTAGGCAATGGTTTGATGTCCGAAAACTATTAACTTAATAATCAATGGTGGCCCCAGTGACAATTACAGATAAAACTCTTTAAAAACTCATTAACCCACCATTTATTTCCCTCGTTTTAATAAACCCAAAGTTGGCCTATCCCATTAACATCCCTAAAGATCTTCTATACATTAACTCTTTGAAAACTCACCACGTTAATTTTCAAAGCAAAATGATGTGCGGGAGTAGAAGCAATTGTATTTTATGCTACTAAAGCGGCTACTGAATCAATTGATGGAGTTATATGGGAATAAAAAATCCTCTTAGAAATGAAGGATTTCTAGACTGCTTTTACTTTATGTTCAACATTTTAGGTATCTGTAGACTTTCCTTCTCTGAGGAAGATCTACTTCTACCGATGTAAGTGGTTGATACCAGGGACAGTGGAAGTGGAAATCCGATCCTCGGGTGTTTGAGTGTCTAAGGGCTGTTGGAAATCTGAAGCTATGACGGTAAGGGATTATGACATAGTAATAAAAATGACATGGCTTACACTCATTTAATGTTGTTTTATAATTTTGATAAGTTTTTAGAATAAAGTAATAACTTATAAATCATCATTAATATAACAATAAATAGTAAAGTTAGAAATATAGTAATATATAATAATTTTCGAAAATATTATTTAATTTTAATTAAATAATTATTTAATTTTTATTACTAAAACAAATTTTAAAAATTTAGACATTTTCAAAAAAAAAAATTTCTAATCATATTATGATTATTTCTTTTTAATACTTACAAATTTTAGAAATATTATTTAATTTTATGTTTTGTTAATTATACATAACAAAACTTTCCCTTAATTTTATAGAATTTTATTTAATAGATATTAACCAAAATAAATAAATAAAAATATTTCCAATATATATATATATATATATATATATTATTAAATATAATAGGACAATAGGACAATAATATTAAATTGGTTTAGTTTACAATAATAGTATTTGATTTTTGATTTTTAATATATATATATATATATATAATAAAAACTTTCTTAACTATTTTTAGGCCAAGGAGTTGGGACGTTTACCGACTCTTATGGAACTTTTCGATCGGACCCACAAAAACAAGGCGGGCGCATTTGTAGATGAGAGGTCTGAGAAGATCTACAATGATGTGGCAGCTCGTATTGACGAGCGTGAGACCCAGCTGGCGCAGGAGTCCGCCGACGGATTACCCGTCGTCTTATCCACAATAGAAGTGGATAGAATTTACGAGGAGGTAAATTTTATATAAATTTTTTATTAATTCCATTTTACTTTAAAATTTAAATTTTAATATATATTTTATTGTTTTTTAAGGTCGCTCCTAAGAAAAAGGGACGTGTGTTGGGGATTGGTTCCGTCAACGATGTTCCGAGAGCGACTTCCTCTTATGGCCAGAGACGGGATGATGAAGTCTCTCAGCTGCGCGACGTGTTGGAGACGACACAACATCAGCTGTCGTCGACACAAAACGAGTTGGCCTCGACAAAATCGTCGTTCACAGCTCGTATGACTGGTCTCGAGAACTTCTTGGACGTCATAGCGGCCACAAATCCGGAATGGGAGGCCATGTTCAGGACCATGAGACAACAAAACCCCATTCCAGGCGAGACATCCGTGCAAGTCAACGAGGAAGATCTCTCGAGAAGGAGCGAGGAATTCTACGACGCGGCAATGCAGCATTAGTTTTTTTTTTGTTATTGTATTTTAAAATTCAAAACTTATTTATATATTATATAATTTCATTTTAATTCGGCCAAAAAAATTTTTCCTATTCGATTTAATTTCAATTAAAATTTTATTAATAAATTAAATAAATATAATTTTTATTTATAAATTCAGTAAATAGAAAACAAAGTAATTTCGTCGCTAATTCCCGATGTATTAACGAGGAAAATTAACGACGAAATATCGAGGAACAATTATCGAGGATTTTACGTGGATTTACTTACGATTCTATTACGACGAATTATTTTCGTGTTTCTTACGTTTTTATTACGACGAATTTATTTAGAGGTTTTTGCGTGTCTTTTACGACGAACCATTTACGAGTTTCTTACGAGGAAGCACAACGACCGCGTTACGTGGAAACCCCACGTGGTCTTTACGACGAAAACTTAATTCTTCTTTACGAGGAAAATATAACCTCGCTAATTAACGAGGAAATGGCGACGAATCTTCTCTTACGACAATCATATAACGACGAAACGCCTTTCATCGCCATTTCCTCGTAAACCTTCTTTTCCGAGGAAATAACGACGATTTTGGCCGTCGTTAAATTTGTGTTTTCTTGTAGTGTAAGTGTTTGTACTTGTGTAATTTTTCTTAATATGTAATAGAGATTATATATAAATTATAATGGACACATACAATAGAAAGTGAAAAATATTAAATTGTACAAATTGGATAATTGGAAAAATTTTAAATAGAAAACTTTCAAACGGGATCAAGCAAAAAAAAAAAAAGAAATGTATATTGAACATAGTGGTTTTAAGTCAAAGCGTGTTTATGTCAAATCTTTTCTTTTATGTGTTTTTCGTTTTAACATATATATATATATTTTTTAACTCACGTAGCAAGCATCTCATATATTTGTTAAATAGTGCTTGTTTATAATTGTTAGAGGAACATGTTCAACACGTATGACTTGGGGCAAAAAAGATACTGAGAACATCAATAATACAAATCTATCGAAATATATATCAACACTCAAGTCAATATTTGCTCCTTTGTATTTTTAACTTAAAATCACTCATAAATCCATTCAAATCCATTTTTAAATCAAATCTTTAAACAAATCATTATTATTGAATAACACCTCATTTTAAAATCTATTTTAAAATCATAGAACCAATAACAATGAATTTGAATATGGATTCTAAAATCACAGATACAATAACACTAGATTTCATTTGTATTTTGAAATCCATTAAAATATATAAACCAATAACATCCTCTTAACAAAAATCACACCAAATTCTCTAATTCTCCTGTAATCATCTACAAACTCATTAAAAATCAAATTACTTCAAATTTCAGATTCAATACACCCCCTTGGAGTAAGATGACTACAATCAGATGACAGCGACAACTATCTGATTAACGGTATCACCATGGGATTTGATATTTTCTTTGGAAATGGCATGACGACTGTAGAAACTTTTTAATCTGTCGAATGTTTCCGCTAACTCTGATGAATTTCTGACGAATATGGTATATTCCGACGAATGTCCGACGAATTTTCGACGAAAATGGTATATTCATCGGAAATTTGTCAGAAATTGAAATTTGCCCGGGAAAAAAACTCGCCTAATTTTTCATGAAACACCAAAATAAAAAATTCTGACAGTCAAAATTTTTTAAATATAAAAACGTAAACCCCTTCTTTTTCCTCATTTCTCTTCTCTCTCTCTATCTCTCTAAAACACACAAATTCTATCCATCTCTCTCTCTCTAATCTGGCGATTCTAAGCCTTAGACTCATCAAATCCACCTCACAAATTATGTAAGTCATCACTTTCCTTTTCACATTTGACTTATGTTACTTTTTGAGTGTGAAATTGCGAATTTTAGGTAAAAAAAAAAGAATGTTGGATTTATGTTAGGATGAAGAATTTTATGAATTAGATGATAGATTGTGTTGTTAGGTTGTGGTTTAGATAGGTTTTGATTGTGATTTTGTGGTTTGTTTATTTATTTTGCTGTTTTGTGAAATTATAAAGTTTTTATTATCTTATAAAAAAATTTAAATTTTAAAACCTTTTTGGTGTTTTTATAATTTTTGAAATGTTTTATTAAAAACAAAAAAATTAATATATATATAATGATTCTTAGCCCAAGATGTGGAGCTGAGAATGAAACAATTAATCATGCATCTTTAAATGCCCTCATGCTCTATAAACATGGGCACTAAGAGCAACTCCAACCTCAATCCCACTCTTAAGTTTCTCTTCTTCAAACCAATAGACAAACATAGATTTTCTTTTTTCACGAAAGACTGATATTGAAGATCCAAATTTGGATAGATATCTTTATCCTTAGATAATCTGGTATACGTGGAAAGCAAGTAATAAAAATTGTTCAGAGGGATAAACAAGGACCCATTAGAAATTATTCGACATGCGAAGTCAGAATGCCATGTGTAGTTTGAAACAAACAACAAAAGGGATGATATAGCAGAAGTCAGACAATCTACTACACAAAATGCTATCTCAGAGATCTGCATGTTCGACGGCTCATGGACATATGACGCATTTTTTAGTGGTTGTGGATGGACATGGAAAGATCCCAGCAAGGAAGTACAACTTTTGGGAGCCAGAAACCAAAGAAGAAGGATATCACCTCTACATTCAGAACTTGAAGCACTATCTTGAGCAATGGAGTGCATGTTGCAAATGTCGACATGTCAAGTTTTTGGCACCCACTGCAAAAAACTAATCACAATGATTCAAGATGCTAGAGCATGGTCAAACTTTTCTACGGAATTGAAGGAGCTGTCAAGACTAAATGCTAGATTTAATGATTTCTCCATATTTATCTTCTCCGTTTTGTCAGATTCATTAGTTAAGAGCAGCATTACTGCAGGTTCCAGAAGGGGTTTTTAAAGGTTTTGGATCCCACAAATGTTCAAAACCGATTGCAAAAAGCGTGAAAGAAGAAACGATCGTGGTGGGTTTTGTCAACTGTTCGCAGGCCCCACCGACACGTGGCGGCCCGCGATTGGTTCATTTTTTAATTTTTTTTTTTTAAATCAGCCGAAACAAAAAAAAAAAAAAAAAAAAAAATTAGAAACCCAAAAAGGGGTTTCATCGATAATGATGCTCTAAGATAGCAAGAAGATTTCATCGAGAGTTGTATTATATTGGTTGTTCAATTTCGATCTGGCTCAAACTTGAATAATAGATCAGCGGTTTGACAAATAAATAAATAAATATATAAAAAAATCCAAAACCTTAATATAAGAATGAAACCATCACAGATATACACAAACAATTCCAAGCAATCAATAAAAAAATTACAAAACAATGATATAATTACAGACCCACCAAAATGAAAAGAAAAAAAAAATTTGGAACCCAAACTGCACAAAAGTCATCACGCATTTTCTTCACGGCCATACCCGCCAAGAGAAAAAAAAATATTGCTTCCAAAAAGCCGACAAACCAAACAAAAAGAAAGAAAAATTGCATACAACTCTCAGCAAATAGCAATACCTGCAATAACAATACATCGTTGAAACAGATCATGAAGAGATTAGTTTTCTTCAGACACTATGAACCACAGATTATTTAAGCAATATCACCATTTCATTATAATATATCACTAATCTCAAGGCATACATGTTACAAATTTGAATCGAATACCTTACAGAAATTCATAGCCTGTTACACGAAATACTACCAGACAACTCACATCTTTTTGCGTCATCAAAGTAGCATTCAACCAAAACATTACCATATTAAGGGTTAAGTGAAGCGGAAATGAGATGTTTACCTAGTGAAAACATCAAAACTGATGCCAACTGATGATATGTGCGGTCTGTATATATGATGAGGGTTTTCATCACTGAGGCCCTGAAAATATATTCTCTAAAATATCATGCAGTTTTGGTGACCGTCTCCGGAACAAAGGTTCTAGCCGGAAAGATGGGACACCGATCTGCCATCTTTTGGCATCATACATCTCATTCCAAGCTTGTACAATCTCATCGATCTTGAATCCCATACCTGCATTTCTTGTTTGATCGTTATACTTATATATATATGTAAGTAAATCTGCTAGAGTTTATTATACATCTATAAGTTTAATTACCTTCAAGTGCATTCTCATTTGAGCAATGGTTCTTCACCATGACAGCTATATCGGTTGCTGAAGCTCCAGCTAGTTCGAATTTCTCCACTGCAACCTCCATGCATTCATCCCAAGTTGGTAGGCCAAGTTTATACTCAACAATAGACCGTTCATACAGTAAAGAACCCCACAACAGGTTAATCTGAGAGCTCATATTGGCTGTTTGCTCTGCGTTTCCTTCACCAGACGCTTCACTAAACTCCCCATCCAAGCCCAGCTTCTGCAGCATTGCTTTATGTTGATCAAAGTTGGAAATTCCATTAAGACGGCGTTCTTCCATCTCTTCCCAAATTTGCATACCCTTTTCCATACTCTCCTCAGCTTTGTTATAGAGCTTTAATACATCCTGAGAAGCCTCGCTATCTACATCTATCTTGTTGCTAAGCGCATGATACCAGCAAAGCTTAGCCTGCTCAAACTGTTGTTGCCCGAGTGCAAGATGAGCTTCGTAGAAATCAGATTTAACTTTAACCGCTTCCTCGTATTTTTCTGCAGCTTTGTTGTACTCCTTCGTTGTCCATTCAAATCCTGCCTCGACCTTCTCTAGTAAAGTTTCTCTCGAGCCGTCCTCGGGAAAATAGATCTGTCTTCTTGCCTTAGACATATGAATGTTCCCCCAGTTAAACAAGGCAAGTGCAGCCATTTCTTGGAACTTATCAGCAGCAATATCAAAGAGTTCTTGCGCATCTTCCCCAGTGACGGTATCTTCCATCCCTTCGGTATAAAGCTTCATCCCAAGGTTATGAAGGTCCAAGTAAGAATCAGAATCAAACCCGACATGGTTCTTGAACAATTGCGCAAACTGGAAAATCCAATGATCAAGGCCAGCAGATGCTTTCTCAGATTCCACACAGTCTCCAACACTACTCGATCCCTTAGCAAACTTATCGGTTGATTCCTCATTGTTCATACCACCTTCATAAGTCGGTTCTTGATTGGGGCTAACTTCAGTTACATATAATCTAAAAGAGCCGAGTTTCTCCCTCGTGGAAGCAGCCAGTCTGAGCTCATCCGTCGTGGTAATGGTAACCAAATCACCCTCTTGGTCTCTATATTTGATCAAGAAACCCTTCAGAGAAGGGTACCGATCTTTGATAACGTCTCTCACAAGTCTAACGCTAGAATCCAACGGCAATTGCGCCCACCGTATATCATCTCCATGAACCAGCTTCACCGTCCTAGTCACCTTTGGGTCAATCTCTGAAGCAATGACCTCTTTATCCATGACAGGACTAGCTTTCTTCTCCTCCTCTAGTTTCTTCCTCCTGCTATCTCCATCTTCAACATCCTTTTCAGCATTTACCGTCTTCTTCTTCTTCTCCTCCTCAACCACAACCTTATCCTCTAACTTCTTATCATCTTCAATTTTGGCGGCATCCTCGATACTTTTCCTCTCCGTCTTCCTCTTCTTCTTCCTCAACCTCTCCTTGACAATCTTCCTTAGCCTAGCAGCGCCAACAGGCTCCACAGGGAGGAAACTCTTCTCCAACTCCACCAAATCGATCCCTTTAGCCACCAAAACCTTGTTGACCCTCTCAAAGATCTCATTAGCAGAAACATTCTCAGGCTCCATATTCAGAACAAGACGAGAATCCCTAAACGCGAAATCCATCTTATTCAGCGCCTCATAACACCGAGCGCGTTTCAACAAAGCCTTACTGTGCTTAGGAGAAGCCTCCAGAGCGAGATTGCATTCGTTAATGGCGTTGGGATACTCTCCTAATCCCATTTGCATGTAACAAGAGGCCATGCTCGTTCTCAGGTAAGCAACGTCTCCGTGATCTCTAGGTAAAAGTTTGACGGCTTTATCGTACCTTAACATGGCGCCTTCCGTGTCACGTCTCTGGAATAGCTTGTTTCCTTCTTCTTTCAGCTCTGTTGCTCGATTGATGAAGATCGTCATGTCTTCGTCCGCCTTCGAGGCTGAACGATCGAAGCTTTTTCCTGACTTGTTTCCTCCTCCGCCACCGCGACCGGAAGAATCCGTCGGAGGAGTATCGGGATTCTTCTTCTTCCCCGTTGGTTTTCCCATTGACGATATCCAAATCGAAACAGAGAATCCGAATTTTAGTTTGGAAGGGATGGAGTAATCTCTAATCCACTAATAAAATAGAAGGAGAGAAGAACTGCTGTTCTATAACAATTTCACCGACAATTCTATTCGAGACAAGTCAGCTTTATATATGTATTTAAACCATCCCGGTTGATCAAATAAATACAGAGAAAAGGACAAATCATTTTCTTTGTTAACCACGAGGATGACAAAATTATAAACTCATTTTCTTTGTTAACCATGAGGATGACAAAAGTGTCTTAATAGATGTAAAAACAAAGAGCGTCTTTATATGGTTTGTTTGAGGAGCTGCAGTCGCACAAAAGGGCAGAGAGATGAACACGGTCGGTCCTGACATTTTGGAAGGGTAGAGGGGAAGGGGGAGCTTGAAACAAAATAAAAAACGGGAGCCTATGTATTACATCACAAAATAAAACTCTTAACCATTGATAAACAAAAAAAGAGCAAGAGCCAAGAGTCCAGAGTCCAGAAAAAAAGAGAGACACAGTTAGTACAAAAAAGGGTTTTTAACTTTCTGGATTTTTTTATTGTGCTATTGCATTAATATGTTGCTTGCGCCATACAAAAAAAATTCGGTTGCTAAAAGACCAACGTGATATTGTCATATTGTCGAATAAACAAAAGATCAAACCTCGCATAAGTTCAAACATAAGTAGGCCTGCCCAATATGGTAAAACCGAGCCGTACCGAACCGAACCGAACCGAACCGAATCGAACCGAAATAGATAATATGGTGTGGTTTTGGTATATACCATATAAACCGAATGAATATGATTTTATAAAAACCGTAGGATTGGATATGGTTTGGTTTATAACCGATTAAACCGAATAAACCGAACAAAACCGATCAATAGTAGAAACATGTAAATATATACATATTTTATAACGTCACATGAAATCTATTTGTTATATAAGTTATTCTTTTGTTAATAATTATTACCATATTTTTTTTATAGTAATAAAGAATTTTAATTTGAAAAATACTTAAAATATAATTAAATAACAATTCATCGCACCTGAGACTTCTTATTTTCTTAATTTTCTTCTTTTAATCATTTTGCTTTCTTTAAGCATTGATTAAATTGAAGTGAATGTTATAAATTTGATGGATAATAACTAGAAACAATTCTTCACAATTTTTTTCTTATTTATAAACGAACAGAGTTTCACTCGAAGAAGCATGACTTTGATGAACACTAAATATGGAAGAGTGGAAAAACTTTTATTTCATACTTCTCTTTTGTTTTTTATTTTTATTTTCAAAATTTCGAGCTTTGATTTTAATTATAGATTTGATTATTTCATCTGAAGGTATACGCGTTTTTATTTTTTTGTTCTTTTATTTGAAAATATAATTTTTATTAATAAATGACTGTGATGACAATATGACTCTCAAATTTATATAATATGATCCCAAACTAAATAATTATGTTTTGGTATAAAACCGAATAAACCAAAAACCGACGGTATATAAACCGAACCGAACCGAAGTAAATATGGATTTAGAATGGTAGTTATATTTTACTAACCGAAATACCGAAAAAACCTAACCGAAACCGAACCGATATCCGGATTGAACACATAAGACAGTTTCGTTGGAAGTCTTTTGGAAAGTCTTCTGGAAGGACTTAAATTTCAACCCGAAAATTTAAAGCAGGAAATCATAATTTAAGCGGAAAATTCAAAATTGAAGTTAAAATTGAAGTTTCAAATTTCATGAATGTTAAAAAGTATATCTTATGATCTAAAAAGACACATTAAACTATATGTTGATATTCTTGAAGTTACTTAACACTTTTGAAAGTTAAAAACATATTTTAAAGTTACTTAACAAGTTTACAAAAACTAATGTAAAAGACTTCTCGAATTAGCTAGAAACATTAATAAACATGAATGTTGGTAACTCCATAATTAAAACCAATTAAATTATAAATTTCATTCAGGAACTTCAATATCAACTAATATACATGAATTAACAAGAAAATGTCAAAAAAATTTTACAGTTTTAAAGAAAATGAAAGTTTATTAAACTTTGACGAAAAAGATTTCCACGGAAGTCGCCCAGAAGACTTCTAGGATGTATTCCATTGAGGTCATGTTTGCAATTGAAAATTTACAAAACAAGACTTCCAGAGAAGTCTATCTCTGGTATTTTTGAGATTTTTTCAAAACAAAAGTAATCCAATACTTACAAAGAAATACTTCCGAAAAAGTCTTTGAGGATAAACATATTAGTTTTGTAATTAACCGAACTGTGTCAGAAATTTGACTTTTTCTAGAAGACTTACACAGAAGTCTTTCACGAGAAAAATAAGACTTAATATTTTAATATATAAAATACTTTTAAGTTGTCTAACATACTTGAAAATATACATAAATAGGCAAAAGTAAATGTTTAAAATAGCTAAAATAGATTAAAAACACCAAAATGCTTGAAATATCTATTGATTTTCTATCCAAATATTCAAATCAAACCAAGTTATATGTTAATTTTAGGTATTTTGATATATTTATACAAATTTATATGGAATATATTATTTTGTTTTATAGATTTTGAGAAATTTTAAACATATAATGAATATTAAAATTTTAAAAATAATATAAATGAGTTATCCGAACCCGAACCGAACCCGCAAAGATCCGAACCGAACCTGAACCGAAATTTAAAAATACCCTAATGGGGCTGAAATATTTAAACCCGAAAACCCAAAACTCGATTAGATCCGAACCGAACCCGAATGGGTACCCGAACGCCCACCCCTAAGTTCAACACGAAAGCGACCCACTTGTTAATGACCAAGAATCTTAAGCTTGAATGGTTCTATAAACCTTAAAAAGTTTAGAATCAAATCTTAGTTTTTTGGATGAATAAATAAAGAAAGTGAAAGATATGTTATTTTAGTGCATAAGAGGAGTGAATATTGATATTTAGGTGCATTAAGATATTCAAATTGGTTGTACATGGTGTATTAATGGCAATGAAAGTACTGTAAATACTTGAACACTTGAAAAAGATGAAGATGGTAGAGTAAAATGTTCATTTTCGAAAAGAAAGTAATGATATTTTCGTTAATAATCCAAATTTTTAGGGTGAATTGGGCAAATGAAAATTACAAAAAAAAGTCATGGGTTTGATTTTGTGTTTGACTTTGAGTTTTAAGTCATTTTTGCAACAATCCCCATAATATATAGAAATTATTAATACACTCAGAGATAGTTTTAAGTTTTTTATTTCACAATATGTTAGTTTCTACTAATAGGACACTTTTTGTAAACTAAGCTCACTCTCAATTTCCTCATTCTTTTCATTCTAACTAATTCAGTTACGTAACTTGGAAAAAGAAAAACATTATTTTATTCACAGACCAAATTTGATTTGACACATATTTACCTTTAATTTTAACTGTTGGATTTATTGATTTACATTCAAAATCAATGATCCAGATTTTATCTCTTACAATTTTTCAACATTAAACGATGTATTCTTGTCTATAAGATTAACGACACAAAGACATAGAAGAAGACAGTAGAGCGGTATACAAAGATGGCGACAGAGGCAATGACGAGGACGAAGATGACGACGGTGACGGAGACGGCGACAGACTGAATGACGGTGACGGAGACGGCGACAGACTGAATGACGGTGACAACGGTGACGTAAACGAAATCAGCGTAGATGACGGGAACGTTGGGGGTGAAATCGTCTCCTCCTCGCTGTGGTCGTCATGCTCGGGACTAGAGTTGTGGATGTTGGAACCGTCGTCGGTTTAGTCGCAAAGAAAGCTTCACCAGAGCAACAATTGTGAACTTTTGATTATTTGCAACCATGAATTAGGATTGAAATCTATCAGATCTAGACAAAATACATTAAAAAAACAAGTAAATAATGTAAAGAATCGTAAAAAATAGGTGAGAGAGGCGGAAATTAGGGTTTCTGGTCGGCAGTGACCAAGAAAGAAGACGAAAATATTTTTGTAAATTTCCATCATTAATGAAAAAATCGAAATAAAAAATTCGTGTGTACATTACTTTCAAATTGTACATGTATACACCTAATTTTGTATTATAAATCAAAGTGATTGTGTACACATTTTTGGTTTTTGTTAACTAACTTTTTTTATTTTTAGTTATGCCAAATCGACATATTTTTTTATTTATTCTATTAAAATTGAAATACCAAAAAAATACTTGCCTATTTTAAAATATTTCTTACAAATTTTCATTTTATTTTCAATTAATTGTAACCACTTAATTTATTATATTTTCTAAATAATTTGACTTCATTTATTACAAAAGTACAAAACAAAACTCATCTATTTTGAAGTATTTTATTATATATTTTACATTCATTTCTCGCTCTTTTTAACTACTTCATTAATTATATTTACTATAATATTTTGATAGCATTTAGTTACATATTAACCATAATAATTCGACATTTTGAATAAATTTGCGCCATTTGTGACAAAAATTCAAAATTGTTAACAAAGAGTTTTTTTCGTTTACATAACCAGTTAGGCATAGACATTCAGATACCCGTTCAATTTTTTTAAATTTGGGTTTTGAAATTAGGCTCTACTTTGGTATTATAAATTTTCGATTGGGTTTCGAGCTCCAAATCTGATTTTGATGTATAAAAATCTAAAAATATCCAAAATGTATTGTATATGAAACATGCTCGGATATTTGTACCAAAATTAACCATACTAACCAATTCGGTTTGGGTATTTTGAATCCATACTAAAAAAAACCAAATAACCTAAAGTATATATTATCCAATTTGATTTAGGTTCGATTCTGATGTACATGAATCTAAAAATATTCAAATACTTATACAATTAATTATGTGATGACATATATAAAGTACATAGTATTAATCATGAAAAAGTAATAATTTATAAAAATGAATAAAATTAGGGAAAATTTGGAAATATACTTCAAAAAGAGAATTTATTTTGAAAACTACACCTTCATTTAGCTTATTTGAAAATTACACTTTCTACAAAGTAAAATATCTAAACTATCCATATTGATGATGTTTACAATTATTCTATTATTTGATTGAAAAGTATAATATGATTATTTATAAGTTTGAAAATTTTGAATGTACACTAGTCCTAGTTAAATATGTTATTAAAATATGATGTACTTTTCTTTTCAAAAGAAAAATACAAATTGACGCTAGCAGAACTCAACCCTAGAAGGTGGTATGTAAGTTCTGATTTTTTTTCTTTCATAATGAAATTAGCATCTTATAGCTGAATATAGAATAGCAAATAACATTTGCCAAATACAAGACATGTGGTTTAAGCTGAATCTAGAAAGATGAATCACTTTTAATTAAAATAATATTCTAACATAACATAGTTCTACAAAGAATAAATTACACATTTTAGATTACGACGATGGTGAGTCTTCGTAATCATCGAGTTTTAAGCTGTTATTTGTTCTCTTTCATCATCGTTAGAAGCTTATCGGACCATATTTTATTTGATCATAAATAAGGGGGCCAAGAGGAACACCACGTTCTTGCTAATGACCAGAAAATCACACGGAATCCACGTTCAAAATGAAATAACTAATTGCAGGATCTTAATAAACCAAAAAATATCTGAGTTGGTGATACTTGAGATACCAAAGAAACCTCTTTCCCATTCCTTTAACATGTAAACAAAGAAACCAAGCACATACTAATTTCAAGAGTTATCTAATTTAATTAAAAAGGGGCGCCTCTGCATATGAGAAATTTAATTAAGATTGGTCACGAAAATCACAAAAAATAAACAACTTTTAGTTTTTAAGATTTTTAATTTTAACAAAAATCAGGACAATAACGTCTTATCGTATTAGGAATATATATCTCACATCGAGAATTCTAAATGACATTAAGTAATATATAAAGGTATATAGCCAATCTACTAATCACCTATTAGTTTTAAGTTAAAAGCTCACAATAAACTCGAATCTAACATGGTATCAGAGCTCATATCCTAAATACCCTAAAACTCTTAATTAATATAACCCTTCCGACCGGGTATAAAGGTCGTGATTAACCCTACCCGATCGGGTATAAAATATCGTAATTAACTCGCTCGACCAAGTATAACTGTCTTAAAGTTCCGAGATTTCTGGCTGATAAGAACAATCATCTCGAGGAGGGTATTAGGGATATATATCCCACATCGGAAATTCTAAGGGCCATTAAGTAATATATAAAGGGATAGGGCCAATCCACTAATCACTAATTGGTTTTAAGTTGGAAGTCTATAATAAACTCCGAATCTAACATGGTATCAGAGCACAGATCATAAATACCCTAAAACTCCTAATTAATATAACCCTTCCGACCGTGTATAAAGGTCGTGATTAACCCTACCCGACCGGGTATAAAAGGTCGTAATTAACTCGCTCGACCGAGTATAACTGTCTTAAAGTTCCGAAATTTCTGGTTGATAAGAGCAATTATCTCGAGGAGGGGTATTAGGGATATATATCACACATCAGAAATTCTAAGGGACATTAAGTAATATATAAAAGGATATGGTCAATCCACTAATCACCGATTGATTTTAAATTGGAAGTCCATAATAAACTCGAATCTAACATGGTATCAGAGCCCATATCCTAAATACCCTAAAACTCCTAATTAATATAACCATTCCGACCGGGTATAAAGGTCGTGATTAACCCTACCCGACCGGATATAAAAGATCGTAATTAACTTGCTCGACCGAGTATAATTGTCTTAAAGTTCCGAGATTTCTGGCTGATAAGAGCCGTCATCTCGAGGAAGGGTATTAGGGATATATATCCCACATCGGGAATTCTAAGGGACATTAAGTAATATATAAAGAGATATGGTCAATCCAATAATCACCAATTTATTTTAAGTTGGAAGCCCATAATAAACGTGAATCTAACATCTCACATAGGGAAAAGAGTAGTTTTCACAAAAAAAAAGAAATGGTGTATTTCTCAAATTAAAAATAATAATTAAAGTATGTTTCAAATTAAATTATCCCTATAAATTAACATCTATATACGTAGGGGTGGACGTTGGGGTACCCGTTCGGGTTCAGATCGGGTATTTTGAATTTTCGGGTATTTTGGTATAGAGGTATAGAACCCGTTCGGGTATTTCTGTACTTCGGATCGGGTTCGGGTATTTTTAGTTCGAGTTCGATTATTTTGGATCGGATTCGAATATTTAGATTTTGAAAAAAAAAATTTAAACTTTTCATTTCTCAAATTTCTTGTATTTAAAAATATAACCTTTCACTTAACTAATTTTTTATTTTAATAGATTGAATGGTTAATAGATTTGGACATAACATTTTGAAACTAAGAAAATACATTAATTTGGTTATTGTTTTTAAATTTTGGATCTAACTTTTTGTTAATTCTTGAAATAAAAAGTTTGACATGCATTTTAAGTGAGTAGCAAATCATTTTCTCCATAATTCTATGTATATCATATGAACTTAAAGTATGTGTAATATCAATATACATATTTTATATAAAATGAGAGATGTAAACTAGAAATATACGGTTAATTATACATATGTTCGGTTATCTTCGGATATTCATTCGGATTCAGATATTATCCGTTCGGTTCGGATATTATCCGTTCGGTTCGGATATTATCCGTTCGGGTTCGGATATCCAATCCCTCCTAATTTAATATCCGTTCGGATATTTTGCTACTTCGGGTCAGATTTTGGTTTGGATTTTTCGGATCGGATTCGGATGCGGCTTCGGATATCGGGTAAAGTGTCCAGCCTTATATATACGGATCAATTTCTAGTTCCCTCATAACCAACTAGATCGAGTTTAGTTTCTCTTAACCAACCAGATGTAGTTTAGTTTATTTGATGTGTTGAAAAAGTCGTTTTCCTTGCCTTTGACCGTATATGTCATGGTGATAATGATAAGTTGGTGCACTGATCAGAGCCCTTAAATTTCGGCTTCTCTCATTGCTTCCCTAAAAATTGAAGTGAACTCCATCAGCGGAGTAAACGAAGACGACGACGACGACGACGACGACGAGGCTTTTGCTGACTTGCAAACTTTTCATTCGTCTCCGATCTGGAGACAATTGGGAACTGCGATTCTCTATTTGCCGTTTCGTGCGCTCTATCTCTCTCCCCCCTCTTTAAAACCCTAAAGATTTCCTCTGGAGCTGCAAATTCAATGCTTGTTTGTGTGTTATGGGTGATTCAACGATGATCTTAGACGAGACGAATCGAAAGAATCTCATCTTCCTCATCTTACAGTTCCTTCACGAAGAGGGCTATGAGAAAAGCCTACACTTGTACGGTCTCTCTCTTTGATTTTGGGTCTTTCTCATTTACCATTACAGTGCATCTTCTTATCACTGTGTGTTTCTGTTATAGACTGGAGCAGGATTCAGGGGCTTTCTTTGATTATAGCTACTTTTCTGGTTTTATCACCAATGGTAAGTGGAAAGACGCCGAGGACTACCTTTCATCATTCACTAGTCCGGATACTAATACATTCTCAAGGAAGATGTTCTTTGACTTGTACAAGTGGAAGTTTTCTGAAGCACCTGATAGGTTAGCTAAAGCCCTACTCTTTCTAGTTGAAGGAACTCAAAAAAAAAAGAATCGTTTTCTTAGTTTTTTTCAGCTAATGACTTCAATTTCATGGTGATTAGTAGATTTGCTTAAAATGATTGGAAGACTTTGTTTTTTTTTTTGTCATGTATGCTTTCTTATTCTTCTCTAGTTGTGTTCTGCAGAAGTGGTGGCTCTGAATCTGCGAACATTTTCTCCAACGATCTGAGACGGATTCCTGTTTTCAAAGATGATGGCTTTGAGGATTTGGTTGAGGTGATTGCTGTAGACGATTTAAGGCAAGGATTAATATTATATTAAGTAGCCCTGTAACAATATTCCTTAATGCACATCTCATTGAGTTTTCTTTTTTTTTTTTCTTTTTGTGGTGGTTGCTTTGTTTATAGAATTCCTGAGAAAACTGGGAGCGTGGACAAAGCATTGGTTAGAGCTAGTTTGTGTGTTGATCTCCGCAAACTAGCAGAAAGCAATCCTTCTTTATGTGGCAAACTTGTTTTTCCGAATTTGAATAAATCCGCACTGCTGTCCCTTATCTCCCTCATTTGTCCTAATTCTAATGTGAGAATGGGAGGTTCGAAGGTGAAATTTTGCTCTTATTTTTCTTGTCAGCTTTTTTTCGAAGTTATGTTGAGATTTAAAATGCAATGTATATTTTGCATTCATTAGTCTTTTGTTTCTGATCAGTGCGTTTCTTGTAGGAAGATCTCATTCGCTTAATCCTTCAATTTCTCCATGAAGCAAAGTACAAGAACACTTTGCATAGGTAAAAACATCTGGAAAGATATGCTATTCTGGATAATATTTTTATTATTTGTTGACAAGGTTTTTCTTTCCGAAGATTTGAGCAAGAAACAAAAGTCTTCTTCAACTTAAATTATCTGGCTGAAGTGATGAAGCTCGGTGAAATGGGAAAGGCTGAAGAATACCTGGCAGCTTTTACAGACAAACACGCTAATATATACTCAAAGGCCATGTTTCTTGAACTTCAGAAGCTGAAATGGTTCGTTTATTATTTCCTTGTAAAAGATGCTTGAGCAATCCTAGACTTAGTTTTCACTCTGATGAATATTGTTTTTCCTACTGTAGGGAGGCTACTACCCCATCTGGATCTCTTGATAACACGTCGCAAAAGACAAAATTACTTGCGTCTGTTGCCATGCTAGCCAAGAAGAATCCAGCACTGAAAGATATACTCAGCTTTCCTAAGATGGCAAAATCAAGACTCTTAACACTGATGAAGCAGACGTAAGGCTGCCCAAAAATGGGTTGCTTTCTTTCTTTTCATTGGTTTCTTCTAGTCTTGATTCTCTTCACCTCATGCAGTATGGACTGGTGGAGACCTCATTCATGCAGCAATTCTAATTCTCTGGAACATATCCCAGTAGTACCTTACCTTTGTGGCGAACCATCCTCTTTAAAAAACAAATTGAACGGAACAGGGCCAAGAACGAAGGTTGGTAACTGCAAACTTAAGGAAATCAATCATCCATCCGAGTGCAGTTCATTGGTTCTTCCTGATTATTGGTCAGGTGAAAGGGTATGTAATGGCTACTTTCTCCAGAATCTTATAAGACTTTCATTCTCACCTTTTATTCATCTATAGAAGGAAACAAAAAGAACTTTACTTTGTTTAGAGTAAAATGATCTGTTGAATAGCGATGCTGTTTGTTGATGCATGTAGTCAAAATTTTCCTTTATATCTTCAACCACTGGGTATAATTATTTGGTTTTGCTAGATTGCATGCTTGACATATTCCCCTTGTGGAGATTACATTCTGGCTTTGGCAGATGACGCCACACATAAACTCTGGACGTGGTCGACTGGCCAAAATGAATTCTGCAAGGTTTAGACTCAGATGCCAAAATTGTCTCTCCTATGTTTTTAGCTCTGATGTCATTTGACTACTTACACTATCTACTTGATTTTTTTTTTCAAACTTTCTACTTATATAGCATACTCCTCGAGTATTGAAGGAAGATGTATTTCCGAAGCCACGATTACATCAACCCATGAGTGGGAAAACTATGAAAAACGAAATAGCCACCTCTGTTGAGGATTCAACGTCTTGCTTTGCGATCAAGGGCTCCTATCTTTTCTCTACTTCAGGAGGAAAAATTGCTGTTTTTGATTTGAAGAGTTTTGAGGTAATAAGCATTGTTGTATTGTACTGTTATAAGCTTTCAACTCCTGCCTTTTGTGTCATCGAATGATACTGTGCTGCATAAAAACTGCAGAGGGTAGCTGCTTTTGGAAGTCCTATTAAACCTATGGCTACGTATTTTATATTTATTCCTGTTGATTTACTTGCCGTTGGGCTTGATGATGGCTCTATCCTCATCCATTGCTTATCCTCAAGAAAGGTAAAGCTCTCCGTTTTCATAGTGTAATCATCTGAACCGTTGTCTTTGTTTGTCTAGTGCAAAAAAATATATATATATATACCAACATGAATCTGTAAAATGTGTTAGATCAAAGAAAAGTTGGACGGCCATGATCAGAGAATAACCTGCTTAGCATTTTCGCGCTGTTTTAATGTCCTCGTCTCATCAGGAGCAGATGGAAAGGTTTGTACATGCCATCTTTACTGTAGGTGTTTTCAGGATTTTCCTAAATTGTTTTTTTTTTCTGTTTTCTCCAGCTGTGTGTTTGGAGCACAAAAAGATGGCTAAAGCTAACAAGTATTGACTCTATTCAAAACTTTTGCACCCGGCTTAACAATGTGTCCTCTCTGGTAACGCAAATCCAGTTTGACCCGTATCAAATCGAGCTACTCGTTGTCCAAGATAAGTGGATAAGTAGACACGCAGCTCCAACTCTAGATTGCCTTAGGCAGGTAAAAGGCAAATACTTGCAAGACATCTTCTCTGATGATATCCCCTTGCATCTCGTTATAACCAATAAAATGCTATGCAGTGGGTTCCTGATGAATCTGAAGCTGCAATTACTTCTGCTACATATTCTTCTGATGGTGAGATCATCTGTGTTGGCTTTAGAAGCGAGTCTATAAAAATTCTCGACTCCATGACATTTCTGATAAAATGTCGAATCAATCTCACTGCTTTTACTCAACCCATCCCTAGCAACATCAGGTACACTTTCCTTGCCTGCCCCCACGTTTCTTATATTCGATACTAAAAACGGTCAGAAATGATGTAATCAATTTTGGAATGAGACAGGGTCAAAGTTTATCCGGCTGTTGTAGCCGCTCATCCATCACATCCGAGCCAGATCTCTGTTGGGCTAAGTAACGGTAGGGTCATCGTTCTTCAGCCCTTGGGGAGAGGAGGATGGGGTGAAGCAGATGCACTTGAAGACGATCGAGATAATTCTGATGGCTTAGAGCATTGTTACTGACCGATGACCACATAGACTGCCTTTAGTTTTTTTTGTATGTCCATCTTCCTGGTACGTTTTACTGTTCTTTTTGGATGTATTCTGTGTAGGGTAATACGTAATTAATAGATGCGTATTTTGTGTATTATTCATCGTAAAGCATCTATCAAAAAGCTTCCAAATTAATATTTTCTGATGAAGAGGATTAGTGCTGGTAAATTTTTTGCAATTTCTTTTTCTTCTTAATAAGATTAGAATAGGGCGGCTATAGCTAATTCATTGGAGAATAATTGCACTTTTTAATCTTAAGTTTTTTAGTAATTAAACCCCTCAACTAAAGATGAATCGTAAAAAAAACCCTCAACTAAAAATCTTGTGAAATAAACCCTCAACTTTAATTCCGTTAACATATGTTACCCTCTGTCTAAAAAACGGTGACGGAATGTGACATATGTTAACGGTTTATAAGTTGAGGGTTTATAATGTTTGAAAATTTTGTTGAGAATTTTTTTTACGATTCAAAAATAGTTGAGGGGTTTTATCACTAAAACTAATTTATAAATTTTAATACATTAATCTATTATAAAATTAATTTATACATCTTAAATTAATAAATTTCAACACTACTTACAACTTATTATAACTTCAAAATATTAAATTATTTGATACTTGGCAATAGTGATATAAAAAAAATTGTGTTTATATCGTCATTGTCAGATATCAAATAATTTAAAGTTTCTAAGTTATATTAACTGTTAAGTAGTGTCGAGGATAATTTATCCATGAAGTCAATCTTTCTATTTAGAGTAGGAATCACTTTTTCATATTTTCATGATTTTCGTCATCCGGCTCATACTTTCCTATTTTCCTATATTGTTCTTGATTTATTGTATTACTTTATGTTTCAAATATATTACTGATCAAGAAAATAAAAATATAACGTATTTATTCAGAAATAAATGAGTTAAAAATAATCATGCATTATTTTGGAGGGGAGGGGGGAAATATGAGCCGGATGACAGAAATCATGAAAATAGGAAAAAATGCGTCCTACTCTAAATAGAAAGATTAATTTCATGGATAAATTATCTTCGACACTACTTAAGACTTAATATAACTTAGAAACTTTAAATTATTTGATATTTGACAATGACGATATAAACACACAATTTTTTTTATATCACTATTGCCAAATATCAAATAATTTAATATTTTGAAGTTATAATAAGTTGTAAGTAGTGTTGAAAATTATTAATTTAAGATGTATAAATTAATTTTATAATAGATTAATGTATTAAAATTTATAAATTAGTTTTAAAGGTTTATAAATCAATCTAAAACAATGTATAAATAATTTAATAATATGTAATGACTTTTAGTGATAAAACCCCTCAACTATTTTTGAATTGTAAAAAAAACCCTCAACAAAGTTTTCAATATTATAAACCCTCAACTTATAAACCGTTAACATATGTCACCCTCCGTTACAGTTTTTTAGACGAAAGGTAACATATGTTAACGGAATTAAAGTTAAGGGTTTATTTCACATGATTTTTAGTTGATGGTTTTTCTTACGATTCATCTTTAGTTGAGGGGTTTAATTACTAAAAACCCTAAATCTTACTAGGGATTTTCCCCTACCCGGGGTTTAAACATTATATTTGTATATAATATCTCTATATATATTATTAATATATATCGTGATCAATTTAAATAGTTTAGTTAGTTTTCTTTTAAATAATTCAGATATTTTTGGATAATTTTAGTAAATTTTCAATGATCTTTAAATGATTTGAAACATTGGTTATAACCCATTTCTGATCAAACCTGAAATGAACTGAATCCATCAAATTTCAAAACCAAATGTTATGAACATAGTATTAAAAATTAAAAATTCTTAAAAATTCAATCAAGCGGAAACAACAAAATCTAATTGTCATAGCTAGGGCTTGGTTTTAGGAAATTCAGGTTGGTTTTGGTTAAGATGCTTCGGTTCCAGGTAAATTTGGGTCAGTCTAACCGGTTTCAGAACGGATCAGATACACTATTATACCCATAATATTATATTTTCATTTATTTTTCTGAGGTACAATTCAACGTTTCTTAAACAGACTTAAGTTTAAACAAGCATCTGACCGATTCTGGATAAGAACCATACCTGGATCGATAACCATGGATAATCATACTAATATCCATCGGATAAATATGTTATGACTGGAACCGAACCAAACCGATCCATTTCAGGTCGTATCTAGTTTGGTATTCAATTTTGGTTAAATGTCCTAGGCATAGTCATAGCCTCAAAAGTTAAGAGAACATCAATATTTATATTATTAAAACTGAAATAATATCTTTCGTTTAAGTTAAAAATTACAGATTTTGCCACTAAGATATTAATTATTCCTACATCTTAGCATTAATTATCTTTCCATAATTTAAAACAAGCATGTAACATACTTTAATCATTTCTAACTAATTAATGATAAAATATATTATTTCAAAATAATGGAAAATAAAATAAATTTTTTGACATATCTATTTATGTATTGCTAATAATTTAAAAGTTTAATTATACATGTAAATACTAAATTTAACAATATATAAATTATTGATACAAAATAATATTCAAAAATGTTATTTTACCATTTATTCTTCAATCTACAATTCGACCTCAGGCTGAGGTACGAATGACAAGAAGAATTCACCACAATTTTTTCTGATTTTTCTCTCAAACTATGACTGGTTATTTTCTATTATATATGGCTATCACAGGACGTCCAAAAGAGAAAAGAAGGTAGTTATAGTATAGTAGTTGCTTTATTTGAGGGTTTTCTCTTTATACAAAGCAATGTGGTGAGTAGACATGTGGAGAGCTACTTCATCAATTTCATCACAAAGTATGACCGGGTGAGGACAACTGGAAAGGTACTTCATCATTCTGAGCAATAAGCTGCTGTCATTTCCCTCGTACGAAGAAATCTTTACTCAGACATGTGAGGAGCACATGTCTTGGTTCAGCAAGGAAGCAATCATGCGGCTTGTGATTTGCATGTGATCTTTAATGAGCAAGCAGACTAAGCAGCTTATAAAAAGCATATGCCTTTTTAATGAAGAAGCAAAACAATCAAGCAGCGTATTTCTATCACATGACTATGTAAATGAATCAACACATGATTGATTTACTGAATTCCACTTACGAAACACCATCCACGGAATACCATTCACAGAATCATCCATGGAACACCATCCACGGAATACCATTCACAGAATCATCCATGGAACACTATCCACATATGTTAGTACGCTTATTATTAATATAAATAATAATCAAATATGTTATATTAACTAATTTTTTAAGTGGTCCTACTATGACTTGTTAATGATATATGAAAATATGACCCTAAATTAATAGATTAGATTACATATTTTGCCACTAAGATATTAATTATTCCTAGATCTTAGCATTAATTATCTTTCCATAAATTAAAACAAACATGTAACATACCTTAATCATTTCTAACTAATTGATGATAAAATATATTATTTCAAAATAATGAAAAATAAAAATAATATTTTCTTACATAATTAATTATGTATTGCTAATAATTTAAAAGTTTAATTATACATGTAAATACTAAATTTATTAATATATAAATTATTGATACAAAATAATATTCAAAAATGTTATTTTACAATTTATTCTTCGATCTACAATTCGACCTCAGGCTGAGGTACGAAGGACAAGAAAAATTCACCATAGCTTTTTCTGATTTTTCTCTCAAACTGTACTGATTATTCTCTGGTATATATGTCTATCACAGGAGAAAAGAAGATAGTTATAGCATAGTAGTTATTTCATTTGAGGGTTTTCTCTTTACACAAAGCAAGGTGGTGAGCAGACATGTGGAAAGCTACTTCATCAATCCCATCACAAAGTATGACCGAGTGAACAATAAATTGATGTCTTTTCCCTCCTACAAAGAAATTTTTGCGCAGACATGTGCTCCTCACATGTCATGGTTCAGCAAGGAAACAAGCATGCAATCAGTTGCAGCTCACATAACTGATTTACTGAATTTCACCCACGGAACACCATCCATAGATCCATCCATGAAATACCATTTGTGGAACACCATCCACGGCACCATCTATGGAACACCATTCAAAGAACCATCCATAAAACACCATCCATCTTATTTGATCTACTGAACGTTTATTTTTTTTTGTAGACGGGGTATTACACTCATATTCAGAGTTAGTCATGGAGTAGCAGCCGGCAGCCCAAGAGGGAAGTCCTTTGCTTTCATTCGCCAAATAGACAATCATCATAATTATTAGAGTATTGATGTTTGCTTGGAGATTTTGTTCTTGGTGGCCTAAAAAGCCAATTCTTATATTGTTGGCAATGGCAACGAAAATTTTTATGTAAAGGAAAAATGATTATAGAAAAAAAAAAGAATTATATCTGAAAATGTTCTTATTCTGATAGCAAGAGATATAATTAATCATTATAGATATGTTACTTAGTTAATTAAAATCTCCATACAAACTTATGAGGCCAGACATCCACAGAAAGACCTTACAAAACAGGACTCAAGAAAAGAAAATGAAGTGGGTACACAATCCCTTTCTTGCAACCAACACTCTCTTTACGAAGCTTATTGCGTCGGTTATGATCATAGTAGTATGTTTTTAGACTTCCATATCCAAAACCAAAAACTAAATATACAAAAAAAATAAAAATAAAGCGAAGGACGCCCAATTCATCCGTGGCTGCTGCAGCTGCTAATAGATGCGCATAAACGCAGCTCTTTGTGGACGGATGAACCAGATTAGTGCCAAATGTTACCTACCATTGGCATGACACTATTTAATACATATAGAATAAGTCTTTTAGGTAGTTAATAGACAATGGTCGGGTCTATAAAAGCTCGTCCCATCGTCTTATTAGCCGCTTCTTGTTCAGAAGAGCTTCTTTAAGGATTCGTGCATAGTTAAGCACGAATCTTCCAGGTCCTCCTCGTCTATCATCATCATCTCCTCTGAACGACACTCCTCACTGCAAAACGCTTTCTCACCTCTGCAGTTAATCACCACACAAACATCACAAGTTTAGATTTTTCCGAAACCTCTAAAGCATTTCCTCATACAATTATGCATGTGAAGTTCCAGATCTACCTAAGTTGGGCAACTCAACCATCCTATGTTTGCGTGTGCATATGCACATTTTTGTGTGTACTAGAGAGTACTGGTAACGGAACACGCACCTGTACATGTATATGTCGTAGCCAACTTCAAGTTTCTTGTTGCAGAAGTCACACACGCTGAGAAAGTGATCCGTGGGAAACATGGATTCTAACTCTGTTTCAAATTGCTTCTCTTTGTTTATAGCCTCATTCTTTTGACACTCTAAAACTCGGTCACCATAAATATGAGTGGTCTTCGGGTTAGGACCATGCGCAATGATACAAGTGTAGTCCTCTGACATCTCCATATGATCCTCAGATAGACAAGAGGAGGATGCACTGTCTGAACCAATCCCTGGAAAGTACCCTTCTGCGATGACCTTGGATTGAGACAGAACTCGGGCCTTTCTCGGACAATCATTCTCAGAGAAGGAGCGGTTTCTTAACCCGATTGGCTCGGTCTCATCACCGATCTCAAAAATAACACCAGATCTTTTCTTTTCGACATCCAAGGACTTGGTTTCTGGAAACAACCTGGGATGTTTGTCTTTAATCTCAGAAAACTTGAGCCTCAAGGCTGGTCCAAACACGACATCTGGTGACAAAACCCCATCATCACGAAGAGAATCCACAATGCTTAGCCCAACTTTATCAGGGACACAACAACAGTTAAGATGAGCAGTGAGTGATGATCTAGGAGATCTGAGGAAGAAGGGCTCAGCCATTTTAGACAACACCCTGAATTCTAGAGGAGATTTAGGGCTCCTGAGAAAATCAGAATCAGAGATGCACTTGTTGTTGTTCAGACCGATCAAGAGACTCCGAGTGAGTGGGTTAGTGATCGCTTTGGTGTTGTTGTGTCCGACCAGATCGGTTTGCGGATCTACAGACTGAGACATTGTTTCATCTTGTTCTTGTTTTCAGCATTTACGGTTACGGTTCTTCGATCTGTTTCATAAACCAAAACATATCAGAGACTAGTATAACTCTATATAACGTTATGCCGATAAACTAGCATGATCAGATAAGTACAAATGGGAAAACAAATATGGATATACGTGAAATCTAGAAGGATCCAAAGAATGAAAATTTCCAAGAATATACCCCAAATATTTTTTAAGGTGATTTTCTGTGAGGAATTTCAGCAGAGAAATGTTTGCAACGGACAAAATAAAATGATTTGTGATTGTTTGGTAGTCTACAAATAAGCCTTAAAATTATATAAATATATTTAGACTATAAAAGAAAATTCTGAAGTATTAAACAAAACCTAAAAAAAACGTGTAAACTATATGTATAACAGGGATTAACATGCAATCTTTGTATGGACAAGAATTTTCTAGAGAAAGTAAATTCGAAGCAGATGCATAAGAAATTACAATTAACTAACAAGATGGGTTTCTTCTTACATGGATCTTGTAATGTTTTTTTTTTTTGTGCACTGATCTTGTAATGGGACATGAAACAGCAAAGATATGAATGAGAAACTGGAGAAGTAGATAGGGAAATAAAAATAGATCGACCCGAGTGGATCTTTAGAGGGGTCGGGAGGAAGGATCCGGAAGCGCGTGAAAGAATCTGAGTTCTTTTCTCTCTCACTCAAGTTCTTGAAGAAAGAGAAAGCTTGAAATACTTGGCTCTCTTCTCACTCTTCTCTATACCATTTCTTGGCCCTTTATGCACTGTTCTTTGTTGTTAAAAAAATAAATGCAACTGTTCTTTCTGCGTATTAATATTTTTTTTTTATGTCGTGGAGGTGTCCGTTTCACACGCTCTTCTTTCAAAAAAGAACCAAGAAATTTACAAATTTGACAAGACTTTTCCTTTTATTTTCTTTCTACCGAAAATGAATATAATAAATTTGGTGGGAAGAGCATGTCACAGTTTGGGCATCTTTATTCTTTCGATAGAAGATATGCAGAAATGTTTGCCTAGCTGAATCATTTTCATTGTATTTTTGTATACATTATATTGATATAAGTCAAATCAATTATCCTACCTTCTTAGAATGTAAAATATAATTTATGATTCTCTAACTAGAACCTTAAGATTTTTCCATAAAATTTTATTATGTTGATTGTTCTATTCCGATTTGGTTTTCTGAACCATCTCTTGTTTGCGTAAGATGTTTGAGGTCAAAAAAAAAATTGAAAATCAATTATTTTTCAAATAAATTATTAAACTTCAATCAAAATCAACATTGACTCAAACAATACTAGTCAAATGATATGTGTATAATATTTGATAAATTTTGTATTATGTTTCGAGTTTTTACATTAATGTCTAGTTTTTGTTTAACTAAAGTTTTCACCTTTTACTTATGATTAGTCAGTTCTTTTTTAAAAAAAATAAGGTAACGATATAACTCAGCAGTAGAGTATCTTCTAAACTTGGTGGATATTATAAGTTCCAAATTAATTTTCTCTAAGTTTTTTAAAAACTACTTTCTTTTATATTCTATTGTGGCTTTGTTTATTTTCATATATTATCATATAAAAAATTTAATACAAAAATTCCTATGATACTAATAGTTGTGTAATTAAATAACAAAATTATAGTAAATTAATTTCATAAGAACTCTAAGATAATTTTATTAAATTGAATTCTTTGAGTAATGCAATGAGATTCAAATATTCAATAACAAGTATGGATTTTTATCACCAAGAAAATAGGTTGAATACATTTTTCATATTAATTTTACTATTTATGTAACAACTAAAAAAAACTGAAACATATTTGGAAGATAGAAAATTTTGCCAGACTAAAACAACGTTTACCTTTTGATTAATCCAATGATCACTTGTATCTTGCTTGAAAAAAAAAAGTTAAACCATTGATCACAAAATTTTTAATGTGAGACTTTTACCATTTTTAGTAATATATTGTTGTTTTAAAAAAAAAATCAAAATATAACATATATGAATAAATCTAAATATTTTCATTATATGCATAATGTGATTGTCTAATTTCTTTTAATAATATAAAATTAAAAAAATACTAAAAATTGTTATCAAATACGTATTATTCATAATCATCAATGGGAAATTCTCTCAAATAGTTTTTTTTAAGTTTTTGTCACAAAAATAGCCTTCAAAAAAGAAAATGACCAAAATAGCCCATTTTATTTTGAATTTTTTATTTTTTAAAATTTGAAACCATATCCTCAAAACCCCACCCCTTAACTCTAAACCCTAAGTCTAGATTAGTTAACCCTAGCGTTAAAATACAAAAACTTATTTTGGTCATTTTCTTCATTGGTGGCTATTTTTGTGACAAAACCTTTAAAAAGGCTATCGTAGGAAATTCTTCATCATTAATTGTCATATATATGTTAATCATATTAGGTAATTTCGTAGCTTTAATTTAAGGAAATAATTGAGAATATTATTTTGGGTACTACTAATTAATTTGATAGTTAGTTTAATAAAAAATATATATAATATATATTTATAAAAACCAACTTATTTATCTAAGGATTCTAAGAATCATCCTAGTAATAATACGTGGTTACGAAAACCTGTCGTAATTCTCCTTGGCTAATATACAGGAGATATTGATTTGTTGCTTCTTGTTACATTAAGAGTTAAGAGTGACATGAAGTTTGACGAATTAGCGTGATACTAAAATAATTTAAGCATTAGATTTGAACATCTTTTGGTTTAGATAGTAATATTTCCAATAGCTGGGTTTTAATTAAACTCCGGTTAGTCAATTTGATAGCAAGTCGTATATGATAATATAATGTTTATATGGTCACAATTTTGATGTTAATTAAGGGTGACAAAAAGACTAAAATACCATTAATGAAAATCAGAAAAATGATTTTAAATTTTTTTACGACGGAATAATTTTAATCTCAGTGACAATTTGTGCAAATTGCATATGGAATAAAAATTAATTATAATATGTTCTCCTCTTTTAATAAAGTAGATAGATACAATAATGACGAAGTACGAACAAAATAACGATTTACTGATGTTTATGTGCTATATATTTTTAAACGAATTACTGATGTTTATTCGCTATATTTTTTTTAAAGAATTATTGATGTTTATTCGCTATATTTTTTTTTAAACGAATTCAAATGTTAAACCACATGGAAATTTTTATAAAACATACTCTCTCTATTCCTGAAAGAAAGATTTTATAGAGTATTCACGCATATTAAGAATATAATAAATGTTTACAATTAAATTAATTGTTTATTTTACTATGCATTTTCCAACAACCATCAACCAATAGTATTTAATCAATTCAAATATTTTCAATTAATTTTTCTTAAAATCATACAATTTATCAACATTAACTACTAAAAGTACCTTAAAATTCTAGAAAATCTATTATTTTGGAACAAACAATAATTCTAGAAAATCCTACTTTTAGGAACAGAGGGAGTAACTGATAGTTTTTTTTAAAGAAAAATTATTTCTTTACTTTAATATCAAGATTAATTTTGTTACCTTTTTTTGACGTCATCAATATTTTCTATTTTGTTAACTTTTTTTATAATATTTTTGTTAACTTTCATTTTGTTAACACATATAGTATTTTTTATCTCTATGAATAACAGCACATCCATCTCTATTTTCTTTTACACATCCATCTCTAATTTTGTTAACTTTCATTTTAATGAAATTACATTATATATAAAATATATTTTTGTTTAAAATCTTATAAATATTTTCTTTCTTATATATTTTATCTCGAAAAATATAAAAAAGGAATTTAAATAAAAGGAAAAAGAAAATATTTTCTTTTTCATTAATCAAATCTTAGTTTATGTTGTTAAATTATTTTTGTTATAACTTTGAGAAAGTATTTATTTAAATAAAATATTTATTACTATATATATATATATATTATGTTTGTTTAAGATTATCATTTAAAAGTGAAGATTATTTAAGTACTTTAAAATCAAGATTATTTGTGAACTTTCCTTTAGTTAATCACATCGAGGGTGATTGGTTGGGATGTTGCTTTAAATTTTGTGCTGTGAAAATTTGGCTGTATAATTATTGATGTAGATGTTTCTGATGTAGATGTACATTTTTCCTACAGCCTATAAAATATTGATTTACAACATAGGGGTTTTTTTGTCGGTAACTTAAACAGTCGACTCATATAGATTCTGCAAACCAATTTGGTAACTCTGCATCTATATGGACAACAAATGACGGTTGCGTCCTTGCACTACGTGTGAGATTGTCCGCTTTTGAATTTTGCATCTGTGGTATATGAATGAACCATGAACTGTTAAAAATAGAGGTTTCATCCATTTTTAACTTTTTGGTCGTAGCTTTAGAAATTGATTTAAAGTATAATTGATGTTTTTAGAAGCTGTAGATAAAAGTTAAAGCTAAAGTAAGTATCGACAGCCTAGCCAATCACCTCCAATATATAGAAAACATATCTAAGTTTTATACATGTTCCTTATTGTATATATTATTTTGGAAAATATAAAGAAAAAGGAAATCTAAAAAAAAAATATTTTTTTAATAATGACAACCAAATAAATTTAATTCATTAGAGCTATCATTGCAATTAACTATCATAAGAATTAATATGAGCGCGTCACATATGAAACAAACTTTCACAAATAATGTTATAGAGATGTTACGTAATATTCGTTATTTTTTTTTTAAATATTTTTAAATATAAACTATTTTTACATTTCAATGCAATTTTATTTATTTGATATTGTATGAAACATAAAAATATGTAGGTTTTTAATTATTGGTTGAAATGTTGAATTTAATATTAAATGATATTTTCTTAAAAGTAACAATTTTATTAATCTTTGTGATTTTAAATAAAATAAATTGTACTTTGAAAGAGATGGAATAGAAGAACATACTGAAAATAAAGTTTGAAGACCTCCAAATCAAGAAAATATAACTTAATCGATCCTCTTGTCCAATAATTATAAATTGATTGAAGAGAAGTTCACTAGAATTAATTGTTCAACTACAGAAAATGATATTTTGACATTTTTTTACAGAGTGGGGGTTACTCTAAGCTCTGAGGAAGAAAAAGTGAATATTGGGTAGTCCTTGATTTTTTTTTTGTTAGAATAAAAAATCTTGGATGATAAACTAAAGACAGGGTTAAATCCTTTATCAAAAAAGAAAACTAAAGATGTGGTCGAATAAAGCCAATAAAAGATCAATTTTTAATCAAATTTTAATTAAGAAAAATAGAAATAGTTTTTGTTAAATAATTTATTGAGTTATCCGTTTTTCAATAACATGGCCTGTGATTTTTTGCTGATTCATTGCTATTAGAGGTGTTGGAGATGTTATTTATGGTGTGTATATGAAGACTGGATCTTTTAATTTATTCTAATTTATTTTATTTTATGATTTATGAACCGATGTAACTAGCACTTGTTGATTTGTTGCATAGTCATATGGTGAAGCCTTATATTTACAAAGTGGTTTACCAAAAAAATCCAATACCTTACAAAGTAAAATATTTATTTATTTTTATTTTTTTGAAAAATATTTATTTGTTTATATTCTCAATTCAGTTAACATGGAAGAACTATTTAGTTCTCTCTCGGCCAAAATGTCTTTATTTCTCTCCTTTGAATAAACAGAGCAAATAAGCTTTTAAGGATTCTTTCTTTCACACACTAAACGACAAAAGGTCGAGAAAAAAGAAACCACAAAAAGTATTGTATTTGTGAGAAGACGCGTATACGCGGAGAAATGTTCACGGACGTTGTCAGGATCCTTGCTAGGACATGTGGGTGAAATGTATCCCCTCTGTGTGCTTTTCGTGCAACCACAATTGGTAAAAAGTATAAGTTTGAAAATCAGCACATCTACGGCAACTTTTGAAAAATAAAAACAAAACACATCTTTTTCGTTGCGAGTTTTAAAATTAACATTTTTTTGTTTGTTTTGCTAGTGCGCTTGACAGTGGCTTAACCACCTAATGTTTTATTTACCGACAGATTTTTTTTTCTAAGATTCGTTTTTTGTTTCTATGACCACCGAACAAATTGTAAAATGAAAAATCTATAATTTAACAATAACCAAACATTTCTAATTCTTCCGTCAGAGTGACTGTCAGGCAGCTGACGCATCACACCATCATTCTCCTCGCTTGCACTTTACATTTTTTTTTTTGAAAACACTTTACATTTTTCTTATCTAAACATTTTGGTGAACTTTAAAGAAAAGAATTGTTGTTTTCCGTGTATCAAGCACTTGTGTTTTTTCTCGACTTTGATACTTTTATCATAACCATGCACCGACATAATGTCAGAATCACTGTTCAAGGTGGTGCAGAAAATTCAGCTGCGTACAAACAAAAGGTGGCTCGTTAACCTATGGTCTAATAAAATTTAATACAATTACAAAATGTAATGAATTTTTAAAAAAATACAGAGTATTTTTATTTGTTCATAATATATTTTCTATAAATCAACTATAAAATATATGTTTTTCTATAAATCAACTATAAAATATATGTTTTTCTATTTATTTAAAACTTATATAAAAAGTATTTAATGTAGTTATATGTTCTGATAGGAGCCGTGCGAGATGAAAGTCTCATGCACGGTTTTGAATGAGAAAAAAAAGTGAGGAATTCTCTTTTCGACTCTGACTCTCCCACTCCTACAGGAATTTGCTTATCAACCCCTCGAACAGTACTATAAGAATCGGTACTGAACATCCCTCTGTAATTGTACACGCTCCCATAGAAAAAAGGGAGGAAAGCTCTCCATTCCTGGTTCTCCTGTACATGGATCCTTTAGAACCATAAGAATCCTGAGTTGGAATTGGATTCCAACTCATCACCTTTTGAGAATGAGACCTATTCTGGGACATACAATGCATTACAGACGTAAGATCATTACGTTTCAACCAGTTTATCATAATTAAACGAAAACCCTGAAAAATTCATTTTTGTTTCGAATCTTTTTTTATCGATATTCGTGTTTACTACTCAGTCAACCTTTATCAACGAGATAAAAAGTGAACTTTTGCTTTCGGGGTGAAAGAAAAGATAGGAAATTTGTCTTTTGGATTTGTTGCTAAATTATCGATATTAAACCCGAAACTCCCGACGGATGGCCAGTGATCCAAGTAAACGAAAGAATCGGTTATATGAAAATAATGTGTATAAATACCTTTTTACATAAATTATACTCCCTCCGTTTCAGATTACTTGTCGTTTTAGACTCAGATTAAAAAAACATTTAATTTTGTATATTTACTAGATAAAAATATCATTACCAATACACCTAACCACATTTCAACCAATTGAAAAATAGATTAAAATATAAAATCAATAAATTTTGCATTGAAATTATAAAACAACACTTATTTTGAAACAAAAATTTTACCCTACAATGACAAGTAATCCGAAACGGAGGGAATATTAAATATATATGAATATGTCAAGTATATAAATATATTAGTATTTACGAAAATATTATAGAATTTAATATGTCTATATATATAAATAATATATTATTTTACATATTTTTATAAAAAATCATCTTAAATTTAATAATACCGAAAAGAAAGATAAAACCAAAAATTTATATTTAAAAGAATTTTGTGGTTTATGAATGAAAAAGTGAAGTGAATTTGAAAGTGAATATAATGAATTAATAATGTAGACTGATTATTAATAATTAATAGAAAATAATTAGATGTTCATTCATTGTCATCTGCATCCCATTCTAACCCCTAGTTTAGTTATTGGAGACCATTTTTTTAACAAAAGTATGATATGCTCTTAATGAGAAAAAATTAATCTATCACGTTTTTTTAATGAATCTTATATATTTTTTATTTATTAAATACTCTTAAGATGATAATAAAGTCAAAAGTACACCCATTTTGTCTCTTCTTCTCTTTTTTTCTCTTTCCTCCACGACTCTCTTCTCCAACTCTTCTCCAATCCATTCACAAACCCTTCTATTAAAAGTTTTATTCGATTTTAATTCAAAACCTGCAGCACTCTGAAGCCATTGTTGAGGATTAAGAAGTGTAATTTTCAAATTTTGGTACATTTTTTTTCTATTATTGGTCTCTAGCCTAAATCCATTTGATGTTTTTTGGCGGTTAAGAAGCTGATCATATGATTGAAATACATCAAAAATCATAAAAGTCAAACTATAGAATCTGTTTTACAAGAAAGCTTATTTGAATGAGGATGCATGAATTCTATATTATCGTAGACAATGCTACCGCCAAAAGTTCAGCTTTTAGGTAGTTTCAGGTACTTTTGCCATGGTTTCAAATCAGTCTCCTAGGAGTGCATGAGTGCATGCACATGAGATGTAATGCTAACTTGATAGTAAGAGACAAGATGGAATAAATCAAAATGTGTGTGATATTCATAGTGAATCTCCTACGTCACACACTTTTTGATCATATACAAATAGGTTAAGATCTTTTGAATTTAATGTAGATTTGGATAATGTTACAAGTGGAAGCTTGCCATTGGATGTCAAGACACGGTGGAATTCAAACATGTTTAATGTTCACAACAACTCATAAGTTCAAAGTAGCATTCAAAAAGATTGATGGATAAGAAAAGGTGTACAAAGAATAGTTTGTAAGTTTGAGAATATTGAAAAAGAATTAGGTCTCCTTAGCTAAGGGATTGGAATGAGGTTGAGAAGTTATGTCAGTTTCTTATGATATTATCCAACTCGATATTTGTGGTATCAACTTCAACCTCTCTCAATGCGCATAGGTGTTATGGTAAAACAATCACCATAGTGACAAATCTGTTAGCACTTAGAAACAAATATTCTTATTTGAAGTCTAAGACAGACAAAATTATTTAGGAAATTTGACAGAAATTGGGATGATCTGAGAATATTAACATGATGTCAATTGTGACAACAGTCTTGATCCAACCAAGAAGTTGGAGCTTGCGGAGATGTTTTTTATTGAGCTGTATAGGCAAGACACTATCAAATATAAAGAGATGCGTGACTCGAAGATTAATGTTGTGAACTTTTTTTTTCAAATAGTACAATGCAAGATATGGAAACAATAACAAGTCAAACCAAACATCTCAGTCCACCAATTCATTTCAGTTCACCAATTCATCTCAGTTTTCCGGGGAGCAGTGTATTGAAAGAATGGAGATAGTGGACAACTGTATGGGTTATAAAAGAATGGATGTTAGGTACAAGCAAAAGATAAATAAAATATGAGTTACAAAAAATGAGTTGAGAACATACCTAAAAAAGTAAGAAAACTCTTTGATTTGGTGATTGGAGTGGAATATGATGCATCTCATCTCATGGTGGAGAGAAAACAAAGCTAAGTATCCTATCTTATTTGAGATGATTGCTTTGGATATTTTAGTCAAGCAAGTATCATCAGTTGCTTCAGAAAGTATTTTTAGTACTAGTGGTGGAATTCTAAAACCACATATGAGTTGCTTAACTCATATGGTTAAAGTTATAATGTGAACATAACAGTCGATGAAACAATACCTCTTAATGGAGTGAAGAAGGCTTACTAATGCATAAATTCTTATCGATCTTGAAGATGTGTACAAGATTGAAAGATGTAATAATCTTAATCTCAGCATCCAATCTTATAATATGAATACTAAACTGTTAACATTAGTTTGTAAGAGCATCCACAATGGGAGCTCTTAAGTGAATCCTTAGTGGGTGTGGAGCCCACTTTCTTAGAGTTTGTGCAAAAAAGAATCTTTAAAATCCTTTGATAAGGATTGATCCTTACACTGTTCACGGGTCCCATTGACTACGTGGCGGCCCGTGAATGGTCATCTTTTTTTTTCTTTTTTTTTTAAAAAAAAATCCAAAATATCCAAAATTAATCCGAAATGCCCTTGTGTTAAAGACTCCAATGAGTCTCACCATTGCGGATGGTCTAACTTTGTATTTTTCAGATTATTAAAAGAGAAAAAGACAAAAATAGCACTAAATCAAGTTTTTGTTCTCAAACTAGCACTCAAGGTCAAAAGTCACAAAAATAGCACTTAATGTTTTATCAAAAGTCACAAACTTAGGGTTTAGAGTTAAAGGGTGAGGTTTAGGATTTAGGGTTTAGGGTTTAGAGTTTAGGGTTTAGGGTTTAGAGTTTAGGGTTTAGGGTTTAAGGTTTAGGGTTTAGAGTTTAGGGTTTAGGGTTTAGGGTTTAGAGTTTAGGGTTTAGGGTTTAGAGTTGAGAAATGAGGTTTTGGGGATAAGATTTCAAATTTTGAAAAATAAAAAAATTAAAATTTTCAAAGGATAAACTTAGAAATGTGCTATTTTGGTCATTTTAGTTTTTGAGTGCTATTTTGTGATATAAACTTAGAAAGGTGCTATTTTGGAGATTTGCCAATATTAAAATGCAACAATCCCACAACAAGACTAAACAATTTGTCTTGCTTATATGGTAAAAGATTATGGTTCTTGTTTATCGAATTTGAACACTTTATATTCATTTTTCCAACTACTCTTCTATGATTTTGAATTTTGGCTGTTTGTTTAAGTTTAGATTGAATGTTGTTTTGTTTTAGGGTTTTACCGGCTTTTATATGTTTTATTTTTGATTATTTTTTTGTTACAAAATCTGGTACCAAACCAGACTTAATTTACTTTCAAACAGATATTTTCTTTTTTCTCTAAATCGATCCGAACGCAACTAGTTCTGAACCAATATCATATTGAAAATTTATAAAACCTGCATGGACATTTTAAACCTAATACAAATAATGTAAAAATTTAAATCACCCCAACTAGGACACTGAACGCATATGCCTAAACCATCAATTCAGTTTTAGTTTCAATATTTTCGATTTGGTACGGCGTAATATTTCGCTTCTGGTAATTTGCTCATGTCTAGGGTAAACCGTACAAAAGATTATAAGAGAAAAAACTACTTGCTTGAAAGTATATTATAAACTATGTATCTGTTTATAATTGGACTGATTCGGTGAATGGAATGTGGTTCAAAGCTTTAAAAAGTGGAGGTTTCGGGTGGTCTATCTATGGAAAGGGTGAAGCCCATGACTCTCAAGTCTCCTCTATTCTGTTGAGCGCAGGCTTGTCCCTTGCCAAAGAAGCTATAAGGATGCTTGAAACTCTTCAATCAGCAAAGACTCATAGATTCTCAAGTCTTCAGTTAATTTTGGACTCTATTGTCCTCTTCTCTGACTGGACATGATTAAGATCACATGTCTTCTTTTCAGAAACCTTGTCACTTTTTTCACTCCACTATCTTGCAGTTTTAATCAATGCACAGCCACTTGTTTTGATGTTGCTTTCACATTGAATGTTGTATCCAAACTTTGTTCTCGGATTAGTCTGTTTTGAGTTTATGAAATGAAATCGTTGACGAAAAAAAAAAAAAAAAAACTATGCATCTACTTTTATGATGAGAATACCCCTTTCCAATAAAGTTAGACGCTTTCTTTGTTAAAATGAGTTCTATAATCAACACAAAACGAGGACACCAACCTCACATTCAATAGTATTGCCAACCATGGTGAACTCATAAATTTTTACAAGTATACCTCTGCATTTTCTCCATTTGTCACAATCTCTCGTAAGTGAAAATCATCAGTCAATGATCTTCTGATATGAGTCCACCAGGTTCTTTTAAACAATATGCCCTCAATGTTTTAAACAAAAACATATGTAGTGTAGTCTTTCTATTTTACCCAAAGGGAATAAAATAAAAGCTGAGGAAAGACTAATCGCTAATCAGCCAAAACGATGTGTACCTCAAAAGTTTTTTTTTTTACTTTGGCTTTGCACCGATGTCATGGAGTTACAGGGCCTTTACATGTTTTGGGATAGCCATTGCTTGCACAAACCGAGTACAGTGTGCGAATTGGCATGTGAGGCTTGATGAGCTACATATTGAACATCAGCCACGCTACCGCTTTTGGACGCAATCTGGAACGCCCTTTTAAGGCGGCCACATACAACGCAAGCCAGCACCTTTCTGCACTCGTTTACAATCAGATGTGTATCAGCCTAATGATCCCACGCGATTCAGTTTATTACATACATAAACACATTTATGAAACATAGTGAATTGGAACCAAATCTACTGGAACGAGATATGACTATTCAGGTGACAGCCAAATAGTCTAGGAGTGATATTCTTTTTCTATGGAGTTGAACATAATGCAAGAAGACGCATCTAAACAATCATAATTACAAATGATCTTACCGATGGCTGCTTGTTAACATGTCTATGAGACGGTCAGGGCGCTCTTTGTGCTTGTTGGCATATACATTGATGGCAGCACCCAGGACCTACAACATTTCACGTAATATAAAATAAGTAATTTCAACATTACTCCACCGGCTTAAACAGATTGACAAGGAAGACTGTTGCTTGAGAACAGATTCTTTTTTGCTGAAAAGTACTAATTAAATAGATGTGTGACGTGTCTGAATTGTCCAAATAAAATTTTATGTTGAACACATGCAATGTTCAATACCTGATCCCAGTCATAATCTTGGATCGTTCCCTTGATGTTTTTGAATAGTTCTGTCAACTGACTGCCTTTCTTCCTATCGGCGAGTGACGCAGCAACACCAGCATATATATCAACAGCTGCTTAGGAGTAAGAGAAAAGTGAGATACCAAGAGCAACAACAGTTCACAATTATTCACATAAAACAATTAGGGATCACCTGAGAGCTTAAATTCATATATAACTTGAAAAGCCAAGTCAAAGTTTTTCTCAACAAGAGTCTCCACTATTTCACATCTTCTCCTGAAACCAAGAGCCAAAAGACAATTCAGCTAAAGGTTTTTCTCCGAGCTTCAGATTTATAAGAAATAGGCACATGATCTCGAAGGAAAAACTGGTATTCAGTTCACTGGGACAACAAGGGAAGCATATCCGTCTATACTATTTGATAGGCATCTCTTGGAGTTTAAAAGAAAATTGGAATAGAATCATTAGGGTAGTGTGGAAAGGAAAACATACCCTGTCTTTCTACTAAATACTTTTTTAGAATCTACCATACATATTGCTTAAATTTATGCAAGGATATAAGAAATTTGTTTGAAATATAGTGGAGGAGCAAGTTGTGTAAACAAATTATGGAAAGAGATTTCTTTTACAGCCAATCCTTGTTTTCAGGACAAACCTGGATGTCTCTGAATCATTTGGATTTCCAAACAAGGAAAGCTTCCACGGTGCTCCTTCAGAATCACTGAAGGACTTTACCACATCAATCTATAGGAATAACAAACCACAACGTGAAAGGTGGAAGGATAATTCTATAAAGCAGTAATTCATCAAACTGATGAAGACAAAAACTGTTTAAAAAAGTACCTGCATTTTAACCCGAGAGGACAACGTAACCAGAGCTTCTTCACTCAGCTTCTCATTGACACCTTTGCCTCTAACCCCCTTTGTAACAAGTTTTTTCGAGTCTGAACCTCTGTGACGTGCTGTCAATGCTTCTTCAAAGTGTGCCTGTACCCAAATCTTTGTTAGAGACCGATATGTCAAAATTAAAAAGAACACTAGCATGCTTATGATTGTCGGCTATTCTTTGTTTAGGCCCCAAAACAAGATCTAATATATACCTCATGAGCTAGTATATTTATATAACTCTGTTTTAAGTACTAAGGATTACATCAAATAAGACGTTTAACCTGTAAGCACCATATAAACTTGTCTTAATGTAGCCCATGCAACTTTTAGAAATTCTTTAGTTAAGATAATTGCGTAATATTATGCAGACGGAAAAGCGAGCTAAGGATATGCTGCCATAAAACTCAAAAATTTATTTGCCTAATTATTGACTCTAAACCACTTTAAAATGCTTAAATAATTACATTGCAATCCAAAAAGGAAACCTGCAATTCATCAAGACATTAGCATAGTTTGGATTACTTAGTGGATAAGTGTTTTCAGATGGATGTTGCATGTAACCTTGCTAAACACAGAGATTATATGGGTGGTGCAGAAAGAGCTACTGACTCTATACCTTTGCATGCTCAAGATGCCTTACAGCTTCCTCTTGAGTGGTAGAATTCATAAAAAGCTGAATACAGCAATACCCAGAGGTGACATAATCCTTCTTGAGTACCTGAACAATTAGACAAAAAAAAACTGAAAGAATTAGCATTACGTTTAGTAATTTCAGAAAACGCTTAGTAATTTCAGAAAACGCTTAGTAACTTGCTCGTCTTTCTAGAAACAGAAAAGGAAGGTTATACGTTAAGATCAACTATCGAATCTGGACATCTAAGGATGGACAAAATACTAACTCCAAGCTTAGGATCAGGGTTTATGGTTCAAATTGCATGAGAGGAGGTGCAAAGCACAGAGAATAAGACTAGCTGAGAATTTTGGGATAAAATGCCTATTTTGTATCCAATATTCACGGATATTATCTGTGCACATGATATAATTGTATAGCAGAACTACATGCCAAACATGAAAGAAAAAAATTCGATCCTAGTTAGTATACCGAAATCTCCAAGTGGGAACAACCTAAAAATAAGTTGTAGGCAAAGAATCATGAGAACAAAAATGTTCTCACCAGAAACTTGTATAGGTAATTGAAATGCCGGTTTGTCTCTAAGAAAGCACATATACGTGAAAGAGCTCCAGCTATGTACTGGTTTATGGCTTGATCTTGATGTTTTGCGGATTCGAGTCTTTCTGTAATTACTTCCTCGAGGGATGATATAGCTCCGTAACCGACACAATACTCACACAAACTTTCAATGGTCCCATACTCGGTTGCCAATGGATCTGTTCGTTGAGGTGAAGAGGACGAACTAACTGCGCCCAGAGATAAACTTTGCAAAGGAGGGGGAAGAGCACTTGGGGGAAAGAATAAAATGCATGCATCTTTAAAGTGACCGTGCCGGAACATAAAACCAAGAAGGTTTTGGCGAGAATGCTGCAGAATCACACGAAACAGATTCATTGAACCAAAAAAAAAAAGAAGCAAATGTAACAAGTTCATATGTTTGCAAATAATACTAACTGCATCCAAACTAAGACAGTACTAAAAAATCAAACCCACCTAAAGACATATCAAGACAGATAAGTATATTATGAGACAATGTCAGAATCACTTGAATATTATTGCCTTACCTCCTGCAAGTAGTTGGTACATTCAGAGTAGCGAGTACTATCCAAGTTGCTTCGGGGCCCATCTTCAAAGTTTGAACCGGGTACAGAATTATTCTTTTCTGATTCTAGGGATCTCCTTGATCTCTCTGAACGAGGGAATGTCGATGGCATATGCAGAACATTTAGGTATGAGTCTGCTGATAACGAATCGTCCAAAATTGTTGGGGCGCTTTTAGCCAAATGGTCATACCTGACATGCATCAACCGTCCCAAGAATAAGGTCAGGTGGTGGATTACCATAGACTTTTACTTCTTTTATCACCTTCGACTTGCATTATTCATGAGTATCTTCTCCATTCTTAAAAGTTTAATAATTTTTTTTTCTCTTAAATCATTAGGCTGCTTTTTACGTACTTGCAACATATCTAATTAATCATGTACATGTACATGTTCAACTGAAATTATATTTGATCAAACATTGCCCTGTCCTGTAAGTTGATTAGTCAGACATTTCATAATAAAACAACTCTAGAATATCCCCCATACAGGAATAACAGATTTAGTTAAATAGAAACACTTACATGGAACGAACAGTTGACACATCCACAGGCGGTCCTCCCTCTATTGTATTTATTATCTCCTGAATGACATCAGGAATGTCTTCCCCCTTTAATTGAAAGGCTTGCCTATAGAGCACAGAAAAATAACGGTATTACTGCACACAGCCTGTGGTTGAAATATGCAAAAGGGGGTTATAATTTATGTGTTCAGTAACAGCTTTAAAACTAACACGTACTTGAATTTGACTCGAGCTTGGGTATAGCGCTCCATCCGCAACAAAGCTAGACCCCATGCTTTCCACACAGGAAAAACATCGATCTGAAATTAACCAGGTACAAAAGCAGAAGTTATTGCAATGAAGTGACCTTACCACGTGGAAGATAATCAACCTATGAATTTTACCTTGCATTTCTTGCACATATAAACCGCCATACTGTACCGTTCATCAGATACTAATCTATCTCGTAGAGATTCGGATGACAATTTATCAGCAATGTCATCAAGAGAAGCAGAAATTCCAGACCCTAGGAGACTTTGGAGCAACTCTGCACGCCCCAGCCAAATTTCTGCAAGTGAGAGAACTTCGGATGGTTCATCCGTTGATTGACTGCCAACACTGGAGCTGCCAGCATCAGAAGATATATCATCAAGATCTCTACTTCTATCACCGTTGTTATTGGTAAATTCAGAGGCACCTAGAAGTTTTCTCAGCAATGATTTCGCATAAGATAAACCCTGCACAAACAGGGAAGATAGTTGCTTTAGTAATTCAAATCAGCAACAACAATTCCCACTCTCATGGAAACGAATTATAAGAAATGCAAGATGGCCATGTATAGTCCTGATATAAAATACACCCTCCAAATATGATTCAAACGAAAGCATTTTATTGAAAAAGATCATACCTGCACAAATGCCTCCGTTGCATGATATGCTCGGCCAATTGTTTCGACAGATGCAGCCTCCGATAACTTCTTGGAGTTCAATACGTTCTTCATTTGATTGATGCATAAGTCAATTGCAGTTCTTGCTGATACTAGCTCATCAGAACAAAGTGATAGCAGAGCCTAAAACAAGAGCAGTGTCATAAAACCGAAGATTACAGTTATTGCCACACGTGTAAATAAAGATAGCAATACCTTGAAGAGAACAATATCGGGGGTGCTTTCATATTTGTGAGATGCACGTACAGCCTCATCTTTGGTTGTTTCGCCAGTTAACATCCATTCTTCTGCAATGGAAACAGAAGGTAGTCTATCTTGCCCATCTGCCGAATAAGATGATCCCTGGTCCTCTTGAATACCTGTCATAGCCTCCCAAGCAGCTCTCTCAGGTGCCCCCAGCCCGGAACTCTTTCTTTTACGATCATCCTTTGACGTCGTCCTGTTTTCAGTATTACGTGGTCCCCATGAAAATGCTCTTCGGGCCTCTCTCTGAAAATTGCTTAAACTACTAGTGAAGGATGGTTTTGCTGGCCCTGCCCTTTGCTTTTGCCTTAACCGTGATGCAGACACAGTTATTCGAGGTTCTCTGGGCGGTGGGCTAACTGTAACAGCAATAGCTTTTGCGGCATAGGCCATGATAACATTGTTATCTCTTAATGCTGGGAACTCTTTGAGTATCTGAAGGAAACATAAAAGTAAGTCTCATAAAGTCATCAAGGGCGAACATATTAAGGAAGAACAAAGGAAATCACCTATTCAAAAGATATATAGACATGAACAAGAGAGTAACAGAAGTGCATTCACAATAATAGAGATAATATGCAGCAGAGTAATGAAATGAAAGAGAAATGAAAAATTCGAAAAAATTCTCTCTAGACATACCAGTGAGGCATATTGTAGCTGTTTTCTCATCAGCAGAGCTTCAACTATTAAATGAGGATGCTCATGAAGCGAAGAGCATCTCTGTTGCCACGGAAGTGGCAATGCAGCTAACACTTTCAGACCTAAAGCCCAGGAATTAAGCCGGGACACTTCCAGATCCGACAGATTGCTATCTCTTCGCTTCAGAAAGAAATGGACCTACAGAGAAAACGAAACAAACATCTTTCTAAACTCAAAATCAAAATATGATATTCACAATGATATGAAATAATAAAAAAAAAAGAAGAAGAAAAACGTTGTTACCAGGAGCTGTTTTGAACGAAGGTCAGGTAATAACTGCATTGCACCCATCACCACTGGCAGTGCATCAGCGGAGTCTTGAAGTGAAGAAAGAAATCGAGACGCTTCTGCAGGACCACCACCATTGAGTGGATCAGTGGTTAGAAGCTTTACAAGCTGTCGTCCTTGTAATTCTCTTCTAAGATCTATTGATAATTCTGCACTTTCAGCCACTTCCAGAGCTGCGGAAACAGCTCCTTTCCCAGCCAATCTTAAAGCCAAGCCTTCAGGGTCTTCTTTACATTCGGCTTCTACCTGTTTCCCATTCAGAATTTTGAGAGAGAGACCCATACCAAGAGCCAAACGTTGATATTAAGCAAAAGAGGAGAAACATTACCTCTTGCCAGCTATTATGGCGATCATCTGCAGAAAGTATGTGGCTGTACTTCTGCAGAGCTTTTCTCCTATGCAACACCTAGATGGACAAAGAATGATGAGGAAACATAGGTCTTAATTAAAGATTACAAGGTTATTGGGAACTCAAGTTACATGCAGGAATCTAGAGCTGAAACAAACTCCCTTGTACCTCATAGCTAACTGGATCGCTTTCTAAAAGATGACAACTACACATTGTAAGAACATTTAAAGCTGCATCAAGCTCCCACGTATCCATATACCTGAAACCAAGACTTACCAAAACATCAAAACTGATCCACGACAGAACAAAACTGCAAGCCGTTTGTAATAAGATGACAATAAATTCATATTTCTCAGTCTACTAACACAAGCCTGAATCCCACATTATACATACATTTACAGGTTATAAACAATAAGTTCAAACAATAATGAGCAGACTTAAGCGTAGGTATAGAAAGAATGATTGTCTTAGCCTGACCCATTTAAAAGACCACGAAGGAATCACAGGTGTCAAATACACTTAGGAAAAACATGGTAAGGCATTAAATAAGCAACAGAAACATCGGGAAACTTTTACAGAAAGCACGTTGCAATATTAGTTTGCATACAAAACATATCCAAAAATCAAGATACTCAGTGCAACAAACCGCTCACTTAAATCCTCTAGTCACACCACTTTCAATTCATTCCACATCACTGCCTCACCACATTAAGACTTAGGGGCGAAGGCTTTATCATCAAGGTTAATTTTGTTTCAAGTTCCTAATTGTTCACATCAGAGAGCTAAACCAATTGATTCTTATATTTCAATACTAAAATTTGATGCTAATCTTAATCTTATCTCTCCAGGAATAAAGAAACACAAAAATTCTTTCTAATAACAAAATCCGTAAACAAATCTTTGCTCTCAACCCAAATGGCACAGAAAAAAATCGGACTGCACTTCGTGGTGGTTTACTTACTTAAGAGCCAGTGTCGCTGCCAGCTGTTTATCCTTTAGCCGCAGGCAATACTGCCAACTGTTGCTCCCGATGCTCTGACTTCCATATCCCTGAGATCGTCCCAATGTTGAAGGAGTTTCTTCTCTACTTTTGATTAGGAGCTCAAGTAACCAATCGGAAGCCCCATTCCGCAAGAAGTGGTCCGAAAGTGCTAAAGCATCCATTAGTTTTCCTTCATCAATTAATCTAGCAAAATCCCAATCAATCGAACACTAAGAGAACTTTTCCACAAGCTAACGAACCAAAAGAAGAAATTAGCATACCTATTTACAGCATTTTCATATGGTCCTTCATTCTCCCAATCGAAAGAAAGGAAAACCGTAGGATCAGTTCTACTAGCTCCAGTTTCAAAGGATCCACCATCACGAGCACTGTAGTGTGTCAATGCTGGTCGAATATTGTTGGAAAAAGCCTCTTCCGCATCCGATTCCGAGTCACTGTCATGTTCACGAAGTCTCTTGATCGCAGTTCTTTCATCAGGTTTAATCCGTGCGTCGTCAGGTTTTTGCTTAGGTGTCACAACAAATTCAGAAACTCGATGAAGGTTAGTCTGCATTTGTATCCATCGGTTTAAAGTGGGAAACCTGTGAAGAAGAAGAAGAAAAATATCACATAATATGATGGAACATAAGAACTGGATTGATTTTTAATTTAAAGAATACGTTGGCTTGACAGTACCTCTCAGACTGATCAAGAGAAAATTCATAAAACAATCTGTCTGCATCAGGAGAACTTGTGAACTCATCGTTCAAGGAGCTCGAGAAGACAGAATCACTGCCATTGTACAATATGCTCCCACCAAATACGCAAGCTAAAACTGCTCGTACTGGGGATATTTTTACCAAATGTCTGATTACATCCAACTGAAGAGGATACAGAGGGACACCAGGTGTTGCTGAGGAACGGACATAACAATTGGGTTTAGCCTCTTTTGAAGGAGACAGCACTTTACTCTCTGAGTGAGAATATGTAGTGGTTGGAATGACGGGAATACAAGCCCATCCATGACCAGAACGTGGAGGATAAACTGGGGGAACACACGCAGATATTACTTCATGAACAAAATCAGCAGACATGACCTCAGCGACTTTCGCAGCCGCATCTGTGCTACTTCGATCAAACACCAGACGCGTCAATAGCTGCAACATGAACCAACAGTACGAGGTTACAAACAGATCTATGCCCAGAAAAAGCATTGGATTCACTCACAATTCGTACTGCGGTACATATTTAGTAATTACCACCCAGAGGCCAATATTATTAAACAGAACATCATAGGATCTTAAGATGTCACTAATCATGAAATAAAATGCTAGAGTTAAGAGAAGCAAGCACAACGAAACTCGGTAGTTTCTCCAAATAAAAGTAGAATGACAGGATTAGACCACTGGTCCACAATTCGAATGACAAGGAAAACAGTATAAATGATAAATAGCGTGAGAAAAAGCCAAGAAACACTTACGTCTTTAGGCCATTCATAAACAAGAGAGAAAAAGTTGAAATCATGGGTTGTATCAGTGCCGTCTACTATGTCACCAATAGCAGCAATATAGAGTATAAACTGAGATAGATAAGTAGAGGTTTTGTTGCTAAATGGGCCAAATGACCTCTTTCCCTTCTCTTCGCTTTCATGTGAAACATGATTTCCATCCACATCTCTACTTGCTAAACCAGAAGGACTTTGCTTCTTATATTTTAGCCCAAGACCAAGAACTCCATCCTTGTCAAAAGTCATGTCTCTTACGTCCCCTTTGAGTATGTCAACTTCTGGTTTTTCATCACCGATTGCTCTCGCTAGGTTGTGAAGCTTTCCTATTGTTCATTACAAGACCAATTAGAACTCCATGAAAGGCTAAAAATACATAATTAGTCAAGAGCAGACAACTCAGTCACATACTACATCAAGAACACATAGAGGAGAAAAGAGAAAAAAAAATAATACCACTCAGGAACTGTCGCTTGCCCTTATGAGCATCCTCAATCATTTGATGTAGCATTGCAAGAACGCGATCTTTTTGACCCTGTCGATGAGATTCCGTGGCTGATGAAATGATGGTATCTCCACTAAAACTGGCTTGAAGAATTTGAGGGTTATCCTGAAACATGACAGGGTAGGAAAAAAGGCAGCTAGGAATAAGAGAATAATAGAAGGATCTTAATATGTTTTTGAGCGCCTAGATATTCAAATATACACATAAAGGCAGGATTTACAAAAGTTTCCTCTGTGATGGGAGAGAACAGCATGGTAAAAAACAGTATATTTCTGCACTCACATACTTCTAAAATCATAACAGCATCTCCCTCCCTTAAGCATCCAGGCAAAACAAAAAATCATCACTGTTACCATTTGTACTAGGCAATATTATCTCATATGACCGTCCCACATTAACAAATTCAAAATTTTGGCAAAAAACCAGAAAATAGCATATTAAACTTGAGGACTGACCTGTTCCAGGAATTCCTGCAGACGCTTTAAGATCCTTCGCAATACAGAGATTATTGCAACTTCGTGGACCTGATCCCAGTAAGTAAACCCCACCTTTGGAGATCCTCCAGGATATATTTCGGATAACATAACTTGAGACTGCGTACAAAGTAAGAACTACTTAGCAACAACAGTACATACTTCCTGAATAAATTAATTAAATGGAACAGTATCACTTTAAGAATTTAGTAAGAAAATAACCAGCCACTATATTAGACACGGTACACTGTCCGGATATGTATGCAAGCCATTCCTCAATTTAAACTAATAATACTACCCCCAAAGCTTGTTTGCTTTGTGTCCAAAAAGCAATACAAAAATGTATAAGGATGTTAAACCAGATTCCCAATATACACCACTAAAAATGTCCAGAGAATGCAAATCAGTAGACGATTCCAAGAGGAAATCTAGAAACTGGGTACAGATACCAAGTATAATTAAGAATCCAAAGGTAAACAAACGGTTACTTTTTGTAGACCAAGTTAAAGTACATGGAAATTAAGAACACTGCTTGCCTTATCCAATAACTGTTTGGAAATTGTTGTAGATTTGGCAGAAGAAGCAGCCGCATCTATGCATAGTAGAATCTGGCATCACAAAAAGGTAACGTAAAACTTGCTTAGTGGTGGGCAAGGCAATTAATTACAGGGTAGTCCTATCAGGATCTAAACGACAAGGACATACCACAGCCAATGGACTCAACTGAGAAGCTAGAGAACTAAAATCTAAATCTTGCACCGCAGATGCTCCCTCAGCAGTACGAGACATCACATCTTCTACCTGAGAATAATAAGAAATAGAGATACACGTGACTAGATGCATCCCCAATGAGCTTCTACAAAAACGTGGGAACAGTATATAATATACAATCCTCAAGGCAGGAGAAAGAGGTCTCAAATCAGAATACAGTCATATCATTATGCGAAAAGTAGATACATATAAGGTGATACATATGCAAGAACAGTGAGTAATATTACGAAAGGTACCAATGTTCTGTTGAAGGCATTATCCACCCATTCAGCTAATTCAAGAGTAGCTTTGTCCTCTGCTGATAACGCAAACCGATGAACTGCCTGCTCTCCAATGTCATACTTAGCTCTTTGCATGCAGCTGCAGCAAGAAATTTTGTGTCTTAAAGAAGTGGCATGAGGAAGCAAAGTATTACTCAAGACAATTTATATAGGAACTCAGGCAGAGACAAAACGGGAACAAGTAATACTTGCACCTTAAAGAGAAGTTTATTGATAAACTATTTCATCAGCAGCGCTGTCATCAGAAGAACTATTCAAAATTTGCATGCACATACACGCTGAGATTAATTAAATGTAATACAATTAGCAATGCAAAGAAACAGATAGATCGACCTTTCAACTTCCCGTATATTATAATCATAGAGTAAAAGCTCGATTTGGTCCCTAACATTTTCGATGTGAAAATAGACGAGAAATAAGGTGGCTACAATTTTTTCCAAACATAGCAAGAGAATTCCACTCACAGGTTAAGTAGTTTTGCAGGGGCCGCCCTTAGAACACTTAAAACCTCCTTTAAACCCCACTGGCGTTCAGAAAGTGGCAAAAGATGCTGCATAATAGATAACCGCCATTCACAATCTTCAATGAAATGTTTAGCCATCGATACTCTCCATTCTAAAGCCTGTCTTCCATCAGCACTGTAATTACCATCCAGTTGACACTCTTGTTCAATCAGCTCTGATGGAAGATTGCGGCGTAAAACATTGAGTAGCTTTCTTGTGAAAGTTATAACAATTTCATTTTCCCCTTCTGTAGTAAGATCGCCAAGATCCAAACTAGAAGTAGAACTGAGACGAATATCATCAATATGTAAGAGTGAAATAACTATGTTGACCATCATAATCTGCAAAAAAAAAACTGACCTCATGTTAAAGAAATATTTAGACTACCACATTGAAAAAAAAATATTTGATAGAAACACACTACGTGTAAATGTAGTATAAACATATACATTTTTCCATATTATTTCTCTCATTGTAGAAAGTTTTCAGTTCCATATTTTCCACGATGGTTTTACTACAAAATTTAAAGACGGGGGCCTAACTTCCTGTAAATGAAGCAATGGATATAGATATTACCTTGCGTGGAACATTTTTAATTGCCTCCAAATGGGTGGTGAGGTCTTTTAAATAGTAAAATACCACATGATGACTAGCATCTGTCTCGTCTTTAATGACCTCGTCCATTGCACCTAATGCTAAGACAATAGCCTCCAAAGCATA